>NW_026988743.1:0-373856 GCF_030222135.1 Aotus nancymaae
CTGTGCTTACTGCTGTTTCTTCCATATGCCGGTAATGGGCTGAAAACGCCTGTTTTGGGACTCTGCAGAGAAAGTGTTTGCAGACTGCTGAATCCACACACGGGTTTAACTCTGGAAGTTGAGTGCACACATTGACAACCGTTCTGTTAGATAGCTGCGTTTTGGATTTAGAAGCAGTTATTTCCCTGGGCTTACTGCTGTCTCTTCCATATGCCGGTAATGGGCTGAAAACGCCTGTTTTGGGACTCTGCAGAGAAAGTGTTTGCAGACTGCTGAATCCACACACGGGTTTAACTCTGGAAGTTGAGTGCACACATTGACAACCGTTCTGTTAGATAGCTGCGTTTTGGATTTAGAAGCAGATATTTCCCTGTGCTTACTGCTGTTTCTTCCGTATGCCGGTAATGGGCTGAAAACGCCTGCTTTGGCACTCTGCAGAGAAAGTGTTTGCAGACTGCTGAATCCACACACGGGTTTAACTCTGGAAGTTGAGTGCACACATTGACAACCGTTCTGTTAGATAGCTGCGTTTTGGATTTAGAAGCAGATATTTCCCTGTGCTTACTGCTGTTTCTTCCGTATGCCGGTAATGGGCTGAAAACGCCTGCTTTGGGACTCTGAAGAGAAAGTGTTTGCAGACTGCTGAATCCACACACGGGTTTAACTCTGGAAGTTGAGTGCACACATTGACAACCGTTCTGTCAGATAGCTGCGTTTTGGATTTAGAAGCAGATATTTCCCTGTGCTTACTGCTGTTTCTTCCATATGCCGGTAATGGGCTGAAAACGCCTGTTTTGGGACTCTGCAGAGAAAGTGTTTGCAGACTGCTGAATCCACACACGGGTTTAACTCTGGAAGTTGAGTGCACACATTGACAACCGTTCTGTTAGATAGCTGCGTTTTGGATTTAGAAGCAGATATTTCCCTGTGCTTACTGCTGTTTCTTCCATATGCCGGTAATGGGCTGAAAACGCCTGTTTTGGGACTCTGCAGAGAAAGTGTTTGCAGACTGCTGAATCCACACACGGGTTTAACTCTGGAAGTTGAGTGCACACATTGACAACCGTTCTGTTAGATAGCTGCGTTTTGGATTTAGAAGCAGATATTTCCCTGTGCTTACTGCTGTTTCTTCCATATGCCGGTAATGGGCTGAAAACGCCTGTTTTGGGACTCTGCAGAGAAAGTGTTTGCAGACTGCTGAATCCACACACGGGTTTAACTCTGGAAGTTGAGTGCACACATTGACAACCGTTCTGTTAGATAGCTGCGTTTTGGATTTAGAAGCAGATATTTCCCTGTGCTTACTGCTGTTTCTTCCATATGCCGGTAATGGGCTGAAAACGCCTGTTTTGGGACTCTGCAGAGAAAGTGTTTGCAGACTGCTGAATCCACACACGGGTTTAACTCTGGAAGTTGAGTGCACACATTGACAACCGTTCTGTTAGATAGCTGCGTTTTGGATTTAGAAGCAGATATTTCCCTGGGCTTACTGCTGTTTCTTCCATATGCCGGTAATGGGCTGAAAACGCCTGGTTTGGGACTCTGCAGAGAAGATGTTTGCAGACTGCTGAATCCACACACGGGTTTAACTCTGGAAGTTGAGTGCACACATTGACAACCGTTCTGTTAGATAGCTGCGTTTTGGATTTAGAAGCAGATATTTCCCTGTGCTTACTGCTGTTTCTTCCATATGCCGGTAATGGGCTGAAAACGCCTGTTTTGGGACTCTGCAGAGAAAGTGTTTGCAGACTGCTGAATCCACACACGGGTTTAACTCTGGAAGTTGAGTGCACACATTGACAACCGTTCTGTTAGATAGCTGCGTTTTGGATTTAGAAGCAGATATTTCCCTGTGCTTACTGCTGTTTCTTCCATATGCCGGTAATGGGCTGAAAACGCCTGGTTTGGGACTCTGCAGAGAAAGTGTTTGCAGACTGCTGAATCCACACACGGGTTTAACTCTGGAAGTTGAGTGCACACATTGACAACCGTTCTGTTAGATAGCTGCGTTTTGGATTTAGAAGCAGATATTTCCCTGTGCTTACTGCTGTTTCTTCCATATGCCGGTAATGGGCTGAAAACGCCTGGTTTGGGACTCTGCAGAGAAGATGTTTGCAGACTGCTGAATCCACACACGGGTTTAACTCTGGAAGTTGAGTGCACACATTGACAACCGTTCTGTTAGATAGCTGCGTTTTGGATTTAGAAGCAGATATTTCCCTGGGCTTACTGCTGTTTCTTCCATATGCCGGTAATGGGCTGAAAACGCCTGTTTTGGGACTCTGCAGAGAAAGTGTTTGCAGACTGCTGAATCCACACATGGGTTTAACTCTGGAAGTTGAGTGCACACATTGACAACCGTTCTGTTAGATAGCTGCGTTTTGGATTTAGAAGCAGATATTTCCCTGTGCTTACTGCTGTTTCTTCCATATGCCGGTAATGGGCTGAAAACGCCTGGTTTGGGACTCTGCAGAGAAGATGTTTGCAGACTGCTGAATCCACACACGGGTTTAACTCTGGAAGTTGAGTGCACACATTGACAACCGTTCTGTTAGATAGCTGCGTTTTGGATTTAGAAGCAGATATTTCCCTGTGCTTACTGCTGTTTCTTCCATATGCCGGTAATGGGCTGAAAACGCCTGTTTTGGGACTCTGCAGAGAAACTGTTTGCAGACTGCTGAATCCACACACGGGTTTAACTCTGGAAGTTGAGTGCACACATTGACAACCGTTCTGTTAGATAGCTGCGTTTTGGATTTAGAAGCAGATATTTCCCTGTGCTTACTGCTGTTTCTTCCATATGCCGGTAATGGGCTGAAAACGCCTGTTTTGGGACTCTGCAGAGAAAGTGTTTGCAGACTGCTGAATCCACACACGGGTTTAACTCTGGAAGTTGAGTGCACACATTGACAACCGTTCTGTTAGATAGCTGCGTTTTGGATTTAGAAGCAGGTATTTCCCTGTGCTTACTGCTGTTTCTTCCGTATGCCGGTAATGGGCTGAAAACGCCTGTTTTGGGACTCTGCAGAGAAAGTGTTTGCAGACTGCTGAATCCACACACGGATTTAACTCTGGAAGTTGAGTGCACACATTGACAACCGTTCTGTTAGATAGCTGCGTTTTGGATTTAGAAGCAGATATTTCCCTGTGCTTACTGCTGTTTCTTCCATATGCCGGTAATGGGCTGAAAACGCCTGGTTTGGGACTCTGCAGAGAAGATGTTTGCAGACTGCTGAATCCACACACGCGTTTAACTCTGGAAGTTGAGTGGACACATTGACAACCGTTCTGTTAGATAGCTGCGTTTTGGATTTAGAAGCAGATATTTCCCTGTGCTTACTGCTGTTTCTTCCATATGCCGGTAATGGGCTGAAAACGCCTGTTTTGGGACTCTGCAGAGAAAGTGTTTGCAGACTGCTGAATCCACACACGGGTTTAACTCTGGAAGTTGAGTGCACACATTGACAACCGTTCTGTTAGATAGCTGCGTTTTGGATTTAGAAGCAGATATTTCCCTGGGCTTACTGCTGTTTCTTCCATATGCCGGTAATGGGCTGAAAACGCCTGTTTTGGGACTCTGCAGAGAAAGTGTTTGCAGACTGCTGAATCCACACACGGGTTTAACTCTGGAAGTTGAGTGCACACATTGACAACCGTTCTGTTAGATAGCTGCGTTTTGGATTTAGAAGCAGATATTTCCCTGGGCTTACTGCTGTTTCTTCCATATGCCGGTAATGGGCTGAAAACGCCTGGTTTGGGACCCTGCAGAGAAGATGTTTGCAGACTGCTGAATCCACACACGGGTTTAACTCTGGAAGTTGAGTGCACACATTGACAACCGTTCTGTTAGATAGCTGCGTTTTGGATTTAGAAGCAGATATTTCCCTGTGCTTACTGCTGTTTCTTCCATATGCCGGTAATGGGCTGAAAACGCCTGTTTTGGGACTCTGCAGAGAAAGTGTTTGCAGACTGCTGAATCCACACACGGGTTTAACTCTGGAAGTTGAGTGCACACATTGACAACCGTTCTGTTAGATAGCTGCGTTTTGGATTTAGAAGCAGATATTTCCCTGGGCTTACTGCTGTCTCTTCCATATGCCGGTAATGGGCTGAAAACGCCTGTTTTGGGACTCTGCAGAGAAAGTGTTTGCAGACTGCTGAATCCACACACGGGTTTAACTCTGGAAGTTGAGTGCACACATTGACAACCGTTCTGTTAGATAGCTGCGTTTTGGATTTAGAAGCAGATATTTCCCTGTGCTTACTGCTGTTTCTTCCGTATGCCGGTAATGGGCTGAAAACGCCTGCTTTGGCACTCTGCAGAGAAAGTGTTTGCAGACTGCTGAATCCACACACGGGTTTAACTCTGGAAGTTGAGTGCACACATTGACAACCGTTCTGTTAGATAGCTGCGTTTTGGATTTAGAAGCAGATATTTCCCTGTGCTTACTGCTGTTTCTTCCGTATGCCGGTAATGGGCTGAAAACGCCTGTTTTGGGACTCTGCAGAGAAAGTGTTTGCAGACTGCTGAATCCACACACGGGTTTAACTCTGGAAGTTGAGTGCACACATTGACAACGGTTCTGTTAGATAGCTGCGTTTTGGATTTAGAAGCAGGTATTTCCCTGTGCTTACTGCTGTTTCTTCCATATGCCGGTAATGGGCTGAAAACGCCTGTTATGGGACTCTGCAGAGAAAGTGTTTGCAGACTGCTGAATCCACACACGGGTTTAACTCTGGAAGTTGAGTGCACACATTGACAACCGTTCTGTTAGATAGCTGCGTTTTGGATTTAGAAGCAGATATTTCCCTGTGCTTACTGCTGTTTCTTCCATATGCCGGTAATGGGCTGAAAACGCCTGGTTTGGGACTCTGCAGAGAAGATGTTTGCAGACTGCTGAATCCACACACGGGTTTAACTCTGGAAGTTGAGTGGACACATTGACAACCGTTCTGTTAGATAGCTGCGTTTTGGGTTTAGAAGCAGATATTTCCCTGTGCTTACTGCTGTTTCTTCCATATGCCGGTAATGGGCTGAAAACGCCTGTTTTGGGACTCTGCAGAGAAAGTGTTTGCAGACTGCTGAATCCACACACGGGTTTAACTCTGGAAGTTGAGTGCACACATTGACAACCGTTCTGTTAGATAGCTGCGTTTTGGATTTAGAAGCAGATATTTCCCTGGGCTTACTGCTGTTTCTTCCATATGCCGGTAATGGGCTGAAAACGCCTGTTTTGGGACTCTGCAGAGAAAGTGTTTGCAGACTGCTGAATCCACACACGGGTTTAACTCTGGAAGTTGAGTGCACACATTGACAACCGTTCTGTTAGATAGCTGCGTTTTGGATTTAGAAGCAGATATTTCCCTGGGCTTACTGCTGTTTCTTCCATATGCCGGTAATGGGCTGAAAACGCCTGGTTTGGGACCCTGCAGAGAAGATGTTTGCAGACTGCTGAATCCACACACGGGTTTAACTCTGGAAGTTGAGTGCACACATTGACAACCGTTCTGTTAGATAGCTGCGTTTTGGATTTAGAAGCAGATATTTCCCTGTGCTGACTGCTGTTTCTTCCATATGCCGGTAATGGGCTGAAAACGCCTGTTTTGGGACTCTGCAGAGAAAGTGTTTGCAGACTGCTGAATCCACACACGGGTTTAACTCTGGAAGTTGAGTGCACACATTGACAACCGTTCTGTTAGATAGCTGCGTTTTGGATTTAGAAGCAGATATTTCCCTGGGCTTACTGCTGTTTCTTCCATATGCCGGTAATGGGCTGAAAACGTCTGTTTTGGGACTCTGCAGAGAAAGTGTTTGCAGACTGCTGAATCCACACACGGGTTTAACTCTGGAAGTTGAGTGCACACATTGACAACCGTTCTGTTAGATAGCTGCGTTTTGGATTTAGAAGCAGATATTTCCCTGTGCTTACTGCTGTTTCTTCCGTATGCCGGTAATGGGCTGAAAACGCCTGCTTTGGCACTCTGCAGAGAAAGTGTTTGCAGACTGCTGAATCCACACACGGGTTTAACTCTGGAAGTTGAGTGCACACATTGACAACCGTTCTGTTAGATAGCTGCGTTTTGGATTTAGAAGCAGATATTTCCCTGTGCTTACTGCTGTTTCTTTCATATGCCGGTAATGGGCTGAAAACGCCTGTTTTGGGACTCTGCAGAGAAAGTGTTTGCAGACTGCTGAATCCACACACGGGTTTAACTCTGCAAGTTGAGTGCACACATTGACAACCGTTCTGTTAGATAGCTGCGTTTTGGATTTAGAAGCAGATATTTCCCTGTGCTTACTGCTGTTTCTTCCATATGCCGGTAATGGGCTGAAAACGCCTGTTTTGGGACTCTGAAGAGAAAGTGTTTGCAGACTGCTGAATCCACACACGGGTTTAACTCTGGAAGTTGAGTGCACACATTGACAACCGTTCTGTCAGATAGCTGCGTTTTGGATTTAGAAGCAGATATTTCCCTGGGCTTCCTGCTGTTTCTTCCATATGCCGGTAATGGGCTGAAAACGCCTGGTTTGGGACTCTGCAGAAAAGATGTTTGCAGACTGCTGAATCCACACACGGGTTTAACTCTGGAAGTTGAGTGCACACATTGACAACCGTTCTGTTAGATAGCTGCGTTTTGGATTTAGAAGCAGATATTTCCCTGTGCTTACTGCTGTTTCTTCCATATGCCGGTAATGGGCTGAAAACGCCTGGTTTGGGACTCTGCAGAGAAGATGTTTGCAGACTGCTGAATCCACACACGGGTTTAACTCTGGAAGTTGAGTGCACACATTGACAACCGTTCTGTTAGATAGCTGCGTTTTGGATTTAGAAGCAGATATTTCCCTGGGCTTACTGCTGTTTCTTCCATATGCCGGTAATGGGCTGAAAACGCCTGTTTTGGGACTCTGCAGAGAAAGTGTTTGCAGACTGCTGAATCCACACACGGGTTTAACTCTGCAAGTTGAGTGCACACATTGACAACCGTTCTGTTAGATAGCTGCGTTTTGGATTTAGAAGCAGATATTTCCCTGTGTTTACTGCTGTTTTTTCCATATGCCGGTAATGGGCTGAAATCGCCTCTTTTGGGACTCTGCAGACAATGTGTTTGCAGACTGCTGAATCCACACACGGGTTTAACTCTGGAAGTTGAGTACACACATTGACAACCGTTCTGTTAGATAGCTGCGTTTTGGATTTAGAAGCAGATATTTCCCTGGGCTTACTGCTGTTTCTTCCATATGCCGGTAATGGGCTGAAAACGCCTGGTTTGGGACTCTGCAGAGAAGATGTTTGCAGACTGCTGAATCCACACACGGGTTTAACTCTGGAAGTTGAGTGCACACATTGACAACCGTTCTGTTAGATAGCTGCGTTTTGGATTTAGAAGCAGATATTTCCCTGTGCTTACTGCTGTTTCTTCCATATGCCGGTAATGGGCTGAAAACCCCTGGTTTGGGACTCTGCAGAGAAGATGTTTGCAGACTGCTGAATCCACACACGGGTTTAACTCTGGAAGTTGAGTGCACACATTGACAACCGTTCTGTTAGATAGCTGCGTTTTGGATTTAGAAGCAGATATTTCCCTGTGCTGACTGCTGTTTCTTCCATATGCCGGTAATGGGCTGAAAACGCCTGTTTTGGGACTCTGCAGAGAAAGTGTTTGCAGACTGCTGAATCCACACACGGGTTTATCTCTGGAAGTTGAGTGCACACATTGACAACCGTTCTGTTAGATAGCTGCGTTTTGGATTTAGAAGCAGATATTTCCCTGGGCTTACTGCTGTTTCTTACATATGCCGGTAATGGGCTGAAAACGCCTGTTTTGGGACCCTGCAGAGAAGATGTTTGCAGACTGCTGAATCCACACACGGGTTTAACTCTGGAAGTTGAGTGCACACATTGACAACCGTTCTGTTAGATAGCTGCGTTTTGGATTTAGAAGCAGATATTTCCCTGTGCTGTCTGCTCTTTCTTCCATATGCCGGTAATGGGCTGAAAACGCCTGTTTTGGGACTCTGCAGAGAAAGTGTTTGCAGACTGCTGAATCCACACACGGGTTTAACTCTGGAAGTTGAGTGCACACATTGACAACCGTTCTGTTAGATAGCTGCGTTTTGGATTTAGAAGCAGATATTTCCCTGGGCTTACTGCTGTTTCTTCCATATGCCGGTAATGGGCTGAAAACCCCTGGTTTGGGACTCTGCAGAGAAGATGTTTGCAGACTGCTGAATCCACACACGGGTTTAACTCTGGAAGTTGAGTGCACACATTGACAACCGTTCTGTTAGATAGCTGCGTTTTGGATTTAGAAGCAGATATTTCCCTGTGCTTACGGCTGTTTCTTCCATATGCCGGTAATGGGCTGAAAACGCCTGTTTTGGGACTCTGCAGAGAAAGTGTTTGCAGACTGCTGAATCCACACACGGGTTTAACTCTGGAAGTTGAGTGCACACATTGACAACCGTTCTGTTAGATAGCTGCGTTTTGGATTTAGAAGCAGATATTTCCCTGTGCTTACTGCTGTTTTTTCCATATGCCGGTAATGGGCTGAAATCGCCTGTTTTGGGACTCTGCAGAGAAAGTGTTTGCAGACTGCTGAATCCACACACGGGTTTAACACTGGAAGTTGAGTGCACACATTGACAACCGGTCTGTTAGATAGCTGCGTTTTGGATTTAGAAGCAGATATTTCCCTGGGCTTACTGCTGTTTCTTCCATATGCCGGGAATGGGCTGAAAACGCCTGGTTTGGGACTCTGCAGAGAAAGTGTTTGCAGACTGCTGAATCCACACACGGGTTTAACTCTGGAAGTTGAGTGCACACATTGACAACCGTTCTGTTAGATAGCTGCGTTTTGGATTTAGAAGCAGATATTTCCCTGGGCTTACTGCTGTTTCTTCCATATGCCGGTAATGGGCTGAAAACCCCTGGTTTGGGACTCTGCAGAGAAGATGTTTGCAGACTGCTGAATCCACACACGGGTTTAACTCTGGAAGTTGAGTGCACACATTGACAACCGTTCTGTTAGATAGCTGCGTTTTGGATTTAGAAGCAGATATTTCCCTGTGCTTACGGCTGTTTCTTCCATATGCCGGTAATGGGCTGAAAACGCCTGTTTTGGGACTCTGCAGAGAAAGTGTTTGCAGACTGCTGAATCCACACACGGGTTTAACTCTGGAAGTTGAGTGCACACATTGACAACCGTTCTGTTAGATAGCTGCGTTTTGGATGTAGAAGCAGATATTTCCCTGTGCTTACTGCTGTTTTTTCCATATGCCGGTAATGGGCTGAAATCGCCTGTTTTGGGACTCTGCAGAGAAAGTGTTTGCAGACTGCTGAATCCACACACGGGTTTAACACTGGAAGTTGAGTGCACACATTGACAACCGGTCTGTTAGATAGCTGCGTTTTGGATTTAGAAGCAGATATTTCCCTGGGCTTACTGCTGTTTCTTCCATATGCCGGGAATGGGCTGAAAACGCCTGGTTTGGGACTCTGCAGAGAAAGTGTTTGCAGACTGCTGAATCCACACACGGGTTTAACTCTGGAAGTTGAGTGCACACATTGACAACCGTTCTGTTAGATAGCTGCGTTTTGGATTTAGAAGCAGATATTTCCCTGGGCTTACTGCTGTTTCTTCCATAAGCCGGTAATGGGCTGAAAACGCCTGGTTTGGGACCCTGCAGAGAAGATGTTTGCAGACTGCTGAATCCACACACGGGTTAAACTCTGGAAGTTGAGTGCACACATTGACAACCGTTCTGTTAGATAGCTGCGTTTTGGATTTAGAAGCAGATATTTCCCTTTGCTTACTGCAGTTTCTTCCATATGCCGGTAATGGGCTGAAAACGCCTGTTTTGGGACTCTGCAGAGAAAGTGTTTGCAGACTGCTGAATCCACACACGGGTTTAACTCTGGAAGTTGAGTGCACACATTGACAATCGTTGTGTTAGATAGCTGCGTTTTGGATTTAGAAGCAGATATTTCCCTGTGCTTACTGCTGTTTCTTCCATATGCCGGTAATGGGCTGAAAACGCCTGGTTTGGGACTCTGCAGAGAAGATGTTTGCAGACTGCTGAATCCACACACGGGTTTAACTCTGGAAGTTGAGTGCACACATTGACAACCGTTCTGTTAGATAGCTGCGTTTTGGATTTAGAAGCAGATATTTCCCTGTGCTTACTGCTGTTTCTTCCATATGCCGGTAATGGGCTGAAAACGCCTGTTTTGGGACTCTGCCGAGAAAGTGTTTGCAGACTGCTGAATCCACACACGGGTTTAACTCTGGAAGTTGAGTGCACACATTGACAACCGTTCTGTTAGATAGCTGCGTTTTGGATTTAGAAGCAGATATTTCCCTGTGCTTACTGCTGTTTCTTCCGTATGCCGGTAATGGGCTGAAAACGCCTGTTTTGGGACTCTGCAGAGAAAGTGTTTGCAGACTGCTGAATCCACACACGGGTTTAACTCTAGAAGTTGAGTGCACACATTGACAACCGTTCTGTTAGATAGCTGCGTTTTGGATTTAGAAGCAGATATTTCCCTGGGCTTACTGCTGTTTCTTCCATATGCCGGTAATGGGCTGAAAACGCCTGTTTTGGGACTCTGCAGAGAAAGTGTTTGCAGACTGCTGAATCCACACACGGGTTTAACTCTGGAAGTTGAGTGCACACATTGACAACCGTTCTGTTAGATAGCTGCGTTTTGGATTTAGAAGCAGATATTTCCCTGTGCTTACTGCTGTTTCTTCCATATGCCGGTAATGGGCTGAAAACGCCTGGTTTGGGACTCTGCAGAGAAGATGTTTGCAGACTGCTGAATCCACACACGGGTTTAACTCTGGAAGTTGAGTGCACACATTGACAACCGTTCTGTTAGATAGCTGCGTTTTGGATTTAGAAGCAGATATTTCCCTGTGCTTACTGCTGTTTCTTCCATATGCCGGTAATGGGCTGAAAACGCCTGTTTTGGGACTCTGCAGAGAAAGTGTTTGCAGACTGCTGAATCCACACACGGGTTTAACTCTGGAAGTTGAGTGCACACATTGACAACCGTTCTGTTAGATAGCTGCGTTTTGGATTTAGAAGCAGATATTTCCCTGTGCTTACTGCTGTTTCTTCCATATGCCGGTAATGGGCTGAAAACGCCTGTTTTGGGACTCTGCAGAGAAAGTGTTTGCAGACTGCTGAATCCACACACGGGTTTAACTCTGGAAGTTGAGTGCACACATTGACAACCGTTCTGTTAGATAGCTGCGTTTTGGATTTAGAAGCAGATATTTCCCTGTGCTTACTGCTGTTTCTTCCGTATGCCGGTAATGGGCTGAAAACGCCTGTTTTGGGACTCTGCAGAGAAAGTGTTTGCAGACTGCTGAATCCACACACGGGTTTAACTCTAGAAGTTGAGTGCACACATTGACAACCGTTCTGTTAGATAGCTGCGTTTTGGATTTAGAAGCAGATATTTCCCTGGGCTTACTGCTGTTTCTTCCATATGCCGGTAATGGGCTGAAAACGCCTGTTTTGGGACTCTGCAGAGAAAGTGTTTGCAGACTGCTGAATCCACACACGGGTTTAACTCTGGAAGTTGAGTGCACACATTGACAACCGTTCTGTTAGATAGCTGCGTTTTGGATTTAGAAGCAGATATTTCCCTGTGCTTACTGCTGTTTCTTCCATATGCCGGTAATGGGCTGAAAACGCCTGGTTTGGGACTCTGCAGAGAAGATGTTTACAGACTGCTGAATCCACACACGGGTTTAACTCTGGAAGTTGAGTGCACACATTGACAACCGTTCTGTTAGATAGCTGCGTTTTGGATTTAGAAGCAGATATTTCCCTGTGCTTACTGCTGTTTCTTCCATATGCCGGTAATGGGCTGAAAACGCCTGTTTTGCGACTCTGCAGAGAAAGTGTTTGCAGACTGCTGAATCCACACACGGGTTTAACTCTGGAAGTTGAGTGCACACATTGACATCCGTTCTGTTAGATAGCTGCGTTTTGGATTTAGAAGCAGATATTTCCCTGTGCTGACTGCTGTTTCTTCCATATGCCGGTAATGGGCTGAAAACGCCTGTTTTGGGACTCTGCAGAGAAACTGTTTGCAGACTGATGAATCCACACACGGGTTTAACTCTGGAAGTTGAGTGCACACATTGACAACCGTTCTGTTAGATAGCTGCGTTTTGGATTTAGAAGCAGATATTTCCCTGTGCTTACTGCTGTTTCTTCCATATGCCGGTAATGGGCTGAAAACGCCTGTTTTGGGACTCTGCAGAGAAAGTGTTTGCAGACTGCTGAATCCACACACGGGTTTAACTCTGGAAGTTGAGTGCACACATTGACAACGGTTCTGTTAGATAGCTGCGTTTTGGATTTAGAAGCAGGTATTTCCCTGTGCTTACTGCTGTTTCTTCCGTATGCCGGTAATGGCCTGAAAACGCCTGTTTTGGGACTCTGCAGAGAAAGTGTTTGCAGACTGCTGAATCCACACACGGGTTTAACTCTGGAAGTTGAGTGCACACATTGACAACCGTTCTGTTAGATAGCTGCGTTTTGGATTTAGAAGCAGATATTTCCCTGTGCTTACTGCAGTTTCTTCCATATGCCGGTAATGGGCTGAAAACGCATGGTTTGGGACTCTGCAGAGAAGATGTTTGCAGACTGCTGAATCCACACACGCGTTTAACTCTGGAAGTTGAGTGGACACATTGACAACCGTTCTGTTAGATAGCTGCGTTTTGGATTTAGAAGCAGATATTTCCCTGTGCTTACTGCTGTTTCTTCCATATGCCGGTAATGGGCTGAAAACGCCTGTTTTGGGACTCTGCAGAGAAAGTGTTTGCAGACTGCTGAATCCACACACGGGTTTAACTCTGGAAGTTGAGTGCACACATTGACAACCGTTCTGTTAGATAGCTGCGTTTTGGATTTAGAAGCAGATATTTCCCTGGGCTTACTGCTGTTTCTTCCATATGCCGGTAATGGGCTGAAAACGCCTGTTTTGGGACTCTGCAGAGAAAGTGTTTGCAGACTGCTGAATCCACACACGGGTTTAACTCTGGAAGTTGAGTGCACACATTGACAACCGTTCTGTTAGATAGCTGCGTTTTGGATTTAGAAGCAGATATTTCCCTGGGCTTACTGCTGTTTCTTCCATATGCCGGTAATGGGCTGAAAACGCCTGGTTTGGGACCCTGCAGAGAAGATGTTTGCAGACTGCTGAATACACACACGGGTTTAACTCTGGAAGTTGAGTGCACACATTGACAACCGTTCTGTTAGATAGCTGCGTTTTGGATTTAGAAGCAGATATTTCCCTGTGCTTACTGCTGTTTCTTCCATATGCCGGTAATGGGCTGAAAACGCCTGTTTTGGGACTCTGCAGAGAAAGTGTTTGCAGACTGCTGAATCCACACACGGGTTTAACTCTGGAAGTTGAGTGCACACATTGACAACCGTTCTGTTAGATAGCTGCGTTTTGGATTTAGAAGCAGATATTTCCCTGGGCTTACTGCTGTCTCTTCCATATGCCGGTAATGGGCTGAAAACGCCTGTTTTGGGACTCTGCAGAGAAAGTGTTTGCAGACTGCTGAATCCACACACGGGTTTAACTCTGGAAGTTGAGTGCACACATTGACAACCGTTCTGTTAGATAGCTGCGTTTTGGATTTAGAAGCAGATATTTCCCTGTGCTTACTGCTGTTTCTTCCGTATGCCGGTAATGGGCTGAAAACGCCTGCTTTGGCACTCTGCAGAGAAAGTGTTTGCAGACTGCTGAATCCACACACGGGTTTAACTCTGGAAGTTGAGTGCACACATTGACAACCGTTCTGTTAGATAGCTGCGTTTTGGATTTAGAAGCAGATATTTCCCTGTGCTTACTGCTGTTTCTTCCGTATGCCGGTAATGGGCTGAAAACGCCTGTTTTGGGACTCTGCAGAGAAAGTGTTTGCAGACTGCTGAATCCACACACGGGTTTAACTCTGGAAGTTGAGTGCACACATTGACAACGGTTCTGTTAGATAGCTGCGTTTTGGATTTAGAAGCAGGTATTTCCCTGTGCTTACTGCTGTTTCTTCCATATGCCGGTAATGGGCTGAAAACGCCTGTTTTGGGACTCTGCAGAGAAAGTGTTTGCAGACTGCTGAATCCACACACGGGTTTAACTCTGGAAGTTGAGTGCACACATTGACAACCGTTCTGTTAGATAGCTGCGTTTTGGATTTAGAAGCAGATATTTCCCTGTGCTTACTGCTGTTTCTTCCATATGCCGGTAATGGGCTGAAAACGCCTGGTTTGGGACTCTGCAGAGAAGATGTTTGCAGACTGCTGAATCCACACACGGGTTTAACTCTGGAAGTTGAGTGGACACATTGACAACCGTTCTGTTAGATAGCTGCGTTTTGGATTTAGAAGCAGATATTTCCCTGTGCTTACTGCTGTTTCTTCCATATGCCGGTAATGGGCTGAAAACGCCTGTTTTGGGACTCTGCAGAGAAAGTGTTTGCAGACTGCTGAATCCACACACGGGTTTAACTCTGGAAGTTGAGTGCACACATTGACAACCGTTCTGTTAGATAGCTGCGTTTTGGATTTAGAAGCAGATATTTCCCTGGGCTTACTGCTGTTTCTTCCATATGCCGGTAATGGGCTGAAAACGCCTGGTTTGGGACTCTGCAGAGAAAGTGTTTGCAGACTGCTGAATCCACACACGGGTTTAACTCTGGAAGTTGAGTGCACACATTGACAACCGTTCTGTTAGATAGCTGCGTTTTGGATTTAGAAGCAGATATTTCCCTGGGCTTACTGCTGTTTCTTCCATATGCCGGTAATGGGCTGAAAACGCCTGGTTTGGGACCCTGCAGAGAAGATGTTTGCAGACTGCTGAATCCACACACGGGTTTAACTCTGGAAGTTGAGTGCACACATTGACAACCGTTCTGTTAGATAGCTGCGTTTTGGATTTAGAAGCAGATATTTCCCTGGGCTTACTGCTGTTTCTTCCATATGCCGGTAATGGGCTGAAAACGCCTGTTTTGGGACTCTGCAGAGAAAGTGTTTGCAGACTGCTGAATCCACACACGGGTTTAACTCTGGAAGTTGAGTGCACACATTGACAACCGTTCTGTTAGATAGCTGCGTTTTGGATTTAGAAGCAGATATTTCCCTGGGCTTACTGCTGTTTCTTCCATATGCCGGTAATGGGCTGAAAACGCCTGTTTTGGGACTCTGCAGAGAAAGTGTTTGCAGACTGCTGAATCCACACACGGGTTTAACTCTGGAAGTTGAGTGCACACATTGACAACCGTTCTGTTAGATAGCTGCGTTTTGGATTTAGAAGCAGATATTTCCCTGTGCTTACTGCTGTTTCTTCCGTATGCCGGTAATGGGCTGAAAACGCCTGCTTTGGCACTCTGCAGAGAAAGTGTTTGCAGACTGCTGAATCCACACACGGGTTTAACTCTGGAAGTTGAGTGCACACATTGACAACCGTTCTGTTAGATAGCTGCGTTTTGGATTTAGAAGCAGATATTTCCCTGTGCTTACTGCTGTTTCTTCCATATGCCGGTAATGGGCTGAAAACGCCTGTTTTGGGACTCTGCAGAGAAAGTGTTTGCAGACTGCTGAATCCACACACGGGTTTAACTCTGGAAGTTGAGTGCACACATTGACAACCGTTCTGTTAGATAGCTGCGTTTTGGATTTAGAAGCAGATATTTCCCTGTGCTTACTGCTGTTTCTTCCATATGCCGGTAATGGGCTGAAAACGCCTTTTTTGGGACTCTGAAGAGAAAGTGTTTGCAGACTGCTGAATCCACACACGGGTTTAACTCTGGAAGTTGAGTGCACACATTGACAACCGTTCTGTCAGATAGCTGCGTTTTGGATTTAGAAGCAGATATTTCCCTGTGCTTACTGCTGTTTCTTCCATATGCCGGTAATGGGCTGAAAACGCCTGTTTTGGGACTCTGCAGAGAAAGTGTTTGCAGACTGCTGAATCCACACACGGGTTTAACTCTGGAAGTTAAGTGCACACATTGACAACCGTTCTGTTAGATAGCTGCGTTTTGGATTTAGAAGCAGATATTTCCCTGGGCTTCCTGCTGTTTCTTCCATATGCCGGTAATGGGCTGAAAACGCCTGGTTTGGGACTCTGCAGAGAAGATGTTTGCAGACTGCTGAATCCACACACGGGTTTAACTCTGGAAGTTGAGTGCACACATTGACAACCGTTCTGTTAGATAGCTGTGTTTTGGATTTAGAAGCAGATATTTCCCTGTGCTTACTGCTGTTTCTTCCATATGCCGGTAATGGGCTGAAAACGCCTTGTTTGGGACTCTGCAGAGAAGATGTTTGCAGACTGCTGAATCCACACACGGGTTTAACTCTGGAAGTTGAGTGCACACATTGACAACCGTTCTGTTAGATAGCTGCGTTTTGGATTTAGAAGCAGATATTTCCCTGGGCTTACTGCTGTTTCTTCCATATGCCGGTAATGGGCTGAAAACGCCTGTTTTGGGACTCTGCAGAGAAAGTGTTTGCAGACTGCTGAATCCACACACGGGTTTAACTCTGCAAGTTGAGTGCACACATTGACAACCGTTCTGTTAGATAGCTGCGTTTTGGATTTAGAAGCAGATATTTCCCTGTGTTTACTGCTGTTTTTTCCATATGCCGGTAATGGGCTGAAATCGCCTCTTTTGGGACTCTGCAGACAAAGTGTTTGCAGACTGCTGAATCCACACACGGGTTTAACTCTGGAAGTTGAGTACACACATTGACAACCGTTCTGTTAGATAGCTGCGTTTTGGATTTAGAAGCAGATATTTCCCTGGGCTTACTGCTGTTTCTTCCATATGCCGGTAATGGGCTGAAAACGCCTGTTTTGGGACTCTGCAGAGAAGATGTTTGCAGACTGCTGAATCCACACACGGGTTTAACTCTGGAAGTTGAGTGCACACATTGACAACCGTTCTGTTAGATAGCTGCGTTTTGGATTTAGAAGCAGATATTTCCCTGTGCTTACTGCTGTTTCTTCCATATGCCGGTAATGGGCTGAAAACCCCTGGTTTGGGACTCTGCAGAGAAGATGTTTGCAGACTGCTGAATCCACACACGGGTTTAACTCTGGAAGTTGAGTGCACACATTGACAACCGTTCTGTTAGATAGCTGCGTTTTGGATTTAGAAGCAGATATTTCCCTGTGCTTACTGCTGTTTCTTCCATATGCCGGTAATGGGCTGAAAACGCCTGTTTTGGGACTCTGCAGAGAAAGTGTTTGCAGACTGCTGAATCCACACACGGGTTTAACTCTGGAAGTTGAGTGCACACATTGACAACGGTTCTGTTAGATAGCTGCGTTTTGGATTTAGAAGCAGGTATTTCCCTGTGCTTACTGCTGTTTCTTCCGTATGCCGGTAATGGGCTGAAAACGCCTGTTTTGGGACTCTGCAGAGAAAGTGTTTGCAGACTGCTGAATCCACACACGGGTTTAACTCTGGAAGTTGAGTGCACACATTGACAACCGTTCTGTTAGATAGCTGCGTTTTGGATTTAGAAGCAGATATTTCCCTGTGCTTACTGCTGTTTCTTCCATATGCCGGTAATGGGCTGAAAACGCCTGGTTTGGGACTCTGCAGAGAAGATGTTTGCAGACTGCTGAATCCACACACGGGTTTAACTCTGGAAGTTGAGTGGACACATTGACAACCGTTCTGTTAGATAGCTGCGTTTTGGATTTAGAAGCAGATATTTCCCTGTGCTTACTGCTGTTTCTTCCATATGCCGGTAATGGGCTGAAAACGCCTGTTTTGGGACTCTGCAGAGAAAGTGTTTGCAGACTGCTGAATCCACACACGGGTTTAACTCTGGAAGTTGAGTGCACACATTGACAACCGTTCTGTTAGATAGCTGCGTTTTGGATTTAGAAGCAGATATTTCCCTGGGCTTACTGCTGTTTCTTCCATATGCCGGTAATGGGCTGAAAACGCCTGGTTTGGGACTCTGCAGAGAAAGTGTTTGCAGACTGCTGAATCCACACACGGGTTTAACTCTGGAAGTTGAGTGCACACATTGACAACCGTTCTGTTAGATAGCTGCGTTTTGGATTTAGAAGCAGATATTTCCCTGGGCTTACTGCTGTTTCTTCCATATGCCGGTAATGGGCTGAAAACGCCTGGTTTGGGACCCTGCAGAGAAGATGTTTGCAGACTGCTGAATCCACACACGGGTTTAACTCTGGAAGTTGAGTGCACACATTGACAACCGTTCTGTTAGATAGCTGCGTTTTGGATTTAGAAGCAGATATTTCCCTGGGCTTACTGCTGTTTCTTCCATATGCCGGTAATGGGCTGAAAACGCCTGTTTTGGGACTCTGCAGAGAAAGTGTTTGCAGACTGCTGAATCCACACACGGGTTTAACTCTGGAAGTTGAGTGCACACATTGACAACCGTTCTGTTAGATAGCTGCGTTTTGGATTTAGAAGCAGATATTTCCCTGGGCTTACTGCTGTTTCTTCCATATGCCGGTAATGGGCTGAAAACGCCTGTTTTGGGACTCTGCAGAGAAAGTGTTTGCAGACTGCTGAATCCACACACGGGTTTAACTCTGGAAGTTGAGTGCACACATTGACAACCGTTCTGTTAGATAGCTGCGTTTTGGATTTAGAAGCAGATATTTCCCTGTGCTTACTGCTGTTTCTTCCGTATGCCGGTAATGGGCTGAAAACGCCTGCTTTGGCACTCTGCAGAGAAAGTGTTTGCAGACTGCTGAATCCACACACGGGTTTAACTCTGGAAGTTGAGTGCACACATTGACAACCGTTCTGTTAGATAGCTGCGTTTTGGATTTAGAAGCAGATATTTCCCTGTGCTTACTGCTGTTTCTTCCATATGCCGGTAATGGGCTGAAAACGCCTGTTTTGGGACTCTGCAGAGAAAGTGTTTGCAGACTGCTGAATCCACACACGGGTTTAACTCTGGAAGTTGAGTGCACACATTGACAACCGTTCTGTTAGATAGCTGCGTTTTGGATTTAGAAGCAGATATTTCCCTGTGCTTACTGCTGTTTCTTCCATATGCCGGTAATGGGCTGAAAACGCCTTTTTTGGGACTCTGAAGAGAAAGTGTTTGCAGACTGCTGAATCCACACACGGGTTTAACTCTGGAAGTTGAGTGCACACATTGACAACCGTTCTGTCAGATAGCTGCGTTTTGGATTTAGAAGCAGATATTTCCCTGTGCTTACTGCTGTTTCTTCCATATGCCGGTAATGGGCTGAAAACGCCTGTTTTGGGACTCTGCAGAGAAAGTGTTTGCAGACTGCTGAATCCACACACGGGTTTAACTCTGGAAGTTAAGTGCACACATTGACAACCGTTCTGTTAGATAGCTGCGTTTTGGATTTAGAAGCAGATATTTCCCTGGGCTTCCTGCTGTTTCTTCCATATGCCGGTAATGGGCTGAAAACGCCTGGTTTGGGACTCTGCAGAGAAGATGTTTGCAGACTGCTGAATCCACACACGGGTTTAACTCTGGAAGTTGAGTGCACACATTGACAACCGTTCTGTTAGATAGCTGTGTTTTGGATTTAGAAGCAGATATTTCCCTGTGCTTACTGCTGTTTCTTCCATATGCCGGTAATGGGCTGAAAACGCCTTGTTTGGGACTCTGCAGAGAAGATGTTTGCAGACTGCTGAATCCACACACGGGTTTAACTCTGGAAGTTGAGTGCACACATTGACAACCGTTCTGTTAGATAGCTGCGTTTTGGATTTAGAAGCAGATATTTCCCTGGGCTTACTGCTGTTTCTTCCATATGCCGGTAATGGGCTGAAAACGCCTGTTTTGGGACTCTGCAGAGAAAGTGTTTGCAGACTGCTGAATCCACACACGGGTTTAACTCTGCAAGTTGAGTGCACACATTGACAACCGTTCTGTTAGATAGCTGCGTTTTGGATTTAGAAGCAGATATTTCCCTGTGTTTACTGCTGTTTTTTCCATATGCCGGTAATGGGCTGAAATCGCCTCTTTTGGGACTCTGCAGACAAAGTGTTTGCAGACTGCTGAATCCACACACGGGTTTAACTCTGGAAGTTGAGTACACACATTGACAACCGTTCTGTTAGATAGCTGCGTTTTGGATTTAGAAGCAGATATTTCCCTGGGCTTACTGCTGTTTCTTCCATATGCCGGTAATGGGCTGAAAACGCCTGTTTTGGGACTCTGCAGAGAAGATGTTTGCAGACTGCTGAATCCACACACGGGTTTAACTCTGGAAGTTGAGTGCACACATTGACAACCGTTCTGTTAGATAGCTGCGTTTTGGATTTAGAAGCAGATATTTCCCTGTGCTTACTGCTGTTTCTTCCATATGCCGGTAATGGGCTGAAAACGCCTGTTTTGGGACTCTGCAGAGAAGATGTTTGCAGACTGCTGAATCCACACACGGGTTTAACTCTGGAAGTTGAGTGCACACATTGACAACCGTTCTGCTAGATAGCTGCGTTTTGGATTTAGAAGCAGATATTTCCCTGTGCTGACTGCTGTTTCTTCCATATGCCGGTAATGGGCTGAAAACGCCTGTTTTGGGACTCTGCAGAGAAAGTGTTTGCAGACTGCTGAATCCACACACGGGTTTAACTCTGGAAGTTGAGTGCACACATTGACAATCGTTGTGTTAGATAGCTGCGTTTTGGATTTAGAAGCAGATATTTCCCTGTGCTTACTGCTGTTTCTTCCATATGCCGGTAATGGGCTGAAAACGCCTGGTTTGGGACTCTGCAGAGAAGATGTTTGCAGACTGCTGAATCCACACACGGGTTTAACTCTGGAAGTTGAGTGCACACATTGACAACCGTTCTGTTAGATAGCTGCGTTTTGGATTTAGAAGCAGATATTTCCCTGTGCTTACTGCTGTTTCTTCCATATGCCGGTAATGGGCTGAAAACGCCTGTTTTGGGACTCTGCCGAGAAAGTGTTTGCAGACTGCTGAATCCACACACGGGTTTAACTCTGGAAGTTGAGTGCACACATTGACAACCGTTCTGTTAGATAGCTGCGTTTTGGATTTAGAAGCAGATATTTCCCTGTGCTTACTGCTGTTTCTTCCGTATGCCGGTAATGGGCTGAAAACGCCTGTTTTGGGACTCTGCAGAGAAAGTGTTTGCAGACTGCTGAATCCACACACGGGTTTAACTCTAGAAGTTGAGTGCACACATTGACAACCGTTCTGTTAGATAGCTGCGTTTTGGATTTAGAAGCAGATATTTCCCTGGGCTTACTGCTGTTTCTTCCATATGCCGGTAATGGGCTGAAAACGCCTGTTTTGGGACTCTGCAGAGAAAGTGTTTGCAGACTGCTGAATCCACACACGGGTTTAACTCCGGAAGTTGAGTGCACACATTGACAACCGTTCTGTTAGATAGCTGCGTTTTGGATTTAGAAGCAGATATTTCCCTGTGCTTACTGCTGTTTCTTCCATATGCCGGTAATGGGCTGAAAACGCCTGGTTTGGGACTCTGCAGAGAAGATGTTTGCAGACTGCTGAATCCACACACGGGTTTAACTCTGGAAGTTGAGTGCACACATTGACAACCGTTCTGTTAGATAGCTGCGTTTTGGATTTAGAAGCAGATATTTCCCTGTGCTTACTGCTGTTTCTTCCATATGCCGGTAATGGGCTGAAAACGCCTGTTTTGGGACTCTGCAGAGAAAGTGTTTGCAGACTGCTGAATCCACACACGGGTTTAACTCTGGAAGTTGAGTGCACACATTGACAACCGTTCTGTTAGATAGCTGCGTTTTGGATTTAGAAGCAGATATTTCCCTGTGCTTACTGCTGTTTCTTCCATATGCCGGTAATGGGCTGAAAACGCCTGTTTTGGGACTCTGCAGAGAAAGTGTTTGCAGACTGCTGAATCCACACACGGGTTTAACTCTGGAAGTTGAGTGCACACATTGACAACCGTTCTGTTAGATAGCTGCGTTTTGGATTTAGAAGCAGATATTTCCCTGTGCTTACTGCTGTTTCTTCCGTATGCCGGTAATGGGCTGAAAACGCCTGTTTTGGGACTCTGCAGAGAAAGTGTTTGCAGACTGCTGAATCCACACACGGGTTTAACTCTAGAAGTTGAGTGCACACATTGACAACCGTTCTGTTAGATAGCTGCGTTTTGGATTTAGAAGCAGATATTTCCCTGGGCTTACTGCTGTTTCTTCCATATGCCGGTAATGGGCTGAAAACGCCTGTTTTGGGACTCTGCAGAGAAAGTGTTTGCAGACTGCTGAATCCACACACGGGTTTAACTCTGGAAGTTGAGTGCACACATTGACAACCGTTCTGTTAGATAGCTGCGTTTTGGATTTAGAAGCAGATATTTCCCTGTGCTTACTGCTGTTTCTTCCATATGCCGGTAATGGGCTGAAAACGCCTGGTTTGGGACTCTGCAGAGAAGATGTTTGCAGACTGCTGAATCCACACACGGGTTTAACTCTGGAAGTTGAGTGCACACATTGACAACCGTTCTGTTAGATAGCTGCGTTTTGGATTTAGAAGCAGATATTTCCCTGTGCTTACTGCTGTTTCTTCCATATGCCGGTAATGGGCTGAAAACGCCTGTTTTGCGACTCTGCAGAGAAAGTGTTTGCAGACTGCTGAATCCACACACGGGTTTAACTCTGGAAGTTGAGTGCACACATTGACACCCGTTCTGTTAGATAGCTGCGTTTTGGATTTAGAAGCAGATATTTCCCTGTGCTTACTGCTGTTTCTTCCATATGCCGGTAATGGGCTGAAAACGCCTGTTTTGGGACTCTGCAGAGAAACTGTTTGCAGACTGATGAATCCACACACGGGTTTAACTCTGGAAGTTGAGTGCACACATTGACAACCGTTCTGTTAGATAGCTGCGTTTTGGATTTAGAAGCAGATATTTCCCTGTGCTTACTGCTGTTTCTTCCATATGCCGGTAATGGGCTGAAAACGCCTGTTTTGGGACTCTGCAGAGAAAGTGTTTGCAGACTGCTGAATCCACACACGGGTTTAACTCTGGAAGTTGAGTGCACACATTGACAACCGTTCTGTTAGATAGCTGCGTTTTGGATTTAGAAGCAGGTATTTCCCTGTGCTTACTGCTGTTTCTTCCGTATGCCGGTAATGGGCTGAAAACGCCTGTTTTGGGACTCTGCAGAGAAAGTGTTTGCAGACTGCTGAATCCACACACGGGTTTAACTCTGGAAGTTGAGTGCACACATTGACAACCGTTCTGTTAGATAGCTGCGTTTTGGATTTAGAAGCAGATATTTCCCTGGGCTTACTGCTGTTTCTTCCATATGCCGGTAATGGGCTGAAAACGCCTGGTTTGGGACCCTGCAGAGAAGATGTTTGCAGACTGCTGAATCCACACACGGGTTTAACTCTGGAAGTTGAGTGCACACATTGACAACCGTTCTGTTAGATAGCTGCGTTTTGGATTTAGAAGCAGATATTTCCCTGGGCTTACTGCTGTTTCTTCCATATGCCGGTAATGGGCTGAAAACGCCTGTTTTGGGACTCTGCAGAGAAAGTGTTTGCAGACTGCTGAATCCACACACGGGTTTAACTCTGGAAGTTGAGTGCACACATTGACAACCGTTCTGTTAGATAGCTGCGTTTTGGATTTAGAAGCAGATATTTCCCTGGGCTTACTGCTGTTTCTTCCATATGCCGGTAATGGGCTGAAAACGCCTGTTTTGGGACTCTGCAGAGAAAGTGTTTGCAGACTGCTGAATCCACACACGGGTTTAACTCTGGAAGTTGAGTGCACACATTGACAACCGTTCTGTTAGATAGCTGCGTTTTGGATTTAGAAGCAGATATTTCCCTGTGCTTACTGCTGTTTCTTCCGTATGCCGGTAATGGGCTGAAAACGCCTGCTTTGGCACTCTGCAGAGAAAGTGTTTGCAGACTGCTGAATCCACACACGGGTTTAACTCTGGAAGTTGAGTGCACACATTGACAACCGTTCTGTTAGATAGCTGCGTTTTGGATTTAGAAGCAGATATTTCCCTGTGCTTACTGCTGTTTCTTCCATATGCCGGTAATGGGCTGAAAACGCCTGTTTTGGGACTCTGCAGAGAAAGTGTTTGCAGACTGCTGAATCCACACACGGGTTTAACTCTGGAAGTTGAGTGCACACATTGACAACCGTTCTGTTAGATAGCTGCGTTTTGGATTTAGAAGCAGATATTTCCCTGTGCTTACTGCTGTTTCTTCCATATGCCGGTAATGGGCTGAAAACGCCTTTTTTGGGACTCTGAAGAGAAAGTGTTTGCAGACTGCTGAATCCACACACGGGTTTAACTCTGGAAGTTGAGTGCACACATTGACAACCGTTCTGTCAGATAGCTGCGTTTTGGATTTAGAAGCAGATATTTCCCTGTGCTTACTGCTGTTTCTTCCATATGCCGGTAATGGGCTGAAAACGCCTGTTTTGGGACTCTGCAGAGAAAGTGTTTGCAGACTGCTGAATCCACACACGGGTTTAACTCTGGAAGTTAAGTGCACACATTGACAACCGTTCTGTTAGATAGCTGCGTTTTGGATTTAGAAGCAGATATTTCCCTGGGCTTCCTGCTGTTTCTTCCATATGCCGGTAATGGGCTGAAAACGCCTGGTTTGGGACTCTGCAGAGAAGATGTTTGCAGACTGCTGAATCCACACACGGGTTTAACTCTGGAAGTTGAGTGCACACATTGACAACCGTTCTGTTAGATAGCTGTGTTTTGGATTTAGAAGCAGATATTTCCCTGTGCTTACTGCTGTTTCTTCCATATGCCGGTAATGGGCTGAAAACGCCTTGTTTGGGACTCTGCAGAGAAGATGTTTGCAGACTGCTGAATCCACACACGGGTTTAACTCTGGAAGTTGAGTGCACACATTGACAACCGTTCTGTTAGATAGCTGCGTTTTGGATTTAGAAGCAGATATTTCCCTGGGCTTACTGCTGTTTCTTCCATATGCCGGTAATGGGCTGAAAACGCCTGTTTTGGGACTCTGCAGAGAAAGTGTTTGCAGACTGCTGAATCCACACACGGGTTTAACTCTGCAAGTTGAGTGCACACATTGACAACCGTTCTGTTAGATAGCTGCGTTTTGGATTTAGAAGCAGATATTTCCCTGTGTTTACTGCTGTTTTTTCCATATGCCGGTAATGGGCTGAAATCGCCTCTTTTGGGACTCTGCAGACAAAGTGTTTGCAGACTGCTGAATCCACACACGGGTTTAACTCTGGAAGTTGAGTACACACATTGACAACCGTTCTGTTAGATAGCTGCGTTTTGGATTTAGAAGCAGATATTTCCCTGGGCTTACTGCTGTTTCTTCCATATGCCGGTAATGGGCTGAAAACGCCTGGTTTGGGACTCTGCAGAGAAGATGTTTGCAGACTGCTGAATCCACACACGGGTTTAACTCTGGAAGTTGAGTGCACACATTGACAACCGTTCTGTTAGATAGCTGCGTTTTGGATTTAGAAGCAGATATTTCCCTGTGCTTACTGCTGTTTCTTCCATATGCCGGTAATGGGCTGAAAACCCCTGGTTTGGGACTCTGCAGAGAAGATGTTTGCAGACTGCTGAATCCACACACGGGTTTAACTCTGGAAGTTGAGTGCACACATTGACAACCGTTCTGTTAGATAGCTGCGTTTTGGATTTAGAAGCAGATATTTCCCTGTGCTGACTGCTGTTTCTTCCATATGCCGGTAATGGGCTGAAAACGCCTGTTTTGGGACTCTGCAGAGAAAGTGTTTGCAGACTGCTGAATCCACACACGGGTTTATCTCTGGAAGTTGAGTGCACACATTGACAACCGTTCTGTTAGATAGCTGCGTTTTGGATTTAGAAGCAGATATTTCCCTGGGCTTACTGCTGTTTCTTCCATATGCCGGTAATGGGCTGAAAACGCCTGGTTTGGGACTCTGCAGAGAAAGTGTTTGCAGACTGCTGAATCCACACACGGGTTTAACTCTGGAAGTTGAGTGCACACATTGACAACGGTTCTGTTAGATAGCTGCGTTTTGGATTTAGAAGCAGGTATTTCCCTGTGCTTACTGCTGTTTCTTCCGTATGCCGGTAATGGGCTGAAAACGCCTGTTTTGGGACTCTGCAGAGAAAGTGTTTGCAGACTGCTGAATCCACACACGGGTTTAACTCTGGAAGTTGAGTGCACACATTGACAACCGTTCTGTTAGATAGCTGCGTTTTGGATTTAGAAGCAGATATTTCCCTGTGCTTACTGCTGTTTCTTCCATATGCCGGTAATGGGCTGAAAACGCCTGGTTTGGGACTCTGCAGAGAAGATGTTTGCAGACTGCTGAATCCACACACGCGTTTAACTCTGGAAGTTGAGTGGACACATTGACAACCGTTCTGTTAGATAGCTGCGTTTTGGATTTAGAAGCAGATATTTCCCTGTGCTTACTGCTGTTTCTTCCATATGCCGGTAATGGGCTGAAAACGCCTGTTTTGGGACTCTGCAGAGAAAGTGTTTGCAGACTGCTGAATCCACACACGGGTTTAACTCTGGAAGTTGAGTGCACACATTGACAACCGTTCTGTTAGATAGCTGCGTTTTGGATTTAGAAGCAGATATTTCCCTGGGCTTACTGCTGTTTATTCCATATGCCGGTAATGGGCTGAAAACGCCTGTTTTGGGACTCTGCAGAGAAAGTGTTTGCAGACTGCTGAATCCACACACGGGTTTAACTCTGGAAGTTGAGTGCACACATTGACAACCGTTCTGTTAGATAGCTGCGTTTTGGATTTAGAAGCAGATATTTCCCTGGGCTTACTGCTGTTTCTTCCATATGCCGGTAATGGGCTGAAAACGCCTGGTTTGGGACCCTGCAGAGAAGATGTTTGCAGACTGCTGAATCCACACACGGGTTTAACTCTGGAAGTTGAGTGCACACATTGACAACCGTTCTGTTAGATAGCTGCGTTTTGGATTTAGAAGCAGATATTTCCCTGTGCTTACTGCTGTTTCTTCCATATGCCGGTAATGGGCTGAAAACGCCTGTTTTGGGACTCTGCAGAAAAAGTGTTTGCAGACTGCTGAATCCACACACGGGTTTAACTCTGGAAGTTGAGTGCACACATTGACAACCGTTCTGTTAGATAGCTGCGTTTTGGATTTAGAAGCAGATATTTCCCTGGGCTTACTGCTGTCTCTTCCATATGCCGGTAATGGGCTGAAAACGCCTGTTTTGGGACTCTGCAGAGAAAGTGTTTGCAGACTGCTGAATCCACACACGGGTTTAACTCTGGAAGTTGAGTGCACACATTGACAACCGTTCTGTTAGATAGCTGCGTTTTGGATTTAGAAGCAGATATTTCCCTGTGCTTACTGCTGTTTCTTCCGTATGCTGGTAATGGGCTGAAAACGCCTGCTTTGGCACTCTGCAGAGAAAGTGTTTGCAGACTGCTGAATCCACACACGGGTTTAACTCTGGAAGTTGAGTGCACACATTGACAACCGTTCTGTTAGATAGCTGCGTTTTGGATTTAGAAGCAGATATTTCCCTGTGCTTACTGCTGTTTCTTCCATATGCCGGTAATGGGCTGAAAACGCCTGTTTTGGGACTCTGCAGAGAAAGTGTTTGCAGACTGCTGAATCCACACACGGGTTTAACTCTGGAAGTTGAGTGCACACATTGACAACGGTTCTGTTAGATAGCTGCGTTTTGGATTTAGAAGCAGATATTTCCCTGTGCTTACTGCTGTTTCTTCCATATGCCGGTAATGGGCTGAAAACGCCTGTTTTGGGACTCTGCAGAGAAAGTGTTTGCAGACTGCTGAATCCACACACGGGTTTAACTCTGGAAGTTGAGTGCACACATTGACAACCGTTCTGTTAGATAGCTGCGTTTTGGATTTAGAAGCAGGTATTTCCCTGTGCTTACTGCTGTTTCTTCCGTATGCCGGTAATGGGCTGAAAACGCCTGTTTTGGGACTCTGCAGAGAAAGTGTTTGCAGACTGCTGAATCCACACACGGGTTTAACTCTGGAAGTTGAGTGCACACATTGACAACCGTTCTGTTAGATAGCTGCGTTTTGGATTTAGAAGCAGATATTTCCCTGTGCTTACTGCAGTTTCTTCCATATGCCGGTAATGGGCTGAAAACGCATGGTGTGGGACTCTGCAGAGAAGATGTTTGCAGACTGCTGAATCCACACACGCGTTTAACTCTGGAAGTTGAGTGGACACATTGACAACCGTTCTGTTAGATAGCTGCGTTTTGGATTTAGAAGCAGATATTTCCCTGTGCTTACTGCTGTTTCTTCCATATGCCGGTAATGGGCTGAAAACGCCTGGTTTGGGACTCTGCAGAGAAAGTGTTTGCAGACTGCTGAATCCACACACGGGTTTAACTCTGGAAGTTGAGTGCACACATTGACAACCGTTCTGTTAGATAGCTGCGTTTTGGATTTAGAAGCAGATATTTCCCTGGGCTTACTGCTGTTTCTTCCATATGCCGGTAATGGGCTGAAAACGCCTGGTTTGGGACCCTGCAGAGAAGATGTTTGCAGACTGCTGAATCCACACACGGGTTTAACTCTGGAAGTTGAGTGCACACATTGACAACCGTTCTGTTAGATAGCTGCGTTTTGGATTTAGAAGCAGATATTTCCCTGGGCTTACTGCTGTTTCTTCCATATGCCGGTAATGGGCTGAAAACGCCTGTTTTGGGACTCTGCAGAGAAAGTGTTTGCAGACTGCTGAATCCACACACGGGTTTAACTCTGGAAGTTGAGTGCACACATTGACAACCGTTCTGTTAGATAGCTGCGTTTTGGATTTAGAAGCAGATATTTCCCTGGGCTTACTGCTGTTTCTTCCATATGCCGGTAATGGGCTGAAAACGCCTGTTTTGGGACTCTGCAGAGAAAGTGTTTGCAGACTGCTGAATCCACACACGGGTTTAACTCTGGAAGTTGAGTGCACACATTGACAACCGTTCTGTTAGATAGCTGCGTTTTGGATTTAGAAGCAGATATTTCCCTGTGCTTACTGCTGTTTCTTCCGTATGCCGGTAATGGGCTGAAAACGCCTGCTTTGGCACTCTGCAGAGAAAGTGTTTGCAGACTGCTGAATCCACACACGGGTTTAACTCTGGAAGTTGAGTGCACACATTGACAACCGTTCTGTTAGATAGCTGCGTTTTGGATTTAGAAGCAGATATTTCCCTGTGCTTACTGCTGTTTCTTCCATATGCCGGTAATGGGCTGAAAACGCCTGTTTTGGGACTCTGCAGAGAAAGTGTTTGCAGACTGCTGAATCCACACACGGGTTTAACTCTGGAAGTTGAGTGCACACATTGACAACCGTTCTGTTAGATAGCTGCGTTTTGGATTTAGAAGCAGATATTTCCCTGTGCTTACTGCTGTTTCTTCCATATGCCGGTAATGGGCTGAAAACGCCTTTTTTGGGACTCTGAAGAGAAAGTGTTTGCAGACTGCTGAATCCACACACGGGTTTAACTCTGGAAGTTGAGTGCACACATTGACAACCGTTCTGTCAGATAGCTGCGTTTTGGATTTAGAAGCAGATATTTCCCTGTGCTTACTGCTGTTTCTTCCATATGCCGGTAATGGGCTGAAAACGCCTGTTTTGGGACTCTGCAGAGAAAGTGTTTGCAGACTGCTGAATCCACACACGGGTTTAACTCTGGAAGTTAAGTGCACACATTGACAACCGTTCTGTTAGATAGCTGCGTTTTGGATTTAGAAGCAGATATTTCCCTGGGCTTCCTGCTGTTTCTTCCATATGCCGGTAATGGGCTGAAAACGCCTGGTTTGGGACTCTGCAGAGAAGATGTTTGCAGACTGCTGAATCCACACACGGGTTTAACTCTGGAAGTTGAGTGCACACATTGACAACCGTTCTGTTAGATAGCTGTGTTTTGGATTTAGAAGCAGATATTTCCCTGTGCTTACTGCTGTTTCTTCCATATGCCGGTAATGGGCTGAAAACGCCTTGTTTGGGACTCTGCAGAGAAGATGTTTGCAGACTGCTGAATCCACACACGGGTTTAACTCTGGAAGTTGAGTGCACACATTGACAACCGTTCTGTTAGATAGCTGCGTTTTGGATTTAGAAGCAGATATTTCCCTGGGCTTACTGCTGTTTCTTCCATATGCCGGTAATGGGCTGAAAACACCTGTTTTGGGACTCTGCAGAGAAAGTGTTTGCAGACTGCTGAATCCACACACGGGTTTAACTCTGCAAGTTGAGTGCACACATTGACAACCGTTCTGTTAGATAGCTGCGTTTTGGATTTAGAAGCAGATATTTCCCTGTGTTTACTGCTGTTTTTTCCATATGCCGGTAATGGGCTGAAATCGCCTCTTTTGGGACTCTGCAGACAAAGTGTTTGCAGACTGCTGAATCCACACACGGGTTTAACTCTGGAAGTTGAGTACACACATTGACAACCGTTCTGTTAGATAGCTGCGTTTTGGATTTAGAAGCAGATATTTCCCTGGGCTTACTGCTGTTTCTTCCATATGCCGGTAATGGGCTGAAAACGCCTGGTTTGGGACTCTGCAGAGAAGATGTTTGCAGACTGCTGAATCCACACACGGGTTTAACTCTGGAAGTTGAGTGCACACATTGACAACCGTTCTGTTAGATAGCTGCGTTTTGGATTTAGAAGCAGATATTTCCCTGTGCTTACTGCTGTTTCTTCCATATGCCGGTAATGGGCTGAAAACCCCTGGTTTGGGACTCTGCAGAGAAGATGTTTGCAGACTGCTGAATCCACACACGGGTTTAACTCTGGAAGTTGAGTGCACACATTGACAACCGTTCTGTTAGATAGCTGCGTTTTGGATTTAGAAGCAGATATTTCCCTGTGCTGACTGCTGTTTCTTCCATATGCCGGTAATGGGCTGAAAACGCCTGTTTTGGGACTCTGCAGAGAAAGTGTTTGCAGACTGCTGAATCCACACACGGGTTTATCTCTGGAAGTTGAGTGCACACATTGACAACCGTTCTGTTAGATAGCTGCGTTTTGGATTTAGAAGCAGATATTTCCCTGGGCTTACTGCTGTTTCTTCCATATGCCGGTAATGGGCTGAAAACGCCTGTTTTGGGACTCTGCAGAGAAAGTGTTTGCAGACTGCTGAATCCACACACGGGTTTAACTCTGGAAGTTGAGTGCACACATTGACAACGGTTCTGTTAGATAGCTGCGTTTTGGATTTAGAAGCAGGTATTTCCCTGTGCTTAGTGCTGTTTCTTCCGTATGCCGGTAATGGGCTGAAAACGCCTGTTTTGGGACTCTGCAGAGAAAGTGTTTGCAGACTGCTGAATCCACACACGGGTTTAACTCTGGAAGTTGAGTGCACACATTGACAACCGTTCTGTTAGATAGCTGCGTTTTGGATTTAGAAGCAGATATTTCCCTGTGCTTACTGCTGTTTCTTCCATATGCCGGTAATGGGCTGAAAACGCCTGGTTTGGGACTCTGCAGAGAAGATGTTTGCAGACTGCTGAATCCACACACGCGTTTAACTCTGGAAGTTGAGTGGACACATTGACAACCGTTCTGTTAGATAGCTGCGTTTTGGATTTAGAAGCAGATATTTCCCTGTGCTTACTGCTGTTTCTTCCATATGCCGGTAATGGGCTGAAAACGCCTGTTTTGGGACTCTGCAGAGAAAGTGTTTGCAGACTGCTGAATCCACACACGGGTTTAACTCTGGAAGTTGAGTGCACACATTGACAACCGTTCTGTTAGATAGCTGCGTTTTGGATTTAGAAGCAGATATTTCCCTGGGCTTACTGCTGTTTATTCCATATGCCGGTAATGGGCTGAAAACGCCTGTTTTGGGACTCTGCAGAGAAAGTGTTTGCAGACTGCTGAATCCACACACGGGTTTAACTCTGGAAGTTGAGTGCACACATTGACAACCGTTCTGTTAGATAGCTGCATTTTGGATTTAGAAGCAGATATTTCCCTGGGCTTACTGCTGTTTCTTCCATATGCCGGTAATGGGCTGAAAACGCCTGGTTTGGGACCCTGCAGAGAAGATGTTTGCAGACTGCTGAATCCACACACGGGTTTAACTCTGGAAGTTGAGTGCACACATTGACAACCGTTCTGTTAGATAGCTGCGTTTTGGATTTAGAAGCAGATATTTCCCTGTGCTTACTGCTGTTTCTTCCATATGCCGGTAATGGGCTGAAAACGCCTGTTTTGGGACTCTGCAGAAAAAGTGTTTGCAGACTGCTGAATCCACACACGGGTTTAACTCTGGAAGTTGAGTGCACACATTGACAACCGTTCTGTTAGATAGCTGCGTTTTGGATTTAGAAGCAGATATTTCCCTGGGCTTACTGCTGTCTCTTCCATATGCCGGTAATGGGCTGAAAACGCCTGTTTTGGGACTCTGCAGAGAAAGTGTTTGCAGACTGCTGAATCCACACACGGGTTTAACTCTGGAAGTTGAGTGCACACATTGACAACCGTTCTGTTAGATAGCTGCGTTTTGGATTTAGAAGCAGATATTTCCCTGTGCTTACTGCTGTTTCTTCCGTATGCCGGTAATGGGCTGAAAACGCCTGCTTTGGCACTCTGCAGAGAAAGTGTTTGCAGACTGCTGAATCCACACACGGGTTTAACTCTGGAAGTTGAGTGCACACATTGACAACCGTTCTGTTAGATAGCTGCGTTTTGGATTTAGAAGCAGATATTTCCCTGTGCTTACTGCTGTTTCTTCCATATGCCGGTAATGGGCTGAAAACGCCTGTTTTGGGACTCTGCAGAGAAAGTGTTTGCAGACTGCTGAATCCACACACGGGTTTAACTCTGGAAGTTGAGTGCACACATTGACAACGGTTCTGTTAGATAGCTGCGTTTTGGATTTAGAAGCAGGTATTTCCCTGTGCTTACTGCTGTTTCTTCCATATGCCGGTAATGGGCTGAAAACGCCTGGTTTGGGACTCTGCAGAGAAGATGTTTGCAGACTGCTGAATCCACACACGGGTTTAACTCTGGAAGTTGAGTGCACACATTGACAACCGTTCTGTTAGATAGCTGCGTTTTGGATTTAGAAGCAGATATTTCCCTGTGCTTACTGCTGTTTCTTCCATATGCCGGTAATGGGCTGAAAACGCCTGTTTTGGGACTCTGCAGAGAAAGTGTTTGCAGACTGCTGAATCCACACACGGGTTTAACTCTGGAAGTTGAGTGCACACATTGACAACCGTTCTGTTAGATAGCTGCGTTTTGGATTTAGAAGCAGATATTTCCCTGGGCTTCCTGCTGTTTCTTCCATATGCCGGTAATGGGCTGAAAACGCCTGTTTTGGGACTCTGCAGAGAAAGTGTTTGCAGACTGCTGAATCCACACACGGGTTTAACTCTGGAAGTTGAGTGCACACATTGACAACCGTTCTGTTAGATAGCTGCGTTTTGGATTTAGAAGCAGATATTTCCCTGGGCTTACTGCTGTTTCTTCCATATGCCGGTAATGGGCTGAAAACGCCTGGTTTGGGACCCTGCAGAGAAGATGTTTGCAGACTGCTGAATCCACACACGGGTTTAACTCTGGAAGTTGAGTGCACACATTGACAACCGTTCTGTTAGATAGCTGCGTTTTGGATTTAGAAGCAGATATTTCCCTGTGCTGTCTGCTCTTTCTTCCATATGCCGGTAATGGGCTGAAAACGCCTGTTTTGGGACTCTGCAGAGAAAGTGTTTGCAGACTGCTGAATCCACACACGGGTTTAACTCTGGAAGTTGAGTGCACACATTGACAACCGTTCTGTTAGATAGCTGCGTTTTGGATTTAGAAGCAGATATTTCCCTGGGCTTACTGCTGTTTCTTCCATATGCCGGTAATGGGCTGAAAACCCCTGGTTTGGGACTCTGCAGAGAAGATGTTTGCAGACTGCTGAATCCACACACGGGTTTAACTCTGGATGTTGAGTGCACACATTGACAACCGTTCTGTTAGATAGCTGCGTTTTGGATTTAGAAGCAGATATTTCCCTGTGCTTACGGCTGTTTCTTCCATATGCCGGTAATGGGCTGAAAACGCCTGTTTTGGGACTCTGCAGAGAAAGTGTTTGCAGACTGCTGAATCCACACACGGGTTTAACTCTGGAAGTTGAGTGCACACATTGACAACCGTTCTGTTAGATAGCTGCGTTTTGGATTTAGAAGCAGATATTTCCCTGTGCTTACTGCTCTTTTTTCCATATGCCGGTAATGGGCTGAAATCGCCTGTTTTGGGACTCTGCAGAGAAAGTGTTTGCAGACTGCTGAATCCACACACGGGTTTAACTCTGGAAGTTGAGTGCACACATTGACAACCGTTCTGTTAGATAGCTGCGTTTTGGATTTAGAAGCAGATATTTCCCTGGGCTTACTGCTGTTTCTTCCATATGCCGGGAATGGGCTGAAAACGCCTGGTTTGGGACTCTGCAGAGAAAGTGTTTGCAGACTGCTGAATCCACACACGGGTTTAACTCTGGAAGTTGAGTGCACACATTGACAACCGTTCTGTTAGATAGCTGCGTTTTGGATTTAGAAGCAGATATTTCCCTGGGCTTACTGCTGTTTCTTCCATAAGCCGGTAATGGGCTGAAAACGCCTGGTTTGGGACCCTGCAGAGAAGATGTTTGCAGACTGCTGAATCCACACACGGGTTTAACTCTGGAAGTTGAGTGCACACATTGACAACCGTTCTGTTAGATAGCTGCATTTTGGATTTAGAAGCAGATATTTCCCTTTGCTTACTGCAGTTTCTTCCATATGCCGGTAATGGGCTGAAAACGCCTGTTTTGGGACTCTGCAGAGAAAGTGTTTGCAGACTGCTGAATCCACACACGGGTTTAACTCTGGAAGTTGAGTGCACACATTGACAATCGTTGTGTTAGATAGCTGCGTTTTGGATTTAGAAGCAGATATTTCCCTGTGCTTACTGCTGTTTCTTCCATATGCCGGTAATGGGCTGAAAACGCCTGGTTTGGGACTCTGCAGAGAAGATGTTTGCAGACTGCTGAATCCACACACGGGTTTAACTCTGGAAGTTGAGTGCACACATTGACAACCGTTCTGTTAGATAGCTGCGTTTTGGATTTAGAAGCAGATATTTCCCTGTGCTTACTGCTGTTTCTTCCATATGCCGGTAATGGGCTGAAAACGCCTGTTTTGGGACTCTGCAGAGAAAGTGTTTGCAGACTGCTGAATCCACACACGGGTTTAACTCTGGAAGTTGAGTGCACACATTGACAACCGTTCTGTTAGATAGCTGCGTTTTGGATTTAGAAGCAGATATTTCCCTGGGCTTACTGCTGTTTCTTCCATATGCCGGTAATGGGCTGAAAACGCCTGTTTTGGGACTCTGCAGAGAAAGTGTTTGCAGACTGCTGAATCCACACACGGGTTTAACTCTGGAAGTTGAGTGCACACATTGACAACCGTTCTGTTAGATAGCTGCGTTTTGGATTTAGAAGCAGATATTTCCCTTTGCTTACTGCTGTTTCTTCCATATGCCGGTAATGGGCTGAAAACGCCTGTTTTGGGACTCTGCAGAGAAAGTGTTTGCAGTCTGCTGAATCCACACACGGGTTTAACTCTGGAAGTTGAGTGCACACATTGACAACCGTTCTGTTAGATAGCTGCGTTTTGGATTTAGAAGCAGATATTTCCCTGGGCTTACTGCTGTTTCTTCCATATGCCGGTAATGGGCTGAAAACGCCTGTTTTGGGACTCTGCAGAGAAAGTGTTTGCAGACTGCTGAATCCACACACGGGTTTAACTCTGGAAGTTGAGTGCACACATTGACAACCGTTCTGTTAGATAGCTGCGTTTTGGATTTAGAAGCAGATATTTCCCTGTGCTTACTGCTGTTTCTTCCATATGCCGGTAATGGGCTGAAAACGCCTGCTTTGGCACTCTGCAGAGAAAGTGTTTGCAGACTGCTGAATCCACACACGGGTTTAACTCTGGAAGTTGAGTGCACACATTGACAACCGTTCTGTTAGATAGCTGCGTTTTGGATTTAGAAGCAGATATTTCCCTGTGCTTACTGCTGTTTCTTCCATATGCCGGTAATGGGCTGAAAACGCCTGTTTTGGGACTCTGCAGAGAAAGTGTTTGCAGACTGCTGAATCCACACACGGGTTTAACTCTGGAAGTTGAGTGCACACATTGACAACCGTTCTGTTAGATAGCTGCGTTTTGGATTTAGAAGCAGATATTTCCCTGGGCTTACTGCTGTTTCTTCCATATGCCGGTAATGGGCTGAAAACGCCTGTTTTGGGACTCTGCAGAGAAAGTGTTTGCAGACTGCTGAATCCACACACGGGTTTAACTCTGGAAGTTGAGTGCACACATTGACAACCGTTCTGTTAGATAGCTGCGTTTTGGATTTAGAAGCAGATATTTCCCTTTGCTTACTGCTGTTTCTTCCATATGCCGGTAATGGGCTGAAAACGCCTGTTTTGGGACTCTGCAGAGAAAGTGTTTGCAGTCTGCTGAATCCACACACGGGTTTAACTCTGGAAGTTGAGTGCACACATTGACAACCGTTCTGTTAGATAGCTGCGTTTTGGATTTAGAAGCAGATATTTCCCTGTGCTTACTGCTGTTTCTTCCATATGCCGGTAATGGGCTGAAAACGCCTGTTTTGGGACTCTGCAGAGAAAGTGTTTGCAGACTGCTGAATCCACACACGGGTTTAACTCTGGAAGTTGAGTGCACACATTGACAACCGTTCTGTTAGATAGCTGCGTTTTGGATTTAGAAGCAGATATTTCCCTGGGCTTACTGCTGTTTCTTCCATATGCCGGTAATGGGCTGAAAACGCCTGCTTTGGCACTCTGCAGAGAAAGTGTTTGCAGACTGCTGAATCCACACACGGGTTTAACTCTGGAAGTTGAGTGCACACATTGACAACCGTTCTGTTAGATAGCTGCGTTTTGGATTTAGAAGCAGATATTTCCGTGGGCTTACTGCTGTTTCTTCCATATGCCGGTAATGGGCTGAAAACGCCTGTTTGGGGACTCTGCAGAGAAAGTGTTTGCAGACTGCTGAATCCACACACGGGTTTAACTCTGGAAGTTGAGTGCACACATTGACAACCGTTCTGTTAGATAGCTGCGTTTTGGATTTAGAAGCAGATATTTCCCTGTGCTTACTGCTGTTTCTTGCATATGCCGGTAATGGGCTGAAAACGCCTGTTTTGGGACTCTGCAGAAAAAGTGTTTGCAGACTGCTGAATCCACACACGGGTTTAACTCTGGAAGTTGAGTGCACACATTGACAACCGTTCTGTTAGATAGCTGCGTTTTGGATTTAGAAGCAGATATTTCCCTGTGCTTACTGCTGTTTCTTCCATATGCCGGTAATGGGCTGAAAACGCCTGCTTTGGCACTCTGCAGAGAAAGTGTTTGCAGACTGCTGAATCCACACACGGGTTTAACTCTGGAAGTTGAGTGCACACATTGACAACCGTTCTGTTAGATAGCTGCGTTTTGGATTTAGAAGCAGATATTTCCCTGGGCTTACTGCTGTTTCTTCCATATGCCGGTAATGGGCTGAAAACGCCTGTTTTGGGACTCTGCAGAGAAAGTGTTTGCAGACTGCTGAATCCACACACGGGTTTAACTCTGGAAGTTGAGTGCACACATTGACAACCGTTCTGTTAGATAGCTGCGTTTTGGATTTAGAAGCAGATATTTCCCTGTGCTTACTGCTGTTTCTTCCATATGCCGGTAATGGGCTGAAAACGCCTGTTTTGGGACTCTGCAGAGAAAGTGTTTGCAGACTGTTGAATCCACACACCGGTTTAACTCTGCAAGTTGAGTGCACACATTGACAACCGTTCTGTTAGATAGCTGCGTTTTGGATTTAGAAGCAGATATTTCCCTGGGCTTACTGCTGTTTCTTACATATGCCGGTAATGGGCTGAAAACGCCTGTTTTGGGACCCTGCAGAGAAGATGTTTGCAGACTGCTGAATCCACACACGGGTTTAACTCTGGAAGTTGAGTGCACACATTGACAACCGTTCTGTTAGATAGCTGCGTTTTGGATTTAGAAGCAGATATTTCCCTGTGCTGTCTGCTCTTTCTTCCATATGCCGGTAATGGGCTGAAAACGCCTGTTTTGGGACTCTGCAGAGAAAGTGTTTGCAGACTGCTGAATCCACACACGGGTTTAACTCTGGAAGTTGAGTGCACACATTGACAACCGTTCTGTTAGATAGCTGCGTTTTGGATTTAGAAGCAGATATTTCCCTGGGCTTACTGCTGTTTCTTCCATATGCCGGTAATGGGCTGAAAACCCCTGGTTTGGGACTCTGCAGAGAAGATGTTTGCAGACTGCTGAATCCACACACGGGTTTAACTCTGGATGTTGAGTGCACACATTGACAACCGTTCTGTTAGATAGCTGCGTTTTGGATTTAGAAGCAGATATTTCCCTGTGCTTACGGCTGTTTCTTCCATATGCCGGTAATGGGCTGAAAACGCCTGTTTTGGGACTCTGCAGAGAAAGTGTTTGCAGACTGCTGAATCCACACACGGGTTTAACTCTGGAAGTTGAGTGCACACATTGACAACCGTTCTGTTAGATAGCTGCGTTTTGGATTTAGAAGCAGATATTTCCCTGTGCTTACTGCTGTTTTTTCCATATGCCGGTAATGGGCTGAAATCGCCTATTTTGGGACTCTGCAGAGAAAGTGTTTGCAGACTGCTGAATCCACACACGGGTTTAACTCTGGAAGTTGAGTGCACACATTGACAACCGTTCTGTTAGATAGCTGCGTTTTGGATTTAGAAGCAGATATTTCCCTGGGCTTACTGCTGTTTCTTCCATATGCCGGGAATGGGCTGAAAACGCCTGGTTTGGGACTCTGCAGAGAAAGTGTTTGCAGACTGCTGAATCCACACACGGGTTTAACTCTGGAAGTTGAGTGCACACATTGACAACCGTTCTGTTAGATAGCTGCGTTTTGGATTTAGAAGCAGATATTTCCCTGGGCTTACTGCTGTTTCTTCCATAAGCCGGTAATGGGCTGAAAACGCCTGGTTTGGGACCCTGCAGAGAAGATGTTTGCAGACTGCTGAATCCACACACGGGTTTAACTCTGGAAGTTGAGTGCACACATTGACAACCGTTCTGTTAGATAGCTGCATTTTGGATTTAGAAGCAGATATTTCCCTTTGCTTACTGCAGTTTCTTCCATATGCCGGTAATGGGCTGAAAACGCCTGTTTTGGGACTCTGCAGAGAAAGTGTTTGCAGACTGCTGAATCCACACACGGGTTTAACTCTGGAAGTTGAGTGCACACATTGACAATCGTTGTGTTAGATAGCTGCGTTTTGGATTTAGAAGCAGATATTTCCCTGTGCTTACTGCTGTTTCTTCCATATGCCGGTAATGGGCTGAAAACGCCTGGTTTGGGACTCTGCAGAGAAGATGTTTGCAGACTGCTGAATCCACACACGGGTTTAACTCTGGAAGTTGAGTGCACACATTGACAACCGTTCTGTTAGATAGCTGCGTTTTGGATTTAGAAGCAGATATTTCCCTGGGCTTACTGCTGTTTCTTCCATATGCCGGTAATGGGCTGAAAACGCCTGTTTTGGGACTCTGCAGAGAAAGTGTTTGCAGACTGCTGAATCCACACACGGGTTTAACTCTGGAAGTTGAGTGCACACATTGACAACCGTTCTGTTAGATAGCTGCGTTTTGGATTTAGAAGCAGATATTTCCCTGGGCTTACTGCTGTTTCTTCCATATGCCGGTAATGGGCTGAAAACGCCTGCTTTGGGACTCTGCAGAGAAAGTGTTTGCAGACTGCTGAATCCACACACGGGTTTAACTCTGGAAGTTGAGTGCACACATTGACAACCGTTCTGTTAGATAGCTGCGTTTTGGATTTAGAAGCAGATATTTCCCTTTGCTTACTGCTGTTTCTTCCATATGCCGGTAATGGGCTGAAAACGCCTGTTTTGGGACTCTGCAGAGAAAGTGTTTGCAGTCTGCTGAATCCACACACGGGTTTAACTCTGGAAGTTGAGTGCACACATTGACAACCGTTCTGTTAGATAGCTGCGTTTTGGATTTAGAAGCAGATATTTCCCTGTGCTTACTGCTGTTTCTTCCATATGCCGGTAATGGGCTGAAAACGCCTGTTTTGGGACTCTGCAGAGAAAGTGTTTGCAGACTGCTGAATCCACACACGGGTTTAACTCTGGAAGTTGAGTGCACACATTGACAACCGTTCTGTTAGATAGCTGCGTTTTGGATTTAGAAGCAGATATTTCCCTGTGCTTACTGCTGTTTCTTCCATATGCCGGTAATGGGCTGAAAACGCCTGCTTTGGACTCTGCAGAGAAAGTGTTTGCAGACTGCTGAATCCACACACGGGTTTAACTCTGGAAGTTGAGTGCACACATTGACAACCGTTCTGTTAGATAGCTGCGTTTTGGATTTAGAAGCAGATATTTCCGTGGGCTTACTGCTGTTTCTTCCATATGCCGGTAATGGGCTGAAAACGCCTGTTTTGGGACTCTGCAGAGAAAGTGTTTGCAGACTGCTGAATCCACACACGGGTTTAACTCTGGAAGTTGAGTGCACGCATTGACAACCGTTCTGTTAGATAGCTGCGTTTTGGATTTAGAAGCAGATATTTCCCTGTGCTTACTGCTGTTTCTTCCATATGCCGGTAATGGGCTGAAAACGCCTGTTTTGGGACTCTGCAGAGAAAGTGTTTGCAGACTGCTGAATCCACACACGGGTTTAACTCTGGAAGTTGAGTGCACACATTGACAACCGTTCTGTTAGATAGCTGCGTTTTGGATTTAGAAGCAGATATTTCCCTGTGCTTACTGCTGTTTCTTCCATATGCCGGTAATGGGCTGAAAACGCCTGCTTTGGCACTCTGCAGAGAAAGTGTTTGCAGACTGCTGAATCCACACACGGGTTTAACTCTGGAAGTTGAGTGCACACATTGACAACCGTTCTGTTAGATAGCTGCGTTTTGGATTTAGAAGCAGATATTTCCCTGGGCTTACTGCTGTTTCTTCCATATGCCGGTAATGGGCTGAAAACGCCTGTTTTGGGACTCTGCAGAGAAAGTGTTTGCAGACTGCTGAATCCACACACGGGTTTAACTCTGGAAGTTGAGTGCACACATTGACAACCGTTCTGTTAGATAGCTGCGTTTTGGATTTAGAAGCAGATATTTCCCTGTGCTTACTGCTGTTTCTTCCATATGCCGGTAATGGGCTGAAAACGCCTGTTTTGGGACTCTGCAGAGAAAGTGTTTGCAGACTGTTGAATCCACACACGGGTTTAACTCTGCAAGTTGAGTGCACACATTGACAACCGTTCTGTTAGATAGCTGCGTTTTGGATTTAGAAGCAGATATTTCCCTGTGCTTACTGCTGTTTCTTCCATATGCCGGTAATGGGCTGAAAACGCCTGTTTTGGGACTCTGAAGAGAAAGTGTTTGCAGACTGCTGAATCCACACACGGGTTTAACTCTGGAAGTTGAGTGCACACATTGACAACCGTTCTGTTAGATAGCTGCGTTTTGGATTTAGAAGCAGATATTTCCCTGTGCTTACTGCTGTTTCTTCCATATGCCGGTAATGGGCTGAAAACGCCTGTTTTGGGACTCTGCAGAGAAAGTGTTTGCAGACTGCTGACTCCACACACGGGTTTAACTCTGGAAGTTGAGTGCACACATTGACAACCGTTCTGTTAGATAGCTGCGTTTTGGATTTAGAAGCAGATATTTCCCTGGGCTTACTGCTGTTTCTTCCATATGCCGGTAATGGGCTGAAAACGCCTGGTTTGGGACTCTGCAGAGAAGATGTTTGCAGACTGCTGAATCCACACACGGGTTTAACTCTGCAAGTTGAGTGCACACATTGACAACCGTTCTGTTAGATAGCTGCGTTTTGGATTTAGAAGCAGATATTTCCCTGTGTTTACTGCTGTTTTTTCCATATGCCGGTAATGGGCTGAAATCGCCTCTTTTGGGACTCTGCAGACAAAGTGTTTGCAGACTGCTGAATCCACACACGGGTTTAACTCTGGAAGTTGAGTGCACACATTGACAACCGTTCTGTTAGATAGCTGCGTTTTGGATTTAGAAGCAGATATTTCCCTGTGCTTACTGCTGTTTCTTCCATATGCCGGTAATGGGCTGAAAACGCCTGGTTTGGGACTCTGCAGAGAAGATGTTTGCAGACTGCTGAATCCACACACGGGTTTAACTCTGGAAGTTGAGTGCACACATTGACAACCGTTCTGTTAGATAGCTGCGTTTTGGATTTAGAAGCAGATATTTCCCTGTGCTTACTGCAGTTTCTTCCATATGCCGGTAATGGGCTGAAAACGCCTGTTTTGGGACTCTGCAGAGAAAGTGTTTGCAGACTGCTGAATCCACACACGGGTTTAACTCTGGAAGTTGAGTGCACACATTGACAACCGTTCTGTTAGATAGCTGCGTTTTGGATTTAGAAACAGATATTTCCCTGTGCTTACTGCTGTTTCTTCCATATGCCGGTAATGGGCTGAAAACGCCTGTTTTGGGACTCTGCAGAGAAAGTGTTTGCAGACTGCTGAATCCACACACGGGTTTATCTCTGGAAGTTGAGTGCACACATTGACAACCGTTCTGTTAGATAGCTGCGTTTTGGATTTAGAAGCAGATATTTCCCTGGGCTTACTGCTGTTTCTTCCATATGCCGGTAATGGGCTGAAAACGCCTGTTTTGGGACCCTGCAGAGAAGATGTTTGCAGACTGCTGAATCCACACACGGGTTTAACTCTGGAAGTTGAGTGCACACATTGACAACCGTTCTGTTAGATAGCTGCGTTTTGGATTTAGAAGCAGATATTTCCCTGTGCTGACTGCTGTTTCTTCCATATGCCGGTAATGGGCTGAAAACGCCTGCTTTGGCACTCTGCAGAGAAAGTGTTTGCAGACTGCTGAATCCACACACGGGTTTAACTCTGGAAGTTGAGTGCACACATTGACAACCGTTCTGTTAGATAGCTGCGTTTTGGATTTAGAAGCAGATATTTCCGTGGGCTTACTGCTGTTTCTTCCATATGCCGGTAATGGGCTGAAAACGCCTGTTTTGGGACTCTGCAGAGAAAGTGTTTGCAGACTGCTGAATCCACACACGGGTTTAACTCTGGAAGTTGAGTGCACACATTGACAACCGTTCTGTTAGATAGCTGCGTTTTGGATTTAGAAGCAGATATTTCCCTGTGCTTACTGCTGTTTCTTCCATATGCCGGTAATGGGCTGAAAACGCCTGTTTTGGGACTCTGCAGAGAAAGTGTTTGCAGACTGCTGAATCCACACACGGGTTTAACTCTGGAAGTTGAGTGCACACATTGACAACCGTTCTGTTAGATAGCTGCGTTTTGGATTTAGAAGCAGATATTTCCCTGTGCTTACTGCTGTTTCTTCCATATGCCGGTAATGGGCTGAAAACGCCTGCTTTGGCACTCTGCAGAGAAAGTGTTTGCAGACTGCTGAATCCACACACGGGTTTAACTCTGGAAGTTGAGTGCACACATTGACAACCGTTCTGTTAGATAGCTGCGTTTTGGATTTAGAAGCAGATATTTCCCTGTGCTTACTGCTGTTTCTTCCATATGCCGGTAATGGGCTGAAAACGCCTGTTTTGGGACTCTGCAGAGAAAGTGTTTGCAGACTGCTGAATCCACACACGGGTTTAACTCTGGAAGTTGAGTGCACACATTGACAACCGTTCTGTTAGATAGCTGCGTTTTGGATTTAGAAGCAGATATTTCCCTGTGCTTACTGCTGTTTCTTCCATATGCCGGTAATGGGCTGAAAACGCCTGTTTTGGGACTCTGCAGAGAAAGTGTTTGCAGACTGTTGAATCCACACACGGGTTTAACTCTGCAAGTTGAGTGCACACATTGACAACCGTTCTGTTAGATAGCTGCGTTTTGGATTTAGAAGCAGATATTTCCCTGTGCTTACTGCTGTTTCTTCCATATGCCGGTAATGGGCTGAAAACGCCTGTTTTGGGACTCTGAAGAGAAAGTGTTTGCAGACTGCTGAATCCACACACGGGTTTAACTCTGGAAGTTGAGTGCACACATTGACAACCGTTCTGTTAGATAGCTGCGTTTTGGATTTAGAAGCAGATATTTCCCTGTGCTTACTGCTGTTTCTTCCATATGCCGGTAATGGGCTGAAAACGCCTGTTTTGGGACTCTGCAGAGAAAGTGTTTGCAGACTGCTGACTCCACACACGGGTTTAACTCTGGAAGTTGAGTGCACACATTGACAACCGTTCTGTTAGATAGCTGCGTTTTGGATTTAGAAGCAGATATTTCCCTGGGCTTACTGCTGTTTCTTCCATATGCCGGTAATGGGCTGAAAACGCCTGGTTTGGGACTCTGCAGAGAAGATGTTTGCAGACTGCTGAATCCACACACGGGTTTAACTCTGCAAGTTGAGTGCACACATTGACAACCGTTCTGTTAGATAGCTGCGTTTTGGATTTAGAAGCAGATATTTCCCTTTGCTTACTGCTGTTTCTTCCATATGCCGGTAATGGGCTGAAAACGCCTGTTTTGGGACTCTGCAGAGAAAGTGTTTGCAGTCTGCTGAATCCACACACGGGTTTAACTCTGGAAGTTGAGTGCACACATTGACAACCGTTCTGTTAGATAGCTGCGTTTTGGATTTAGAAGCAGATATTTCCCTGTGCTTACTGCTGTTTCTTCCATATGCCGGTAATGGGCTGAAAACGCCTGTTTTGGGACTCTGCAGAGAAAGTGTTTGCAGACTGCTGAATCCACACACGGGTTTAACTCTGGAAGTTGAGTGCACACATTGACAACCGTTCTGTTAGATAGCTGCGTTTTGGATTTAGAAGCAGATATTTCCCTGTGCTTACTGCTGTTTCTTCCATATGCCGGTAATGGGCTGAAAACGCCTGCTTTGGACTCTGCAGAGAAAGTGTTTGCAGACTGCTGAATCCACACACGGGTTTAACTCTGGAAGTTGAGTGCACACATTGACAACCGTTCTGTTAGATAGCTGCGTTTTGGATTTAGAAGCAGATATTTCCGTGGGCTTACTGCTGTTTCTTCCATATGCCGGTAATGGGCTGAAAACGCCTGTTTTGGGACTCTGCAGAGAAAGTGTTTGCAGACTGCTGAATCCACACACGGGTTTAACTCTGGAAGTTGAGTGCACGCATTGACAACCGTTCTGTTAGATAGCTGCGTTTTGGATTTAGAAGCAGATATTTCCCTGTGCTTACTGCTGTTTCTTCCATATGCCGGTAATGGGCTGAAAACGCCTGTTTTGGGACTCTGCAGAGAAAGTGTTTGCAGACTGCTGAATCCACACACGGGTTTAACTCTGGAAGTTGAGTGCACGCATTGACAACCGTTCTGTTAGATAGCTGCGTTTTGGATTTAGAAGCAGATATTTCCCTGTGCTTACTGCTGTTTCTTACATATGCCGGTAATGGGCTGAAAACGCCTGTTTTGGGACTCTGCAGAGAAAGTGTTTGCAGACTGCTGAATCCACACACGGGTTTAACTCTGGAAGTTGAGTGCACACATTGACAACCGTTCTGTTAGATAGCTGCGTTTTGGATTTAGAAGCAGATATTTCCCTGTGCTTACTGCTGTTTCTTCCATATGCCGGTAATGGGCTGAAAACGCCTGCTTTGGACTCTGCAGAGAAAGTGTTTGCAGACTGCTGAATCCACACACGGGTTTAACTCTGGAAGTTGAGTGCACACATTGACAACCGTTCTGTTAGATAGCTGCGTTTTGGATTTAGAAGCAGATATTTCCGTGGGCTTACTGCTGTTTCTTCCATATGCCGGTAATGGGCTGAAAACGCCTGTTTTGGGACTCTGCAGAGAAAGTGTTTGCAGACTGCTGAATCCACACACGGGTTTAACTCTGGAAGTTGAGTGCACGCATTGACAACCGTTCTGTTAGATAGCTGCGTTTTGGATTTAGAAGCAGATATTTCCCTGTGCTTACTGCTGTTTCTTCCATATGCCGGTAATGGGCTGAAAACGCCTGTTTTGGGACTCTGCAGAGAAAGTGTTTGCAGACTGCTGAATCCACACACGGGTTTAACTCTGGAAGTTGAGTGCACAGATTGACAACCGCTCTGTTAGATAGCTGCGTTTTGGATTTAGAAGCAGATATTTCCCTGTGCTTACTGCTGTTTCTTCCATATGCCGGTAATGGGCTGAAAACGCCTGCTTTGGCACTCTGCAGAGAAAGTGTTTGCAGACTGCTGAATCCACACACGGGTTTAACTCTGGAAGTTGAGTGCACACATTGACAACCGTTCTGTTAGATAGCTGCGTTTTGGATTTAGAAGCAGATATTTCCCTGGGCTTACTGCTGTTTCTTCCATATGCCGGTAATGGGCTGAAAACGCCTGTTTTGGGACTCTGCAGAGAAAGTGTTTGCAGACTGCTGAATCCACACACGGGTTTAACTCTGGAAGTTGAGTGCACACATTGACAACCGTTCTGTTAGATAGCTGCGTTTTGGATTTAGAAGCAGATATTTCCCTGTGCTTACTGCTGTTTCTTCCATATGCCGGTAATGGGCTGAAAACGCCTGTTTTGGGACTCTGCAGAGAAAGTGTTTGCAGACTGTTGAATCCACACACGGGTTTAACTCTGCAAGTTGAGTGCACACATTGACAACCGTTCTGTTAGATAGCTGCGTTTTGGATTTAGAAGCAGATATTTCCCTGTGCTTACTGCTGTTTCTTCCATATGCCGGTAATGGGCTGAAAACGCCTGTTTTGGGACTCTGAAGAGAAAGTGTTTGCAGACTGCTGAATCCACACACGGGTTTAACTCTGGAAGTTGAGTGCACACATTGACAACCGTTCTGTTAGATAGCTGCGTTTTGGATTTAGAAGCAGATATTTCCCTGTGCTTACTGCTGTTTCTTCCATATGCCGGTAATGGGCTGAAAACGCCTGTTTTGGGACTCTGCAGAGAAAGTGTTTGCAGACTGCTGACTCCACACACGGGTTTAACTCTGGAAGTTGAGTGCACACATTGACAACCGTTCTGTTAGATAGCTGCGTTTTGGATTTAGAAGCAGATATTTCCCTGGGCTTACTGCTGTTTCTTCCATATGCCGGTAATGGGCTGAAAACGCCTGGTTTGGGACTCTGCAGAGAAGATGTTTGCAGACTGCTGAATCCACACACGGGTTTAACTCTGCAAGTTGAGTGCACACATTGACAACCGTTCTGTTAGATAGCTGCGTTTTGGATTTAGAAGCAGATATTTCCCTGTGTTTACTGCTGTTTTTTCCATATGCCGGTAATGGGCTGAAATCGCCTCTTTTGGGACTCTGCAGACAAAGTGTTTGCAGACTGCTGAATCCACACACGGGTTTAACTCTGGAAGTTGAGTGCACACATTGACAACCGTTCTGTTAGATAGCTGCGTTTTGGATTTAGAAGCAGATATTTCCCTGGGCTTACTGCTGTTTCTTCCATATGCCGGTAATGGGCTGAAAACGCCTGGTTTGGGACTCTGCAGAGAAGATGTTTGCAGACTGCTGAATCCACACACGGGTTTAACTCTGGAAGTTGAGTGCACACATTGACAACCGTTCTGTTAGATAGCTGCGTTTTGGATTTAGAAGCAGATATTTCCCTGTGCTTACTGCAGTTTCTTCCATATGCCGGTAATGGGCTGAAAACGCCTGTTTTGGGACTCTGCAGAGAAAGTGTTTGCAGACTGCTGAATCCACACACGGGTTTAACTCTGGAAGTTGAGTGCACACATTGACAACCGTTCTGTTAGATAGCTGCGTTTTGGATTTAGAAACAGATATTTCCCTGTGCTTACTGCTGTTTCTTCCATATGCCGGTAATGGGCTGAAAACGCCTGTTTTGGGACTCTGCAGAGAAAGTGTTTGCAGACTGCTGAATCCACACACGGGTTTATCTCTGGAAGTTGAGTGCACACATTGACAACCGTTCTGTTAGATAGCTGCGTTTTGGATTTAGAAGCAGATATTTCCCTGGGCTTACTGCTGTTTCTTCCATATGCCGGTAATGGGCTGAAAACGCCTGTTTTGGGACCCTGCAGAGAAGATGTTTGCAGACTGCTGAATCCACACACGGGTTTAACTCTGGAAGTTGAGTGCACACATTGACAACCGTTCTGTTAGATAGCTGCGTTTTGGATTTAGAAGCAGATATTTCCCTGTGCTGACTGCTGTTTCTTCCATATGCCGGTAATGGGCTGAAAACGCCTGCTTTGGCACTCTGCAGAGAAAGTGTTTGCAGACTGCTGAATCCACACACGGGTTTAACTCTGGAAGTTGAGTGCACACATTGACAACCGTTCTGTTAGATAGCTGCGTTTTGGATTTAGAAGCAGATATTTCCGTGGGCTTACTGCTGTTTCTTCCATATGCCGGTAATGGGCTGAAAACGCCTGTTTTGGGACTCTGCAGAGAAAGTGTTTGCAGACTGCTGAATCCACACACGGGTTTAACTCTGGAAGTTGAGTGCACACATTGACAACCGTTCTGTTAGATAGCTGCGTTTTGGATTTAGAAGCAGATATTTCCCTGTGCTTACTGCTGTTTCTTCCATATGCCGGTAATGGGCTGAAAACGCCTGTTTTGGGACTCTGCAGAGAAAGTGTTTGCAGACTGCTGAATCCACACACGGGTTTAACTCTGGAAGTTGAGTGCACACATTGACAACCGTTCTGTTAGATAGCTGCGTTTTGGATTTAGAAGCAGATATTTCCCTGTGCTTACTGCTGTTTCTTCCATATGCCGGTAATGGGCTGAAAACGCCTGCTTTGGCACTCTGCAGAGAAAGTGTTTGCAGACTGCTGAATCCACACACGGGTTTAACTCTGGAAGTTGAGTGCACACATTGACAACCGTTCTGTTAGATAGCTGCGTTTTGGATTTAGAAGCAGATATTTCCCTGTGCTTACTGCTGTTTCTTCCATATGCCGGTAATGGGCTGAAAACGCCTGTTTTGGGACTCTGCAGAGAAAGTGTTTGCAGACTGCTGAATCCACACACGGGTTTAACTCTGGAAGTTGAGTGCACACATTGACAACCGTTCTGTTAGATAGCTGCGTTTTGGATTTAGAAGCAGATATTTCCCTGTGCTTACTGCTGTTTCTTCCATATGCCGGTAATGGGCTGAAAACGCCTGTTTTGGGACTCTGCAGAGAAAGTGTTTGCAGACTGTTGAATCCACACACGGGTTTAACTCTGCAAGTTGAGTGCACACATTGACAACCGTTCTGTTAGATAGCTGCGTTTTGGATTTAGAAGCAGATATTTCCCTGTGCTTACTGCTGTTTCTTCCATATGCCGGTAATGGGCTGAAAACGCCTGTTTTGGGACTCTGAAGAGAAAGTGTTTGCAGACTGCTGAATCCACACACGGGTTTAACTCTGGAAGTTGAGTGCACACATTGACAACCGTTCTGTTAGATAGCTGCGTTTTGGATTTAGAAGCAGATATTTCCCTGTGCTTACTGCTGTTTCTTCCATATGCCGGTAATGGGCTGAAAACGCCTGTTTTGGGACTCTGCAGAGAAAGTGTTTGCAGACTGCTGACTCCACACACGGGTTTAACTCTGGAAGTTGAGTGCACACATTGACAACCGTTCTGTTAGATAGCTGCGTTTTGGATTTAGAAGCAGATATTTCCCTGGGCTTACTGCTGTTTCTTCCATATGCCGGTAATGGGCTGAAAACGCCTGGTTTGGGACTCTGCAGAGAAGATGTTTGCAGACTGCTGAATCCACACACGGGTTTAACTCTGCAAGTTGAGTGCACACATTGACAACCGTTCTGTTAGATAGCTGCGTTTTGGATTTAGAAGCAGATATTTCCCTGTGTTTACTGCTGTTTTTTCCATATGCCGGTAATGGGCTGAAATCGCCTCTTTTGGGACTCTGCAGACAAAGTGTTTGCAGACTGCTGAATCCACACACGGGTTTAACTCTGGAAGTTGAGTGCACACATTGACAACCGTTCTGTTAGATAGCTGCGTTTTGGATTTAGAAGCAGATATTTCCCTGGGCTTACTGCTGTTTCTTCCATATGCCGGTAATGGGCTGAAAACGCCTGGTTTGGGACTCTGCAGAGAAGATGTTTGCAGACTGCTGAATCCACACACGGGTTTAACTCTGGAAGTTGAGTGCACACATTGACAACCGTTCTGTTAGATAGCTGCGTTTTGGATTTAGAAGCAGATATTTCCCTGTGCTTACTGCAGTTTCTTCCATATGCCGGTAATGGGCTGAAAACGCCTGTTTTGGGACTCTGCAGAGAAAGTGTTTGCAGACTGCTGAATCCACACACGGGTTTAACTCTGGAAGTTGAGTGCACACATTGACAACCGTTCTGTTAGATAGCTGCGTTTTGGATTTAGAAACAGATATTTCCCTGTGCTTACTGCTGTTTCTTCCATATGCCGGTAATGGGCTGAAAACGCCTGTTTTGGGACTCTGCAGAGAAAGTGTTTGCAGACTGCTGAATCCACACACGGGTTTATCTCTGGAAGTTGAGTGCACACATTGACAACCGTTCTGTTAGATAGCTGTGTTTTGGATTTAGAAGCAGATATTTCCCTGGGCTTACTGCTGTTTCTTCCATATGCCGGTAATGGGCTGAAAACGCCTGTTTTGGGACCCTGCAGAGAAGATGTTTGCAGACTGCTGAATCCACACACGGGTTTAACTCTGGAAGTTGAGTGCACACATTGACAACCGTTCTGTTAGATAGCTGCGTTTTGGATTTAGAAGCAGATATTTCCCTGTGCTGACTGCTGTTTCTTCCATATGCCGGTAATGGGCTGAAAACGCCTGTTTTGGGACCCTGCAGAGAAAGTGTTTGCAGACTGCTGAATCCACACACGGGTTTAACTCTGGAAGTTGAGTGCACACATTGACAACCGTTCTGTTAGATAGCTGCGTTTTGGATTTAGAAGCAGATATTTCCCTTTGCTTACTGCAGTTTCTTCCATATGCCGGTAATGGGCTGAAAACCCCTGGTTTGGGACTCTGCAGAGAAGATGTTTGCAGACTGCTGAATCCACACACGGGTTTAACTCTGGAAGTTGAGTGCACACATTGACAACCGTTCTGTTAGATAGCTGCGTTTTGGATTTAGAAGCAGATATTTCCCTGTGCTTACTGCTGTTTGTTCCATATGCCGGTAATGGGCTGAAAACGCCTGTTTTGGGACTCTGCAGAGAAAGTGTTTGCAGACTGCTGAATCCACACACGGGTTTAACTCTGGAAGTTGAGTGCACACATTGACAACCGTTCTGTTAGATAGCTGCGTTTTGGATTTAGAAGCAGATATTTCCCTGTGCTTACTGCTGTTTCTTCCATATGCCGGTAATGGGCTGAAAACGCCTGTTTTGGGACTCTGCAGAGAAAGTGTTTGCAGACTGCTGAATCCACACACGGGTTTAACTCTGGAAGTTGAGTGCACACATTGACAACCGTTCTGTTAGATAGCTGCGTTTTGGATTTAGAAGCAGATATTTCCCTGGGCTTACTGCTGTTTCTTCCATATGCCGGTAATGGGCTGAAAACGCCTGTTTTGGGACTCTGCAGAGAAAGTGTTTGCAGACTGCTGAATCCACACACGGGTTTAACTCTGGAAGTTGAGTGCACACATTGACAACCGTTCTGTTAGATAGCTGCGTTTTGGATTTAGAAGCAGATATTTCCCTGGGCTTACTGCTGTTTCTTCCATATGCCGGTAATGGGCTGAAAACGCCTGGTTTGGGACCCTGCAGAGAAGATGTTTGCAGACTGCTGAATCCACACACGGGTTTAACTCTGGAAGTTGAGTGCACACATTGACAACCGTTCTGTTAGATAGCTGCGTTTTGGATTTAGAAGCAGATATTTCCCTGTGCTTACTGCTGTTTCTTCCATATGCCGGTAATGGGCTGAAAACGCCTGTTTTGGGACTCTGCAGAGAAAGTGTTTGCAGACTGCTGAATCCACACACGGGTTTAACTCTGGAAGTTGAGTGCACACATTGACAACCGTTCTGTTAGATAGCTGCGTTTTGGATTTAGAAGCAGATATTTCCCTGGGCTTACTGCTGTTTCTTCCATATGCCGGTAATGGGCTGAAAACGCCTGTTTTGGGACTCTGCAGAGAAAGTGTTTGCAGACTGCTGAATCCACACACGGGTTTAACTCTGGAAGTTGAGTGCACACATTGACAACCGTTCTGTTAGATAGCTGCGTTTTGGATTTAGAAGCAGATATTTCCCTGTGCTTACTGCTGTTTCTTCCATATGCCGGTAATGGGCTGAAAACGCCTGTTTTGGGACTCTGCAGAGAAAGTGTTTGCAGACTGCTGAATCCACACACGGGTTTAACTCTGGAAGTTGAGTGCACACATTGACAACCGTTCTGTTAGATAGCTGCGTTTTGGATTTAGAAGCAGATATTTCCGTGGGCTTACTGCTGTTTCTTCCATATGCCGGTAATGGGCTGAAAACGCCTGTTTTGGGACTCTGCAGAGAAAGTGTTTGCAGACTGCTGAATCCACACACGGGTTTAACTCTGGAAGTTGAGTGCACACATTGACAACCGTTCTGTTAGATAGCTGCGTTTTGGATTTAGAAGCAGATATTTCCCTGTGCTTACTGCTGTTTCTTCCATATGCCGGTAATGGGCTGAAAACGCCTGCTTTGGCACTCTGCAGAGAAAGTGTTTGCAGACTGCTGAATCCACACACGGGTTTAACTCTGGAAGTTGAGTGCACACATTGACAACCGTTCTGTTAGATAGCTGCGTTTTGGATTTAGAAGCAGATATTTCCCTGTGCTTACTGCTGTTTCTTCCATATGCCGGTAATGGGCTGAAAACGCCTGCTTTGGCACTCTGCAGAGAAAGTGTTTGCAGACTGCTGAATCCACACACGGGTTTAACTCTGGAAGTTGAGTGCACACATTGACAACCGTTCTGTTAGATAGCTGCGTTTTGGATTTAGAAGCAGATATTTCCCTGGGCTTACTGCTGTTTCTTCCATATGCCGGTAATGGGCTGAAAACGCCTGTTTTGGGACTCTGCAGAGAAAGTGTTTGCAGACTGCTGAATCCACACACGGGTTTAACTCTGGACGTTGAGTGCACACATTGACAACCGTTCTGTTAGATAGCTGCGTTTTGGATTTAGAAGCAGATATTTCCCTGTGCTTACTGCTGTTTCTTCCATATGCCGGTAATGGGCTGAAAACGCCTGTTTTGGGACTCTGCAGAGAAAGTGTTTGCAGACTGCTGAATCCACACACGGGTTTAACTCTGGAAGTTGAGTGCACACATTGACAACCGTTCTGTTAGATAGCTGCGTTTTGGATTTAGAAGCAGATATTTCCCTGTGCTTACTGCTGTTTCTTCCATATGCCGGTAATGGGCTGAAAACGCCTTCTTTGGCACTCTGCAGAGAAAGTGTTTGCAGACTGCTGAATCCACACACGGGTTTAACTCTGGAAGTTGAGTGCACACATTGACAACCGTTCTGTTAGATAGCTGCGTTTTGGATTTAGAAGCAGATATTTCCCTGGGCTTACTGCTGTTTCTTCCATATGCCGGTAATGGGCTGAAAACGCCTGTTTTGGGACTCTGCAGAGAAAGTGTTTGCAGACTGCTGAATCCACACACGGGTTTAACTCTGGAAGTTGAGTGCACACATTGACAACCGTTCTGTTAGATAGCTGCGTTTTGGATTTAGAAGCAGATATTTCCCTGTGCTTACTGCTGTTTCTTCCATATGCCGGTAATGGGCTGAAAACGCCTGTTTTGGGACTCTGCAGAGAAAGTGTTTGCAGACTGTTGAATCCACACACGGGTTTAACTCTGCAAGTTGAGTGCACACATTGACAACCGTTCTGTTAGATAGCTGCGTTTTGGATTTAGAAGCAGATATTTCCCTGTGCTTACTGCAGTTTCTTCCATATGCCGGTAATGGGCTGAAAACGCCTGTTTTGGGACTCTGAAGAGAAAGTGTTTGCAGACTGCTGAATCCACACACGGGTTTAACTCTGGAAGTTGAGTGCACACATTGACAACCGTTCTGTTAGATAGCTGCGTTTTGGATTTAGAAGCAGATATTTCCCTGTGCTTACTGCTGTTTCTTCCATATGCCGGTAATGGGCTGAAAACGCCTGTTTTGGGACTCTGCAGAGGAAGTGTTTGCAGACTGCTGACTCCACACACGGGTTTAACTCTGGAAGTTGAGTGCACACATTGACAACCGTTCTGTTAGATAGCTGCGTTTTGGATTTAGAAGCAGATATTTCCCTGGGCTTACTGCTGTTTCTTCCATATGCCGGTAATGGGCTGAAAACGCCTGGTTTGGGACTCTGCAGAGAAGATGTTTGCAGACTGCTGAATCCACACACGGGTTTAACTCTGCAAGTTGAGTGCACACATTGACAACCGTTCTGTTAGATAGCTGCGTTTTGGATTTAGAAGCAGATATTTCCCTGTGCTTACTGCTGTTTCTTCCATATGCCGGTAATGGGCTGAAAACGCCTGCTTTGGCACTCTGCAGAGAAAGTGTTTGCAGACTGCTGAATCCACACACGGGTTTAACTCTGGAAGTTGAGTGCACACATTGACAACCGTTCTGTTAGATAGCTGCGTTTTGGATTTAGAAGCAGATATTTCCCTGGGCTTACTGCTGTTTCTTCCATATGCCGGTAATGGGCTGAAAACGCCTGTTTTGGGACTCTGCAGAGAAAGTGTTTGCAGACTGCTGAATCCACACACGGGTTTAACTCTGGACGTTGAGTGCACACATTGACAACCGTTCTGTTAGATAGCTGCGTTTTGGATTTAGAAGCAGATATTTCCCTGTGCTTACTGCTGTTTCTTCCATATGCCGGTAATGGGCTGAAAACGCCTGTTTTGGGTCTCTGCAGAGAAAGTGTTTGCAGACTGCTGAATCCACACACGGGTTTATCTCTGGAAGTTGAGTGCACACATTGACAACCGTTCTGTTAGATAGCTGCGTTTTGGATTTAGAAGCAGATATTTCCCTGGGCTTACTGCTGTTTCTTCCATATGCCGGTAATGGGCTGAAAACGCCTGTTTTGGGACCCTGCAGAGAAGATGTTTGCAGACTGCTGAATCCACACACGGGTTTAACTCTGGAAGTTGAGTGCACACATTGACAACCGTTCTGTTAGATAGCTGCGTTTTGGATTTAGAAGCAGATATTTCCCTGTGCTTACTGCTGTTTCTTCCATATGCCGGTAATGGGCTGAAAACGCCTGTTTTGGGACCCTGCAGAGAAATTGTTTGCAGACTGCTGAATCCACACACGGGTTTAACTCTGGAAGTTGAGTGCACACATTGACAACCGTTCTGTTAGATAGCTGCGTTTTGGATTTAGAAGCAGTTATTTCTCTTTACAGCATATACTCTCATTCACTCCGGAATATCCAAACACAGCTCCTGAAAGAAACGGGTTTCTAAGTATAATCAGATATTTCTCTTTACATCTTGTACCCCAGTACGCTCTGATATATGCATACGCAGCTCCTGGAAGAAACGTGTTTGTAACTCGCTGAATCTGTGCATATATTGAAGTCTCTTAGGTGAATGAACACACAGCAGAGGAGTTTGAAAAAAACATTTCTTCCATGTTATAGATGCCCTGTTACTGCTATTGTTTTTAGGCTGGTGTTTTCCTGGAAATGTTGGTTTTAGAATTTCCATATAAATGGTTTGTAAACTGCTGCTTAAGTGGAGCAGTTTAATTCGTTAAGTTGAATGCCCTCATTCACAATCATTCTGTTAGCTAGCTCCGTTTTGGTTTTAGAAGCCTGTGTTTCTAGTTACAGCATATACTCCCATTCATTCTGGAATAGCCAAACGCAGCTCCCAGAATAGACGTGTTTCTAAGTCGCTGAATCTAAACATAGATTCAACTCCCTTAGGTGAACGAACACACAGCACAGCAGTTTGAAAGAAACGTTTTATTTGAGTTTTAGACGCAGTCTTATTGCTATTTCTTATAGGCCAGTATTTTGCTGGGAATGTCTGTGTTAGAATCTGCACAAAAATCTTTTCTAAACTGCTGCATAGAAACAACAGTTTATCTCAATAAGCTGAATGCACACAGTGACAACCATTCTGTTAGATGGCTCCGTGTTTGTTTTAGAACCAGATATTTCACTTTAAACCTTATACTCCAGTACACTCTGGAATATGCAAATGCAGCTCCTGGAAGAAACGTGTTTCTTACTCGCTGAATCTGAACATATACTCAAGACTCTTAGGTGAATGAACACAGAGCAGAGCATTTTGAAGAAAACGTTTCTTCTATGTTATAGATGCAGTCTTACTGCTACTTGTTTTAGGCTGGTGTTTTGCTGCAAATGTTGATTTTAGAATTTGCATATAAAGGGTTTCTAAACTGCTGCCTAAGAAGAGCAGATTAACCCTTTAAGTTGAATGCACACATTCACAACCATTCTGTTAGATAGCTCCGTTTTGGTTTTAGAAACAGATATTTCTCTTTACAGCATTTACTCCCATACACTCTGGAATATCGAAATGCAGCTCCTAGAATAAACGTGTTTCAAACTCGCTGAATCCAAACTTAGAGTCAACGACCTTTGGTGAACGAACACACTGCAGAGCAGTTTGAAAGAAACGTTCCCTCTGAGTTTTAGACGCAGTCTTACTGCTATTTCTTATAGGCCGGTATTTTGCTGGAAATGTCTGTTTGAGAATCTACACAGAAATGTTTTCTAAACTGCTGCATACAAACAGCAGTTTAGCTCAGTAAGTTGAATGCACACATTGACAACCATTCCATTAGATCATCCGTTTTTCTTTTGGAACGAGACATTTGTCTTTACATCTTATACTCCAGTATACTCTGGAATAGGCAAACACAGCTCCTGGAAGAAACGTGTTGCTAACTAGCTGAAACTGAACATATATTCAAGTCTCTTATATGAATGAACACACAGCAGAGCAGTTTGAAAACAGTTTCTTCCATGTTAAAGATGCAGTCTTACTGCTATTTCCTACAGGCTGGTGTTTCGCTGGAAAGGTCTGTATGAGAATTTGCATAGAAAGGGTTTCTAAAGTGCTGCATGAGAAGAGCAGTTTACCTCTTTAAGCAGAAGGCACACATTCACAACCACTCTGCTAGATAGATCCATTTTGGTTTTAGAAACAGATATTTCTCTTTACAGCATATACTCCCATTCAATCTGGAATATCCAAAGACAGCTCCGAGAATAAACGTGTTTCTATCTCGCTGAATCTAAACATAGTTTCAACTCCCTTAGGCCAAAGAACACAAGGCCGAGCAGTTTGAAAGAAACGTTTCTTCTGAGTTTTAGACGCAGTCTTAATGCTCTTTCTTATATATGCCGGTACTGGGCCGGAAAGGCCTGTTTTGAGACTCTGCACAGAAAGTGTTTGCAGACTGCTGAATCCACACACGGGTTTAACTCTGGAAGTTGAGTGCACACATTGACAACCGTTCTGTTAGATAGCTGCGTTTTGGATTTAGAAGCAGATATTTCCCTGTGCTTACTGCAGTTTCTTCCATATGCCCGTAATGGGCTGAAAACGCCTGTTTTGGGACTCTGCAGAGAAAGTGTTTGCAGACTGCTGAATCCACACACGGGTTTAACTCTGGAAGCTGAGTGCACACATTGACAACCGTTCTGTTAGATAGCTGCGTTTTGGATTTAGAAGCAGATATTTCCCTGTGCTTACTGCTGTTTCTTCCATATGCCGGTAATGGGCTGAAAACGCCTGTTTTGGGACTCTGCAGAGAAAGTGTCTGCAGACTGCTGAATCCACACACGGGTTTAACTCTGGAAGTTGAGTGCACTCATTGACAACCGTTCTGTTAGATAGCTGCGTTTTGGATTTAGAAGCAGATATTTCCCTGGGCTTACTGCTGTTTCTTCCATATGCCGGTAATGGGCTGAAAACGCCTGTTTTGGGACTCTGCAGAGAAAGTGTTTGCAGACTGCTGAATCCACACACGGGTTTAACTCTGGAAGTTGAGTGCACACATTGACAACCGTTCTGTTAGATAGCTGCGTTTTGGATTTAGAAGCAGATATTTCCCTGGGCTTACTGCTGTTTCTTCCATATGCCGGTAATGGGCTGAAAACGCCTGCTTTGGGACTCTGCAGAGAAAGTGTTTGCAGACTGCTGAATCCACACACGGGTTTAACTCTGGAAGTTGAGTGCACACATTGACAACCGTTCTGTTAGATAGCTGCGTTTTGGATTTAGAAGCAGATATTTCCCTGTGCTGACTGCTGTTTCTTCCATATGCCGGTAATGGGCTGAAAACGCCTGTTTTGGGACTCTGCAGAGGAAGTGTTTGCAGACTGCTGAATCCACACACGGGTTTAACTCTGGAAGTTGAGTGCACACATTGACAACCGTTCTGTTAGATAGCTGCGTTTTGGATTTAGAAGCAGATATTTCCCTGTGCTTACTGCTGTTTCTTCCATATGCCGGTAATGGGCTGAAAACGCCTGTTTTGGGACTCTGCAGAGAAAGTGTTTGCAGACTGCTGAATCCACACACGGGTTTAACTCTGGAAGTTGAGTGCACACATTGACAACCGTTCTGTTAGATAGCTGCGTTTTGGATTTAGAAGCAGATATTTCCCTGTGCTTACTGCTGTTTCTTCCATATGCCGGTAATGGGCTGAAAACGCCTGGTTTGGGACCCTGCAGAGAAGATGTTTGCAGACTGCTGAATCCACACACGGGTTTAACTCTGGAAGTTGAGTGCACACATTGACAACCGTTCTGTTAGATAGCTGCGTTTTGGATTTAGAAGCAGATATTTCCCTGTGCTTACTGCTGTTTCTTCCATATGCCGGTAATGGGCTGAAAACGCCTGTTTTGGGACTCTGCAGAGAAAGTGTTTGCAGACTGCTGAATCCACACACGGGTTTAACTCTGGAAGTTGAGTGCACACATTGACAACCGTTCTGTTAGATAGCTGCGTTTTGGATTTAGAAGCAGATATTTCCCTGGGCTTACTGCTGTTTCTTCCATATGCCGGTAATGGACTGAAAACGCCTGTTTTGGGACTCTGCAGAGAAAGTGTTTGCAGACTGCTGAATCCACACACGGGTTTAACTCTGGAAGTTGAGTGCACACATTGACAACCGTTCTGTTAGATAGCTGCGTTTTGGATTTAGAAGCAGATATTTCCCTTTGCTTACTGCTGTTTCTTCCATATGCCGGTAATGGGCTGAAAACGCCTGTTTTGGGACTCTGCAGAGAAAGTGTTTGCAGACTGCTGAATCCACACACGGGTTTAACTCTGGAAGTTGAGTGCACACATTGACAACCGTTCTGTTAGATAGCTGCGTTTTGGATTTAGAAGCAGATATTTCCCTGGGCTTACTGCTGTTTCTTCCATATGCCGGTAATGGGCTGAAAACGCCTGTTTTGGGACTCAGCAGAGAAAGTGTTTGCAGACTGCTGAATCCACACACGGGTTTAACTCTGGAAGTTGAGTGCACACATTGACAATCGTTCTGTTAGATAGCTGCGTTTTGGATTTAGAAGCAGATATTTCCCTGTGCTTACTGCTGTTTCTTCCATATGCCGGTAATGGGCTGAAAACGCCTGGTTTGGGACTCTGCAGAGAAGATGTTTGCAGACAGCTGAATCCACACTCGGGTTTAACTCTGGAAGTTGAGTGCACACATTGACAACCGTTCTGTTAGATAGCTGCGTTTTGGATTTAGAAGCAGATATTTCCCTGTGCTTACTGCTGTTTCTTCCATATGCCGGTAATGGGCTGAAAACGCCTGTTTTGGGACTGTGCAGAGAAAGTGTTTGCAGACTGCTGAATCCACACCCGGGTTTAACTCTGGAAGTTGAGTGCACACATTGACAACCGTTCTGTTAGATAGCTGCGTTTTCGATTTAGAAGCAGATATTTCCCTGGGCTTACTGCTGTTTCTTCCATATGCCGGTAATGGGCTGAAAACGCCTGTTTTGGGACTCTGCAGAGAAAGTGTTTGCAGACTGCTGAATCCACACACGGGTTTAACTCTGGAAGTTGAGTGCACACATTGACAACCGTTCTGTTAGATAGCTGCGTTTTGGATTTAGAAGCAGATATTTCCCTGTGCTTACTGCTGTTTCTTCCACATGCCGGTAATGGGCTGAAAACGCCTGCTTTGGCACTCTGCAGAGAAAGTGTTTGCAGACTGCTGAATACACACACGGGTTTAACTCTGGAAGTTGAGTGCACACATTGACAACCGTTCTGTTAGATAGCTGCGTTTTGGATTTAGAAGCAGATATTTCCCTGGGCTTACTGCTGTTTCTTCCATATGCCGGTAATGGGCTGAAAACGCCTGTTTTGGGACTCTGCAGAGAAAGTGTTTGCAGACTGCTGAATCCACACACGGGTTTAACTCTGGAAGTTGAGTGCACACATTGACAACCGTTCTGTTAGATAGCTGCGTTTTGGATTTAGAAGCAGATATTTCCCTGTGCTTACTGCTGTTTCTTCCATATGCCGGTAATGAGCTGAAAACGCCTGTTTTGGGACTCTGCAGAGAAAGTGTTTGCAGACTGCTGAATCCACACACGGGTTTAACTCTGCAAGTTGAGTGCACACATTGACAACCGTTCTGTTAGATAGCTGCGTTTTGGATTTAGAAGCAGATATTTCCCTGTGTTTACTGCTGTTTTTTTCCATATGCCGGTAATGGGCTGAAATCGCCTCTTTTGGGACTCTGCAGACAAAGTGTTTGCAGACTGCTGAATCCACACACGGGTTTAACTCTGGAAGTTGAGTGCACACATTGACAATCGTTCTGTTAGATAGCTGCGTTTTGGATGTAGAAGCAGATATTTCCCTGGGCTTACTGCTGTTTCTTCCATATGCCGGTAATGGGGTGAAAACGCCTGGTTTGGGACCCTGCAGAGAAGATGTTTGCAGACTGCTGAATCCACACACGGGTTTAACTCTGGAAGTTGAGTGCACACATTGACAACCGTTCTGTTAGATAGCTGCGTTTTGGATTTAGAAGCAGTTATTTCCCTGTGCTTACTGCTGTTTCTTCCATATACCGGTAATGGGCTGAAAACGCCTGTTTTGGGACTCTGCAGAGAAAGTGTTTGCAGACTGCTGAATCCACACACGGGTTTAACTCTGGAAGTTGAGTGCACACATTGACAACCGTTCTGTCAGATAGCTGCGTTTTGGATTTAGAAGCAGATATTTCCCTGTGCTTACTGCTGTTTCTTCCATATGCCGGTAATGGGCTGAAAACGCCTGGTTTGGGACCCTGCAGAGAAGATGTTTGCAGACTGCTGAATCCACACACGGGTTTAACTCTGGAAGTTGAGTGCACACATTGACAACCGTTCTGTTAGATAGCTGCGTTTTGGATTTAGAAGCAGATATTTCCCTGTGCTTACTGCTGTTTCTTCCATATGCCGGTAATGGGCTGAAAACGCCTGTTTTGGGACTCTGCAGAGAAAGTGTTTGCAGACTGCTGAATCCACACACGGGTTTAACTCTGGAAGTTGAGTGCACACATTGACAACCGTTCTGTTAGATAGCTGCGTTTTGGATTTAGAAGCAGATATTTCCCTGGGCTTACTGCTGTTTCTTCCATATGCCGGTAATGGACTGAAAACGCCTGTTTTGGGACTCTGCAGAGAAAGTGTTTGCAGACTGCTGAATCCACACACGGGTTTAACTCTGGAAGTTGAGTGCACACATTGACAACCGTTCTGTTAGATAGCTGCGTTTTGGATTTAGAAGCAGATATTTCCCTTTGCTTACTGCTGTTTCTTCCATATGCCGGTAATGGGCTGAAAACGCCTGTTTTGGGACTCTGCAGAGAAAGTGTTTGCAGACTGCTGAATCCACACACGGGTTTAACTCTGGAAGTTGAGTGCACACATTGACAACCGTTCTGTTAGATAGCTGCGTTTTGGATTTAGAAGCAGATATTTCCCTGGGCTTACTGCTGTTTCTTCCATATGCCGGTAATGGGCTGAAAACGCCTGTTTTGGGACTCAGCAGAGAAAGTGTTTGCAGACTGCTGAATCCACACACGGGTTTAACTCTGGAAGTTGAGTGCACACATTGACAATCGTTCTGTTAGATAGCTGCGTTTTGGATTTAGAAGCAGATATTTCCCTGTGCTTACTGCTGTTTCTTCCATATGCCGGTAATGGGCTGAAAACGCCTGGTTTGGGACTCTGCAGAGAAGATGTTTGCAGACAGCTGAATCCACACACGGGTTTAACTCTGGAAGTTGAGTGCACACATTGACAACCGTTCTGTTAGATAGCTGCGTTTTGGATTTAGAAGCAGATATTTCCCTGTGCTTACTGCTGTTTCTTCCATATGCCGGTAATGGGCTGAAAACGCCTGTTTTGGGACTGTGCAGAGAAAGTGTTTGCAGACTGCTGAATCCACACCCGGGTTTAACTCTGGAAGTTGAGTGCACACATTGACAACCGTTCTGTTAGATAGCTGCGTTTTCGATTTAGAAGCAGATATTTCCCTGGGCTTACTGCTGTTTCTTCCATATGCCGGTAATGGGCTGAAAACGCCTGTTTTGGGACTCTGCAGAGAAAGTGTTTGCAGACTGCTGAATCCACACACGGGTTTAACTCTGGAAGTTGAGTGCACACATTGACAACCGTTCTGTTAGATAGCTGCGTTTTGGATTTAGAAGCAGATATTTCCCTGTGCTTACTGCTGTTTCTTCCACATGCCGGTAATGGGCTGAAAACGCCTGCTTTGGCACTCTGCAGAGAAAGTGTTTGCAGACTGCTGAATACACACACGGGTTTAACTCTGGAAGTTGAGTGCACACATTGACAACCGTTCTGTTAGATAGCTGCGTTTTGGATTTAGAAGCAGATATTTCCCTGGGCTTACTGCTGTTTCTTCCATATGCCGGTAATGGGCTGAAAACGCCTGTTTTGGGACTCTGCAGAGAAAGTGTTTGCAGACTGCTGAATCCACACACGGGTTTAACTCTGGAAGTTGAGTGCACACATTGACAACCGTTCTGTTAGATAGCTGCGTTTTGGATTTAGAAGCAGATATTTCCCTGTGCTTACTGCAGTTTCTTCCATATGCCGGTAATGAGCTGAAAACGCCTGTTTTGGGAGTCTGCAGAGAAAGTGTTTGCAGACTGCTGAATCCACACACGGGTTTAACTCTGCAAGTTGAGTGCACACATTGACAACCGTTCTGTTAGATAGCTGCGTTTTGGATTTAGAAGCAGATATTTCCCTGTGTTTACTGCTGTTTTTTTCCATATGCCGGTAATGGGCTGAAATCGCCTCTTTTGGGACTCTGCAGACAAAGTGTTTGCAGACTGCTGAATCCACACACGGGTTTAACTCTGGAAGTTGAGTGCACACATTGACAATCGTTCTGTTAGATAGCTGCGTTTTGGATGTAGAAGCAGATATTTCCCTGGGCTTACTGCTGTTTCTTCCATATGCCGGTAATGGGGTGAAAACGCCTGGTTTGGGACCCTGCAGAGAAGATGTTTGCAGACTGCTGAATCCACACACGGGTTTAACTCTGGAAGTTGAGTGCACACATTGACAACCGTTCTGTTAGATAGCTGCGTTTTGGATTTAGAAGCAGTTATTTCCCTGTGCTTACTGCTGTTTCTTCCATATACCGGTAATGGGCTGAAAACGCCTGTTTTGGGACTCTGCAGAGAAAGTGTTTGCAGACTGCTGAATCCACACACGGGTTTAACTCTGGAAGTTGAGTGCACACATTGACAACCGTTCTGTCAGATAGCTGCGTTTTGGATTTAGAAGCAGATATTTCCCTGTGCTTACTGCTGTTTCTTCCATATGCCGGTAATGGGCTGAAAACGCCTGGTTTGGGACCCTGCAGAGAAGATGTTTGCAGACTGCTGAATCCACACACGGGTTTAACTCTGGAAGTTGAGTGCACACATTGACAACCGTTCTGTTAGATAGCTGCGTTTTGGATTTAGAAGCAGATATTTCCCTGTGCTTACTGCTGTTTCTTCCATATGCCGGTAATGGGCTGAAAACGCCTGTTTTGGGACTCTGCAGAGAAAGTGTTTGCAGACTGCTGAATCCACACACGGGTTTAACTCTGGAAGTTGAGTGCACACATTGACAACCGTTCTGTTAGATAGCTGCGTTTTGGATTTAGAAGCAGATATTTCCCTGGGCTTACTGCTGTTTCTTCCATATGCCGGTAATGGACTGAAAACGCCTGTTTTGGGACTCTGCAGAGAAAGTGTTTGCAGACTGCTGAATCCACACACGGGTTTAACTCTGGAAGTTGAGTGCACACATTGACAACCGTTCTGTTAGATAGCTGCGTTTTGGATTTAGAAGCAGATATTTCCCTTTGCTTACTGCTGTTTCTTCCATATGCCGGTAATGGGCTGAAAACGCCTGTTTTGGGACTCTGCAGAGAAAGTGTTTGCAGACTGCTGAATCCACACACGGGTTTAACTCTGGAAGTTGAGTGCACACATTGACAACCGTTCTGTTAGATAGCTGCGTTTTGGATTTAGAAGCAGATATTTCCCTGGGCTTACTGCTGTTTCTTCCATATGCCGGTAATGGGCTGAAAACGCCTGTTTTGGGACTCAGCAGAGAAAGTGTTTGCAGACTGCTGAATCCACACACGGGTTTAACTCTGGAAGTTGAGTGCACACATTGACAATCGTTCTGTTAGATAGCTGCGTTTTGGATTTAGAAGCAGATATTTCCCTGTGCTTACTGCTGTTTCTTCCATATGCCGGTAATGGGCTGAAAACGCCTGGTTTGGGACTCTGCAGAGAAGATGTTTGCAGACAGCTGAATCCACACACGGGTTTAACTCTGGAAGTTGAGTGCACACATTGACAACCGTTCTGTTAGATAGCTGCGTTTTGGATTTAGAAGCAGATATTTCCCTGTGCTTACTGCTGTTTCTTCCATATGCCGGTAATGGGCTGAAAACGCCTGTTTTGGGACTGTGCAGAGAAAGTGTTTGCAGACTGCTGAATCCACACCCGGGTTTAACTCTGGAAGTTGAGTGCACACATTGACAACCGTTCTGTTAGATAGCTGCGTTTTCGATTTAGAAGCAGATATTTCCCTGGGCTTACTGCTGTTTCTTCCATATGCCGGTAATGGGCTGAAAACGCCTGTTTTGGGACTCTGCAGAGAAAGTGTTTGCAGACTGCTGAATCCACACACGGGTTTAACTCTGGAAGTTGAGTGCACACATTGACAACCGTTCTGTTAGATAGCTGCGTTTTGGATTTAGAAGCAGATATTTCCCTGTGCTTACTGCTGTTTCTTCCACATGCCGGTAATGGGCTGAAAACGCCTGCTTTGGCACTCTGCAGAGAAAGTGTTTGCAGACTGCTGAATACACACACGGGTTTAACTCTGGAAGTTGAGTGCACACATTGACAACCGTTCTGTTAGATAGCTGCGTTTTGGATTTAGAAGCAGATATTTCCCTGGGCTTACTGCTGTTTCTTCCATATGCCGGTAATGGGCTGAAAACGCCTGTTTTGGGACTCTGCAGAGAAAGTGTTTGCAGACTGCTGAATCCACACACGGGTTTAACTCTGGAAGTTGAGTGCACACATTGACAACCGTTCTGTTAGATAGCTGCGTTTTGGATTTAGAAGCAGATATTTCCCTGTGCTTACTGCAGTTTCTTCCATATGCCGGTAATGAGCTGAAAACGCCTGTTTTGGGAGTCTGCAGAGAAAGTGTTTGCAGACTGCTGAATCCACACACGGGTTTAACTCTGCAAGTTGAGTGCACACATTGACAACCGTTCTGTTAGATAGCTGCGTTTTGGATTTAGAAGCAGATATTTCCCTGTGTTTACTGCTGTTTTTTTCCATATGCCGGTAATGGGCTGAAATCGCCTCTTTTGGGACTCTGCAGACAAAGTGTTTGCAGACTGCTGAATCCACACACGGGTTTAACTCTGGAAGTTGAGTGCACACATTGACAATCGTTCTGTTAGATAGCTGCGTTTTGGATGTAGAAGCAGATATTTCCCTGGGCTTACTGCTGTTTCTTCCATATGCCGGTAATGGGGTGAAAACGCCTGGTTTGGGACCCTGCAGAGAAGATGTTTGCAGACTGCTGAATCCACACACGGGTTTAACTCTGGAAGTTGAGTGCACACATTGACAACCGTTCTGTTAGATAGCTGCGTTTTGGATTTAGAAGCAGTTATTTCCCTGTGCTTACTGCTGTTTCTTCCATATACCGGTAATGGGCTGAAAACGCCTGTTTTGGGACTCTGCAGAGAAAGTGTTTGCAGACTGCTGAATCCACACACGGGTTTAACTCTGGAAGTTGAGTGCACACATTGACAACCGTTCTGTTAGATAGCTGCGTTTTGGATTTAGAAGCAGATATTTCCCTGGGCTTACTGCTGTTTCTTCCATATGCCGGTAATGGGCTGAAAACTCCTCTTTTGGGACTCTGCAGAGAAAGTGTTTGCAGACTGCTGAATCCACACACGGGTTTAACTCTGGAAGTTGAGTGCACACATTGACAATCGTTCTGTTAGATAGCTGCGTTTTGGATTTAGAAGCAGATATTTCCCTGTGCTTACTGCTGTTTCTTCCATATGCCGGTAATGGGCTGAAAACGCCTGGTTTGGGACTCTGCAGAGAAGATGTTTGCAGACTGCTGAATCCACACACGGGTTTAACTCTGGAAGTTGAGTGCACACATTGACAACCGTTCTGTTAGATAGCTGCGTTTTGGATTTAGAAGCAGATATTTCCCTGTGCTTACTGCTGTTTCTTCCATATGCCGGTAATGGGCTGAAAACGCCTGTTTTGGGACTCTGCAGAGAAAGTGTTTGCAGACTGCTGAATCCACACACGGGTTTAACTCTGGAAGTTGAGTGCACACATTGACAACCGTTCTGTTAGATAGCTGCGTTTTGGATTTAGAAGCAGATATTTCCCTGGGCTTACTGCTGTTTCTTCCATATGCCGGTAATGGGCTGAAAACGCCTGTTTTGGGACTCTGCAGAGAAAGTGTTTGCAGACTGCTGAATCCACACACGGGTTTAACTCTGGAAGTTGAGTGCACACATTGACAACCGTTCTGTTAGATAGCTGCGTTTTGGATTTAGAAGCAGATATTTCCCTGTGCTTACTGCTGTTTCTTCCATATGCCGGTAATGGGCTGAAAACGCCTGCTTTGGCACTCTGCAGAGAAAGTGTTTGCAGACCGCTGAATCCTCACACGGGTTTAACTCTGGAAGTTGAGTGCACACATTGACAACCGTTCTGTTAGATAGCTGCGTTTTGGATTTAGAAGCAGATATTTCCCTGTGCTTACTGCTGTTTCTTCCATATGCCGGTAATGGGCTGAAAACGCCTGTTTTGGGACTCTGCAGAGAAAGTGTTTGCAGACTGCTGAATCCACACACGGGTTTAACTCTGGAAGTTGAGTGCACACATTGACAACCGTTCTGTTAGATAGCTGCGTTTTGGATTTAGAAGCAGATATTTCCCTGTGCTTACTGCTGTTTCTTCCATATGCCGGTAATGGGCTGAAAACGCCTGTTTTGGCACTCCGCAGAGAAAGTGTTTGCAGACTGCTGAATCCACACACGGGTTTAACTCTGGAAATTGAGTGCACACATTGACAACCGTTCTGTTAGATAGCTGCGTTTTGGATTTAGAAGCAGATATTTCCCTGGGCTTACTGCTGTTTCTTCCATATGCCGGTAATGGGCTGAAAACGCCTGGTTTGGGACTCTGCAGAGAAGATGTTTGCAGACTGCTGAATCCACACACGGGTTTAACTCTGCAAGTTGAGTGCACACATTGACAACCGTTCTGTTAGATAGCTGCGTTTTGGATTTAGAAGCAGATATTTCCCTGTGTTTACTGCTGTTTTTTCCATATGCCGGTAATGGGCTGAAATCGCCTCTTTTGGGACTCTGCAGACAAAGTGTTTGCAGACTGCTGAATCCACACACGGGTTTAACTCTGGAAGTTGAGTGCACACATTGACAACCGTTCTGTTAGATAGCTGCGTTTTGGATTTAGAAGCAGATATTTCCCTGGGCTTACTGCTGTTTCTTCCATATGCCGGTAATGGGCTGAAAACGCCTGGTTTGGGACTCTGCAGAGAAGATGTTTGCAGACTGCTGAATCCACACACGGGTTTAACTCTGCAAGTTGAGTGCACACATTGACAACCGTTCTGTTAGATAGCTGCGTTTTGGATTTAGAAGCAGATATTTCCCTGTGCTTACTGCTGTTTCTTCCATATGCCGGTAATGGGCTGAAAACGCCTGGTTTGGGACTCTGCAGAGAAGATGTTTGCAGACTGCTGAATCCACACACGGGTTTAACTCTGGAAGTTGAGTGCACACATTGACAACCGTTCTGTTAGATAGCTGCGTTTTGGATTTAGAAGCAGATATTTCCCTGTGCTTACTGCAGTTTCTTCCATATGCCGGTAATGAGCTGAAAACGCCTGTTTTGGGACTCTGCAGAGAAAGTGTTTGCAGACTGCTGAATCCACACACGGGTTTAACTCTGCAAGTTGAGTGCACACATTGACAACCGTTCTGTTAGATAGCTGCGTTTTGGATTTAGAAGCAGATATTTCCCTGTGTTTACTGCTGTTTTTTCCATATGCCGGTAATGGGCTGAAATCGCCTCTTTTGGGACTCTGCAGACAAAGTGTTTGCAGACTGCTGAATCCACACACGGGTTTAACACTGGAAGTTGAGTGCACACATTGACAATCGTTCTGTTAGATAGCTGCGTTTTGGATGTAGAAGCAGATATTTCCCTGGGCTTACTGCTGTTTCTTCCATATGCCGGTAATGGGGTGAAAACGCCTGGTTTGGGACCCTGCAGAGAAGATGTTTGCAGACTGCTGAATCCACACACGGGTTTAACTCTGGAAGTTGAGTGCACACATTGACAACCGTTCTGTTAGATAGCTGCGTTTTGGATTTAGAAGCAGTTATTTCCCTGTGCTTACTGCTGTTTCTTCCATATACCGGTAATGGGCTGAAAACGCCTGTTTTGGGACTCTGCAGAGAAAGTGTTTGCAGACTGCTGAATCCACACACGGGTTTAACTCTGGAAGTTGAGTGCACACATTGACAACCGTTCTGTTAGATAGCTGCGTTTTGGATTTAGAAGCAGATATTTCCCTGGGCTTACTGCTGTTTCTTCCATATGCCGGTAATGGGCTGAAAACTCCTCTTTTGGGACTCTGCAGAGAAAGTGTTTGCAGACTGCTGAATCCACACACGGGTTTAACTCTGGAAGTTGAGTGCACACATTGACAATCGTTCTGTTAGATAGCTGCGTTTTGGATTTAGAAGCAGATATTTCCCTGTGCTTACTGCTGTTTCTTCCATATGCCGGTAATGGGCTGAAAACGCCTGGTTTGGGACTCTGCAGAGAAGATGTTTGCAGACTGCTGAATCCACACACCGGTTTAACTCTGGAAGTTGAGTGCACACATTGACAACCGTTCTGTTAGATAGCTGCGTTTTGGATTTAGAAGCAGATATTTCCCTGTGCTTACTGCTGTTTCTTCCATATGCCGGTAATGGGCTGAAAACGCCTGTTTTGGGACTCTGCAGAGAAAGTGTTTGCAGACTGCTGAATCCACACACGGGTTTAACTCTGGAAGTTGAGTGCACACATTGACAACCGTTCTGTTAGATAGCTGCGTTTTGGATTTAGAAGCAGATATTTCCCTGGGCTTACTGCTGTTTCTTCCATATGCCGGTAATGGGCTGAAAACGCCTGTTTTGGGACTCTGCAGAGAAAGTGTTTGCAGACTGCTGAATCCACACACGGGTTTAACTCTGGAAGTTGAGTGCACACATTGACAACCGTTCTGTTAGATAGCTGCGTTTTGGATTTAGAAGCAGATATTTCCCTGTGCTTACTGCTGTTTCTTCCATATGCCGGTAATGGGCTGAAAACGCCTGCTTTGCCACTCTGCAGAGAAAGTGTTTGCAGACCGCTGAATCCTCACACGGGTTTAACTCTGGAAGTTGAGTGCACACATTGACAACCGTTCTGTTAGATAGCTGCGTTTTGGATTTAGAAGCAGATATTTCCCTGTGCTTACTGCTGTTTCTTCCATATGCCGGTAATGGGCTGAAAACGCCTGTTTTGGGACTCTGCAGAGAAAGTGTTTGCAGACTGCTGAATCCACACACGGGTTTAACTCTGGAAGTTGAGTGCACACATTGACAACCGTTCTGTTAGATAGCTGCGTTTTGGATTTAGAAGCAGATATTTCCCTGTGCTTACTGCTGTTTCTTCCATATGCCGGTAATGGGCTGAAAACGCCTGTTTTGGCACTCTGCAGAGAAAGTGTTTGCAGACTGCTGAATCCACACACGGGTTTAACTCTGGAAGTTGAGTGCACACATTGACAACCGTTCTGTTAGATAGCTGCGTTTTGGATTTAGAAGCAGATATTTCCCTGGGCTTACTGCTGTTTCTTCCATATGCCGGTAATGGGCTGAAAACGCCTGGTTTGGGACTCTGCAGAGAAAGTGTTTGCAGACTGCTGAATCCACACACGGGTTTAACTCTGCAAGTTGAGTGCACACATTGACAACCGTTCTGTTAGATAGCTGCGTTTTGGATTTAGAAGCAGATATTTCCCTGTGTTTACTGCTGTTTTTTTCCATATGCCGGTAATGGGCTGAAATCGCCTCTTTTGGGACTCTGCAGACAAAGTGTTTGCAGACTGCTGAATCCACACACGGGTTTAACTCTGGAAGTTGAGTGCACACATTGACAATCGTTCTGTTAGATAGCTGCGTTTTGGATGTAGAAGCAGATATTTCCCTGGGCTTACTGCTGTTTCTTCCATATGCCGGTAATGGGGTGAAAACGCCTGGTTTGGCACCCTGCAGAGAAGATGTTTGCAGACTGCTGAATCCACACACGGGTTTAACTCTGGAAGTTGAGTGCACACATTGACAACCGTTCTGTTAGATAGCTGCGTTTTGGATTTAGAAGCAGTTATTTCCCTGTGCTTACTGCTGTTTCTTCCATATACCGGTAATGGGCTGAAAACGCCTGTTTTGGGACTCTGCAGAGAAAGTGTTTGCAGACTGCTGAATCCACACACGGGTTTAACTCTGGAAGTTGAGTGCACACATTGACAACCGTTCTGTTAGATAGCTGCGTTTTGGATTTAGAAGCAGATATTTCCCTGGGCTTACTGCTGTTTCTTCCATATGCCGGTAATGGGCTGAAAACTCCTCTTTTGGGACTCTGCAGAGAAAGTGTTTGCAGACTGCTGAATCCACACACGGGTTTAACTCTGGAAGTTGAGTGCACACATTGACAATCGTTCTGTTAGATAGCTGCGTTTTGGATTTAGAAGCAGATATTTCCCTGTGCTTACTGCTGTTTCTTCCATATGCCGGTAATGGGCTGAAAACGCCTGGTTTGGGACTCTGCAGAGAAGATGTTTGCAGACTGCTGAATCCACACACGGGTTTAACTCTGGAAGTTGAGTGCACACATTGACAACCGTTCTGTTAGATAGCTGCGTTTTGGATTTAGAAGCAGATATTTCCCTGTGCTTACTGCTGTTTCTTCCATATGCCGGTAATGGGCTGAAAACGCCTGTTTTGGGACTCTGCAGAGAAAGTGTTTGCAGACTGCTGAATCCACACACGGGTTTAACTCAGGAAGTTGAGTGCACACATTGACAACCGTTCTGTTAGATAGCTGCGTTTTGGATTTAGAAGCAGATATTTCCCTGGGCTTACTGCTGTTTCTTCCATATGCCGGTAATGGGCTGAAAACGCCTGTTTTGGGACTCTGCAGAGAAAGTGTTTGCAGACTGCTGAATCCACACACGGGTTTAACTCTGGAAGTTGAGTGCACACATTGACAACCGTTCTGTTAGATAGCTGCGTTTTGGATTTAGAAGCAGATATTTCCCTGTGCTTACTGCTGTTTCTTCCATATGCCGGTAATGGGCTGAAAACGCCTGCTTTGGCACTCTGCAGAGAAAGTGTTTGCAGACCGCTGAATCCTCACACGGGTTTAACTCTGGAAGTTGAGTGCACACATTGACAACCGTTCTGTTAGATAGCTGCGTTTTGGATTTAGAAGCAGATATTTCCCTGTGCTTACTGCTGTTTCTTCCATATGCCGGTAATGGGCTGAAAACGCCTGTTTTGGGACTCTGCAGAGAAAGTGTTTGCAGACTGCTGAATCCACACACGGGTTTAACTCTGGAAGTTGAGTGCACACATTGACAACCGTTCTGTTAGATAGCTGCGTTTTGGATTTAGAAGCAGATATTTCCCTGTGCTTACTGCTGTTTCTTCCATATGCCGGTAATGGGCTGAAAACGCCTGTTTTGTCACTCCGCAGAGAAAGTGTTTGCAGACTGCTGAATCCACACACGGGTTTAACTCTGGAAATTGAGTGCACACATTGACAACCGTTCTGTTAGATAGCTGCGTTTTGGATTTAGAAGCAGATATTTCCCTGGGCTTACTGCTGTTTCTTCCATATGCCGGTAATGGGCTGAAAACGCCTGGTTTGGGACTCTGCAGAGAAGATGTTTGCAGACTGCTGAATCCACACACGGGTTTAACTCTGCAAGTTGAGTGCACACATTGACAACCGTTCTGTTAGATAGCTGCGTTTTGGATTTAGAAGCAGATATTTCCCTGTGTTTACTGCTGTTTTTTCCATATGCCGGTAATGGGCTGAAATCGCCTCTTTTGGGACTCTGCAGACAAAGTGTTTGCAGACTGCTGAATCCACACACGGGTTTAACTCTGGAAGTTGAGTGCACACATTGACAACCGTTCTGTTAGATAGCTGCGTTTTGGATTTAGAAGCAGATATTTCCCTGGGCTTACTGCTGTTTCTTCCATATGCCGGTAATGGGCTGAAAACGCCTGGTTTGGGACTCTGCAGAGAAGATGTTTGCAGACTGCTGAATCCACACACGGGTTTAACTCTGGAAGTTGAGTGCACACATTGACAACCGTTCTGTTAGATAGCTGCGTTTTGGATTTAGAAGCAGATATTTCCCTGTGCTTACTGCTGTTTCTTCCATATGCCGGTAATGGGCTGAAAACGCCTGGTTTGGGACTCTGCAGAGAAGATGTTTGCAGACTGCTGAATCCACACACGGGTTTAACTCTGGAAGTTGAGTGCACACATTGACAACCGTTCTGTTAGATAGCTGCGTTTTGGATTTAGAAGCAGATATTTCCCTGTGCTTACTGCAGTTTCTTCCATATGCCGGTAATGAGCTGAAAACGCCTGTTTTGGGACTCTGCAGAGAAAGTGTTTGCAGACTGCTGAATCCACACACGGGTTTAACTCTGCAAGTTGAGTGCACACATTGACAACCGTTCTGTTAGATAGCTGCGTTTTGGATTTAGAAGCAGATATTTCCCTGTGTTTACTGCTGTTTTTTCCATATGCCGGTAATGGGCTGAAATCGCCTCTTTTGGGACTCTGCAGACAAAGTGTTTGCAGACTGCTGAATCCACACACGGGTTTAACTCTGGAAGTTGAGTGCACACATTGACAATCGTTCTGTTAGATAGCTGCGTTTTGGATGTAGAAGCAGATATTTCCCTGGGCTTACTGCTGTTTCTTCCATATGCCGGTAATGGGGTGAAAACGCCTGGTTTGGGACCCTGCAGAGAAGATGTTTGCAGACTGCTGAATCCACACACGGGTTTAACTCTGGAAGTTGAGTGCACACATTGACAACCGTTCTGTTAGATAGCTGCGTTTTGGATTTAGAAGCAGTTATTTCCCTGTGCTTACTGCTGTTTCTTCCATATACCGGTAATGGGCTGAAAACGCCTGTTTTGGGACTCTGCAGAGAAAGTGTTTGCAGACTGCTGAATCCACACACGGGTTTAACTCTGGAAGTTGAGTGCACACATTGACAACCGTTCTGTTAGATAGCTGCGTTTTGGATTTAGAAGCAGATATTTCCCTGGGCTTACTGCTGTTTCTTCCATATGCCGGTAATGGGCTGAAAACTCCTCTTTTGGGACTCTGCAGAGAAAGTGTTTGCAGACTGCTGAATCCACACACGGGTTTAACTCTGGAAGTTGAGTGCACACATTGACAATCGTTCTGTTAGATAGCTGCGTTTTGGATTTAGAAGCAGATATTTCCCTGTGCTTACTGCTGTTTCTTCCATATGCCGGTAATGGGCTGAAAACGCCTGGTTTGGGACTCTGCAGAGAAGATGTTTGCAGACTGCTGAATCCACACACGGGTTTAACTCTGGAAGTTGAGTGCACACATTGACAACCGTTCTGTTAGATAGCTGCGTTTTGGATTTAGAAGCAGATATTTCCCTGTGCTTACTGCTGTTTCTTCCATATGCCGGTAATGGGCTGAAAACGCCTGTTTTGGGACTCTGCAGAGAAAGTGTTTGCAGACTGCTGAATCCACACACGGGTTTAACTCTGGAAGTTGAGTGCACACATTGACAACCGTTCTGTTAGATAGCTGCGTTTTGGATTTAGAAGCAGATATTTCCCTGGGCTTACTGCTGTTTCTTCCATATGCCGGTAATGGGCTGAAAACGCCTGTTTTGGGACTCTGCAGAGAAAGTGTTTGCAGACTGCTGAATCCACACACGGGTTTAACTCTGGAAGTTGAGTGCACACATTGACAACCGTTCTGTTAGATAGCTGCGTTTTGGATTTAGAAGCAGATATTTCCCTGTGCTTACTGCTGTTTCTTCCATATGCCGGTAATGGGCTGAAAACGCCTGCTTTGCCACTCTGCAGAGAAAGTGTTTGCAGACCGCTGAATCCTCACACGGGTTTAACTCTGGAAGTTGAGTGCACACATTGACAACCGTTCTGTTAGATAGCTGCGTTTTGGATTTAGAAGCAGATATTTCCCTGTGCTTACTGCTGTTTCTTCCATATGCCGGTAATGGGCTGAAAACGCCTGTTTTGGGACTCTGCAGAGAAAGTGTTTGCAGACTGCTGAATCCACACACGGGTTTAACTCTGGAAGTTGAGTGCACACATTGACAACCGTTCTGTTAGATAGCTGCGTTTTGGATTTAGAAGCAGATATTTCCCTGTGCTTACTGCTGTTTCTTCCATATGCCGGTAATGGGCTGAAAACGCCTGTTTTGGCACTCTGCAGAGAAAGTGTTTGCAGACTGCTGAATCCACACACGGGTTTAACTCTGGAAATTGAGTGCACACATTGACAACCGTTCTGTTAGATAGCTGCGTTTTGGATTTAGAAGCAGATATTTCCCTGGGCTTACTGCTGTTTCTTCCATATGCCGGTAATGGGCTGAAAACGCCTGGTTTGGGACTCTGCAGAGAAGATGTTTGCAGACTGCTGAATCCACACACGGGTTTAACTCTGCAAGTTGAGTGCACACATTGACAACCGTTCTGTTAGATAGCTGCGTTTTGGATTTAGAAGCAGATATTTCCCTGTGTTTACTGCTGTTTTTTCCATATGCCGGTAATGGGCTTAAATCGCCTCTTTTGGGACTCTGCAGACAAAGTGTTTGCAGACTGCTGAATCCACACACGGGTTTAACTCTGGAAGTTGAGTGCACACATTGACAACCGTTCTGTTAGATAGCTGCGTTTTGGATTTAGAAGCAGATATTTCCCTGGGCTTACTGCTGTTTCTTCCATATGCCGGTAATGGGCTGAAAACGCCTGGTTTGGGACTCTGCAGAGAAGATGTTTGCAGACTGCTGAATCCACACACGGGTTTAACTCTGGAAGTTGAGTGCACACATTGACAACCGTTCTGTTAGATAGCTGCGTTTTGGATTTAGAAGCAGATATTTCCCTGTGCTTACTGCTGTTTCTTCCATATGCCGGTAATGGGCTGAAAACGCCTGGTTTGGGACTCTGCAGAGAAGATGTTTGCAGACTGCTGAATCCACACACGGGTTTAACTCTGGAAGTTGAGTGCACACATTGACAACCGTTCTGTTAGATAGCTGCGTTTTGGATTTAGAAGCAGATATTTCCCTGTGCTTACTGCAGTTTCTTCCATATGCCGGTAATGGGCTGAAAACGCCTGTTTTGGGACTCTGCAGAGAAAGTGTTTGCAGACTGCTGAATCCACACACGGGTTTAACTCTGGAAGTTGAGTGCACACATTGACAACCGTTCTGTTAGATAGCTGCGTTTTGGATTTAGAAGCAGATATTTCCCTGTGCTTACTGCTGTTTCTGCCATATGCCGGTAATGGGCTGAAAACGCCTGTTTTGGGACTCTGCAGAGAAAGTGTTTGCAGACTGCTGAATCCACACACGGGTTTATCTCTGGAAGTTGAGTGCACACATTGACAACCGTTCTGTTAGATAGCTGCGTTTTGGATTTAGAAGCAGATATTTCCCTGGGCTTACTGCTGTTTCTTCCATATGCCGGTAATGGGCTGAAAACGCCTGTTTTGGGACCCTGCAGAGAAGATGTTTGCAGACTGCTGAATCCACACACGGGTTTAACTCTGGAAGTTGAGTGCACACATTGACAACCGTTCTGTTAGATAGCTGCGTTTTGGATTTGGAAGCAGATATTTCCCTTTGCTGACTGCTGTTTCTTCCATATGCCGGTAATGGGCTGAAAACGCCTGTTTTGGGACTCTGCAGAGAAAGTGTTTGCAGACTGCTGAATCCACACACGGGTTTAACTCTGGAAGTTGAGTGCACACATTGACAACCGTTCTGTTAGATAGCTGCGTTTTGGATTTAGAAGTAGATATTTCCCTGGGCTTACTGCTGTTTCTTCCATATGCCGGTAATGGGCTGAAAACCCCTGGTTTGGGACTCTGCAGAGAAGATGTTTGCAGACTGCTGAATCCACACACGGGTTTAACTCTGGAAGTTGAGTGCACACATTGACAACCGTTCTGTTAGATAGCTGCGTTTTGGATTTAGAAGCAGATATTTCCCTGTGCTTACTGCTGTTTCTTCCATATGCCGGTAATGGGCTGAAAACGCCTGTTTTGGGACTCTGCAGAGAAAGTGTTTGCAGACTGCTGAATCCACACACGGGTTTAACTCTGGAAGTTGAGTGCACACATTGACAACCGTTCTGTTAGATAGCTGCGTTTTGGATTTAGAAGCAGATATTTCCCTGTGCTTACTGCAGTTTCTTCCATATGCCGGTAATGGGCTGAAAACGCCTGTTTTGGGACTCTGCAGAGAAAGTGTTTGCAGACTGCTGAATCCACACACGGGTTTAACTCTGGAAGTTGAGTGCACACATTGACAACCGTTCTGTTAGATAGCTGCGTTTTGGATTTAGAAGCAGATATTTCCCTGGGCTTACTGCTGTTTCTTCCATATGCCGGTAATGGGCTGAAAACGCCTGTTTTGGGACTCTGCAGAGAAAGTGTTTGCAGACTGCTGAATCCACACACGGGTTTAACTCTGGAAGTTGAGTGCACACATTGACAACCGTTCTGTTAGATAGCTGCGTTTTGGATTTAGAAGCAGATATTTCCCTGCGCTGACTGCTGTTTCTTCCATATGCCGGTAATGGGCTGAAAACGCCTGGTTTGGGACCCTGCAGAGAAGATGTTTGCAGACTGCTGAATCCACACACGGGTTTAACTCTGGAAGTTGAGTGCACACATTGACAACCGTTCTGTTAGATAGCTGCGTTTTGGATTTAGAAGCAGATATTTCCCTTTGCTTACTGCTGTTTCTTCCATATGCCGGTAATGGGCTGAAAACGCCTGTTTTGGGACTCTGCAGAGAAAGTGTTTGCAGACTGCTGAATCCACACACGGGTTTAACTCTGGAAGTTGAGTGCACACATTGACAACCGTTCTGTTAGATAGCTGCGTTTTGGATTTAGAAGCAGATATTTCCCTGGGCTTACTGCTGTTTCTTCCATATGCCGGTAATGGGCTGAAAACGCCTGTTTTGGGACTCTGCAGAGAAAGTGTTTGCAGACTGCTGAATCCACACACGGGTTTAACTCTGGAAGTTGAGTGCACACATTGACAATCGTTCTGTTAGATAGCTGCGTTTTGGATTTAGAAGCAGATATTTCCCTGTGCTTACTGCTGTTTCTTCCATATGCCGGTAATGGGCTGAAAACGCCTGGTTTGGGACTCTGCAGAGAAGATGTTTGCAGACTGCTGAATCCACACACGGGTTTAACTCTGGAAGTTGAGTGCACACATTGACAACCGTTCTGTTAGATAGCTGCGTTTTGGATTTAGAAGCAGATATTTCCCTGTGCTTACTGCTGTTTCTTCCATATGCCGGTAATGGGCTGAAAACGCCTGTTTTGGGACTCCGCAGAGAAAGTGTTTGCAGACTGCTGAATCCACACACGGGTTTAACTCTGCAAGTTGAGTGCACACATTGACAACCGTTCTGTTAGATAGCTGCGTTTTGGATTTAGAAGCAGATATTTCCCTGGGCTTACTGCTGTTTCTTCCATATGCCGGTAATGGGCTGAAAACGCCTGGTTTGGGACTCTGCAGAGAAAGTGTTTGCAGACTGCTGAATCCACACACGGGTTTAACTCTGGAAGTTGAGTGCACACATTGACAACCGTTCTGTTAGATAGCTGCGTTTTGGATTTAGAAGCAGATATTTCCCTGTGCTTACTGCTGTTTCTTCCACATGCCGGTAATGGGCTGAAAACGCCTGCTTTGGCACTCTGCAGAGAAAGTGTTTGCAGACTGCTGAATCCACACACGGGTTTATCTCTGGAAGTTGAGTGCACACATTGACAACCGTTCTGTTAGATAGCTGCGTTTTGGATTTAGAAGCAGATATTTCCCTGTGCTTACTGCTGTTTCTTCCATATGCCGGTAATGGGCTGAAAACGCCTGTTTTGGGACTCTGCAGAGAAAGTGTTTGCAGACTGCTGAATCCACACACGGGTTTAACTCTGGAAGTTGAGTGCACACATTGACAACCGTTCTGTTAGATAGCTGCGTTTTGGATTTAGAAGCAGATATTTCCCTGTGCTTACTGCTGTTTCTGCCATATGCCGGTAATGGGCTGAAAACGCCTGTTTTGGGACTCTGCAGAGAAAGTGTTTGCAGACTGCTGAATCCACACACGGGTTTATCTCTGGAAGTTGAGTGCACACATTGACAACCGTTCTGTTAGATAGCTGCGTTTTGGATTTAGAAGCAGATATTTCCCTGGGCTTACTGCTGTTTCTTCCATATGCCGGTAATGGGCTGAAAACGCCTGTTTTGGGACCCTGCAGAGAAGATGTTTGCAGACTGCTGAATCCACACACGGGTTTAACTCTGGAAGTTGAGTGCACACATTGACAACCGTTCTGTTAGATAGCTGCGTTTTGGATTTGGAAGCAGATATTTCCCTTTGCTGACTGCTGTTTCTTCCATATGCCGGTAATGGGCTGAAAACGCCTGTTTTGGGACTCTGCAGAGAAAGTGTTTGCAGACTGCTGAATCCACACACGGGTTTAACTCTGGAAGTTGAGTGCACACATTGACAACCGTTCTGTTAGATAGCTGCGTTTTGGATTTAGAAGTAGATATTTCCCTGGGCTTACTGCTGTTTCTTCCATATGCCGGTAATGGGCTGAAAACCCCTGGTTTGGGACTCTGCAGAGAAGATGTTTGCAGACTGCTGAATCCACACACGGGTTTAACTCTGGAAGTTGAGTGCACACATTGACAACCGTTCTGTTAGATAGCTGCGTTTTGGATTTAGAAGCAGATATTTCCCTGTGCTTACTGCTGTTTCTTCCATATGCCGGTAATGGGCTGAAAACGCCTGTTTTGGGACTCTGCAGAGAAAGTGTTTGCAGACTGCTGAATCCACACACGGGTTTAACTCTGGAAGTTGAGTGCACACATTGACAACCGTTCTGTTAGATAGCTGCGTTTTGGATTTAGAAGCAGATATTTCCCTGTGCTTACTGCAGTTTCTTCCATATGCCGGTAATGGGCTGAAAACGCCTGTTTTGGGACTCTGCAGAGAAAGTGTTTGCAGACTGCTGAATCCACACACGGGTTTAACTCTGGAAGTTGAGTGCACACATTGACAACCGTTCTGTTAGATAGCTGCGTTTTGGATTTAGAAGCAGATATTTCCCTGGGCTTACTGCTGTTTCTTCCATATGCCGGTAATGGGCTGAAAACGCCTGTTTTGGGACTCTGCAGAGAAAGTGTTTGCAGACTGCTGAATCCACACACGGGTTTAACTCTGGAAGTTGAGTGCACACATTGACAACCGTTCTGTTAGATAGCTGCGTTTTGGATTTAGAAGCAGATATTTCCCTGCGCTGACTGCTGTTTCTTCCATATGCCGGTAATGGGCTGAAAACGCCTGGTTTGGGACCCTGCAGAGAAGATGTTTGCAGACTGCTGAATCCACACACGGGTTTAACTCTGGAAGTTGAGTGCACACATTGACAACCGTTCTGTTAGATAGCTGCGTTTTGGATTTAGAAGCAGATATTTCCCTTTGCTTACTGCTGTTTCTTCCATATGCCGGTAATGGGCTGAAAACGCCTGTTTTGGGACTCTGCAGAGAAAGTGTTTGCAGACTGCTGAATCCACACACGGGTTTAACTCTGGAAGTTGAGTGCACACATTGACAACCGTTCTGTTAGATAGCTGCGTTTTGGATTTAGAAGCAGATATTTCCCTGGGCTTACTGCTGTTTCTTCCATATGCCGGTAATGGGCTGAAAACGCCTGTTTTGGGACTCTGCAGAGAAAGTGTTTGCAGACTGCTGAATCCACACACGGGTTTAACTCTGGAAGTTGAGTGCACACATTGACAATCGTTCTGTTAGATAGCTGCGTTTTGGATTTAGAAGCAGATATTTCCCTGTGCTTACTGCTGTTTCTTCCATATGCCGGTAATGGGCTGAAAACGCCTGGTTTGGGACTCTGCAGAGAAGATGTTTGCAGACTGCTGAATCCACACACGGGTTTAACTCTGGAAGTTGAGTGCACACATTGACAACCGTTCTGTTAGATAGCTGCGTTTTGGATTTAGAAGCAGATATTTCCCTGTGCTTACTGCTGTTTCTTCCATATGCCGGTAATGGGCTGAAAACGCCTGTTTTGGGACTCTGCAGAGAAAGTGTTTGCAGACTGCTGAATCCACACACGGGTTTAACTCTGCAAGTTGAGTGCACACATTGACAACCGTTCTGTTAGATAGCTGCGTTTTGGATTTAGAAGCAGATATTTCCCTGGGCTTACTGCTGTTTCTTCCATATGCCGGTAATGGGCTGAAAACGCCTGGTTTGGGACTCTGCAGAGAAAGTGTTTGCAGACTGCTGAATCCACACACGGGTTTAACTCTGGAAGTTGAGTGCACACATTGACAACCGTTCTGTTAGATAGCTGCGTTTTGGATTTAGAAGCAGATATTTCCCTGTGCTTACTGCTGTTTCTTCCACATGCCGGTAATGGGCTGAAAACGCCTGCTTTGGCACTCTGCAGAGAAAGTGTTTGCAGACTGCTGAATCCACACACGGGTTTATCTCTGGAAGTTGAGTGCACACATTGACAACCGTTCTGTTAGATAGCTGCGTTTTGGATTTAGAAGCAGATATTTCCCTGTGCTTACTGCTGTTTCTTCCATATGCCGGTAATGGGCTGAAAACGCCTGTTTTGGGACTCTGCAGAGAAAGTGTTTGCAGACTGCTGAATCCACACACGGGTTTAACTCTGGAAGTTGAGTGCACACATTGACAACCGTTCTGTTAGATAGCTGCGTTTTGGATTTAGAAGCAGATATTTCCCTGTGCTTACTGCAGTTTCTTCCATATGCCGGTATTGGGCTGAAAACGCCTGGTTTGGGACCCTGCAGAGAAGATGTTTGCAGACTGCTGAATCCACACACGGGTTTAACTCTGGAAGTTGAGTGCACACATTGACAACCGTTCTGTTAGATAGCTGCGTTTTGGATTTAGAAGCAGATATTTCCCTGTGCTTACTGCTGTTTCTTCCATATGCCGGTAATGGGCTGAAAACGCCAGTTTTGGGACTCTGCAGAGAAAGTGTTTGCAGACTGCTGAATCCACACACGGGTTTATCTCTGGAAGTTGAGTGCACGCATTGACAACCATTCAGTTAGATAGCTGCCTTTTGGTTTTAGAAGCAGTTATTTCTCTTTACAGCATATACTCTCATTCACTCCGGAATATCCAAACACAGCTCCTGAAAGAAACGGGTTTCTAAGTATAATCAGATATTTCTCTTTACATCTTGTACCCCAGTACACTCTGATATATGCATACGCAGCTCCTGGAAGAAACGTGTTTGTAACTCGCTGAATCTGTGCATATATTGAAGTCTCTTAGGTGAATGAACACACAGCAGAGGAGTTTGAAAAAAACATTTCTTCCATGTTATAGATGCCCTGTTACTGCTATTGTTTTTAGGCTGGTGTTTTCCTGGAAATGTTGGTTTTAGAATTTCCATATAAATGGTTTGTAAACTGCTGCTTAAGTGGAGCAGTTTAATTCGTTAAGTTGAATGCCCTCATTCACAATCATTCTGTTAGCTAGCTCCGTTTTGGTTTTAGAAGCCTGTGTTTCTAGTTACAGCATATACTCCCATTCATTCTGGAATAGCCAAACGCAGCTCCCAGAATAGACGTGTTTCTAAGTCGCTGAATCTAAACATAGATTCAACTCCCTTAGGTGAACGAACACACAGCACAGCAGTTTGAAAGAAACGTTTTATTTGAGTTTTAGACGCAGTCTTATTGCTATTTCTTAGAGGCCAGTATTTTGCTGGGAATGTCTGTGTTAGAATCTGCACAAAAATCTTTTCTAAACTGCTGCATAGAAACAACAGTTTATCTCAATAAGCTGAATGCACACAGTGACAACCATTCTGTTAGATGGCTCCGTGTTTGTTTTAGAACCAGATATTTCACTTTAAACCTTATACTCCAGTACACTCTGGAATATGCAAATGCAGCTCCTGGAAGAAACGTGTTTCTTACTCGCTGAATCTGAACATATACTCAAGACTCTTAGGTGAATGAACACAGAGCAGAGCATTTTGAAGAAAACGTTTCTTCTATGTTATAGATGCAGTCTTACTGCTACTTGTTTTAGGCTGGTGTTTTGCTGCAAATGTTGATTTTAGAATTTGCATATAAAGGGTTTCTAAACTGCTGCCTAAGAAGAGCAGATTAACCCTTTAAGTTGAATGCACACATTCACAACCATTCTGTTAGATAGCTCCGTTTTGGTTTTAGAAACAGATATTTCTCTTTACAGCATTTACTCCCATACACTCTGGAATATCGAAATGCAGCTCCTAGAATAAACGTGTTTCAAACTCGCTGAATCCAAACTTAGAGTCAACGACCTTTGGTGAACGAACACACTGCAGAGCAGTTTGAAAGAAACGTTCCCTCTGAGTTTTAGACGCAGTCTTACTGCTATTTCTTATAGGCCGGTATTTTGCTGGAAATGTCTGTTTGAGAATCTACACAGAAATGTTTTCTAAACTGCTGCATACAAACAGCAGTTTAGCTCAGTAAGTTGAATGCACACATTGACAACCATTCCATTAGATCATCCGTTTTTCTTTTGGAACGAGACATTTGTCTTTACATCTTATACTCCAGTATACTCTGGAATAGGCAAACACAGCTCCTGGAAGAAACGTGTTGCTAACTAGCTGAAACTGAACATATATTCAAGTCTCTTATATGAATGAACACACAGCAGAGCAGTTTGAAAACAGTTTCTTCCATGTTAAAGATGCAGTCTTACTGCTATTTCCTACAGGCTGGTGTTTCGCTGGAAAGGTCTGTATGAGAATTTGCATAGAAAGGGTTTCTAAAGTGCTGCATGAGAAGAGCAGTTTACCTCTTTAAGCAGAAGGCACACATTCACAACCACTCTGCTAGATAGATCCATTTTGGTTTTAGAAACAGATATTTCTCTTTACAGCATATACTCCCATTCAATCTGGAATATCCAAAGACAGCTCCGAGAATAAACGTGTTTCTATCTCGCTGAATCTAAACATAGTTTCAACTCCCTTAGGCCAAAGAACACAAGGCCGAGCAGTTTGAAAGAAACGTTTCTTCTGAGTTTTAGACGCAGTCTTAATGCTCTTTCTTATATATGCCGGTACTGGGCCGGAAAGGCCTGTTTTGAGACTCTGCACAGAAAGTGTTTGCAGACTGCTGAATCCACACACGGGTTTAACTCTGGAAGTTGAGTGCACACATTGACAACCGTTCTGTTAGATAGCTGCGTTTTGGATTTAGAAGCAGATATTTCCCTGTGCTTACTGCTGTTTCTTCCATATGCCGGTAATGGGCTGAAAACGCCTGCTTTGGGACTCTGCAGAGAAAGTGTTTGCAGACTGCTGAATCCACACACGGGTTTAACTCTGGAAGTTGAGTGCACACATTGACAACCGTTCTGTTAGATAGCTGCGTTTTGGATTTAGAAGCAGATATTTCCCTGGGCTTACTGCTGTTTCCTCCATATGCCGGTAATGGGCTGAAAACGCCTGTTTTGGGACTCTGCAGAGAAAGTGTTTGCAGACTGCTGAATCCACACACGGGTTTAACTCTGGAAGTTGAGTGCACACATTGACAACCGTTCTGTTAGATAGCTGCGTTTTGGATTTAGAAGCAGATATTTCCCTGTGCTTACTGCTATTTCTTCCATATGCCGGTAATGGGCTGAAAACGCCTGGTTTGGGACTCTGCAGAGAAGATGTTTGCAGACTGCTGAATCCACACACGGGTTTAACTCTGGAAGTTGAGTGCACACATTGACAACCGTTCTGTTAGATAGCTGCGTTTTGGATTTAGAAGCAGATATTTCCCTGTGCTTACTGCAGTTTCTTCCATATGCCCGTAATGGGCTGAAAACGCCTGTTTTGGGACTCTGCAGAGAAAGTGTTTGCAGACTGCTGAATCCACACACGGGTTTAACTCTGGAAGCTGAGTGCACACATTGACAACCATTCTGTTAGATAGCTGCGTTTTGGATTTAGAAGCAGATATTTCCCTGTGCTTACTGCTGTTTCTTCCATATGCCGGTAATGGGCTGAAAACGCCTGTTTTGGGACTCTGCAGAGAAAGTGTTTGCAGACTGCTGAATCCACACACGGGTTTAACTCTGGAAGTTGAGTGCACACATTGACAACCGTTCTGTTAGATAGCTGCGTTTTGGATTTAGAAGCAGATATTTCCCTGGGCTTACTGCTGTTTCTTCCATATGCCGGTAATGGGCTGAAAACGCCTGTTTTGGGACTCTGCAGAGAAAGTGTTTGCAGACTGCTGAATCCACACACGGGTTTAACTCTGGAAGTTGAGTGCACACATTGACAACCGTTCTGTTAGATAGCTGCGTTTTGGATTTAGAAGCAGATATTTCCCTGGGCTTACTGCTGTTTCTTCCATATGCCGGTAATGGGCTGAAAACGCCTGCTTTGGGACTCTGCAGAGAAAGTGTTTGCAGACTGCTGAATCCACACACGGGTTTAACTCTGGAAGTTGAGTGCACACATTGACAACCGTTCTGTTAGATAGCTGCGTTTTGGATTTAGAAGCAGATATTTCCCTGTGCTGACTGCTGTTTCTTCCATATGCCGGTAATGGGCTGAAAACGCCTGTTTTGGGACTCTGCAGAGGAAGTGTTTGCAGACTGCTGAATCCACACACGGGTTTAACTCTGGAAGTTGAGTGCACACATTGACAACCGTTCTGTTAGATAGCTGCGTTTTGGATTTAGAAGCAGATATTTCCCTGTGCTTACTGCTGTTTCTTCCATATGCCGGTAATGGGCTGAAAACGCCTGTTTTGGGACTCTGCAGAGAAAGTGTTTGCAGACTGCTGAATCCACACACGGGTTTAACTCTGGAAGTTGAGTGCACACATTGACAACCGTTCTGTTAGATAGCTGCGTTTTGGATTTAGAAGCAGATATTTCCCTGTGCTTACTGCTGTTTCTTCCATATGCCGGTAATGAGCTGAAAACGCCTGGTTTGGGACTCTGCAGAGAAGATGTTTGCAGACTGCTGAATCCACACACGGGTTTAACTCTGGAAGTTGAGTGCACACATTGACAACCGTTCTGTTAGATAGCTGCGTTTTGGATTTAGAAGCAGATATTTCCCTGTGCTTACTGCTGTTTCTTCCACATGCCGGTAATGGGCTGAAAACGCCTGTTTTGGGACTCTGCATAGAAAGTGTTTGCAGACTGCTGAATCCACACACGGGTTTATCTCTGGAAGTTGAGTGCACGCATTGACAACCATTCAGTTAGATAGCTGCCTTTTGGTTTTAGAAGCAGTTATTTCTCTTTACAGCATATACTCTCATTCACTCCGGAATATCCAAACACAGCTCCTGAAAGAAACGGGTTTCTAAGTATAATCAGATATTTCTCTTTACATCTTGTACCCCAGTACACTCTGATATATGCATACGCAGCTCCTGGAAGAAACGTGTTTGTAACTCGCTGAATCTGTGCATATATTGAAGTCTCTTAGGTGAATGAACACACAGCAGAGGAGTTTGAAAAAAACATTTCTTCCATGTTATAGATGCCCTGTTACTGCTATTGTTTTTAGGCTGGTGTTTTCCTGGAAATGTTGGTTTTAGAATTTCCATATAAATGGTTTGTAAACTGCTGCTTAAGTGGAGCAGTTTAATTCGTTAAGTTGAATGCCCTCATTCACAATCATTCTGTTAGCTAGCTCCGTTTTGGTTTTAGAAGCCTGTGTTTCTAGTTACAGCATATACTCCCATTCATTCTGGAATAGCCAAACGCAGCTCCCAGAATAGACGTGTTTCTAAGTCGCTGAATCTAAACATAGATTCAACTCCCTTAGGTGAACGAACACACAGCACAGCAGTTTGAAAGAAACGTTTTATTTGAGTTTTAGACGCAGTCTTATTGCTATTTCTTAGAGGCCAGTATTTTGCTGGGAATGTCTGTGTTAGAATCTGCACAAAAATCTTTTCTAAACTGCTGCATAGAAACAACAGTTTATCTCAATAAGCTGAATGCACACAGTGACAACCATTCTGTTAGATGGCTCCGTGTTTGTTTTAGAACCAGATATTTCACTTTAAACCTTATACTCCAGTACACTCTGGAATATGCAAATGCAGCTCCTGGAAGAAACGTGTTTCTTACTCGCTGAATCTGAACATATACTCAAGACTCTTAGGTGAATGAACACAGAGCAGAGCATTTTGAAGAAAACGTTTCTTCTATGTTATAGATGCAGTCTTACTGCTACTTGTTTTAGGCTGGTGTTTTGCTGCAAATGTTGATTTTAGAATTTGCATATAAAGGGTTTCTAAACTGCTGCCTAAGAAGAGCAGATTAACCCTTTAAGTTGAATGCACACATTCACAACCATTCTGTTAGATAGCTCCGTTTTGGTTTTAGAAACAGATATTTCTCTTTACAGCATTTACTCCCATACACTCTGGAATATCGAAATGCAGCTCCTAGAATAAACGTGTTTCAAACTCGCTGAATCCAAACTTAGAGTCAACGACCTTTGGTGAACGAACACACTGCAGAGCAGTTTGAAAGAAACGTTCCCTCTGAGTTTTAGACGCAGTCTTACTGCTATTTCTTATAGGCCGGTATTTTGCTGGAAATGTCTGTTTGAGAATCTACACAGAAATGTTTTCTAAACTGCTGCATACAAACAGCAGTTTAGCTCAGTAAGTTGAATGCACACATTGACAACCATTCCATTAGATCATCCGTTTTTCTTTTGGAACGAGACATTTGTCTTTACATCTTATACTCCAGTATACTCTGGAATAGGCAAACACAGCTCCTGGAAGAAACGTGTTGCTAACTAGCTGAAACTGAACATATATTCAAGTCTCTTATATGAATGAACACACAGCAGAGCAGTTTGAAAACAGTTTCTTCCATGTTAAAGATGCAGTCTTACTGCTATTTCCTACAGGCTGGTGTTTCGCTGGAAAGGTCTGTATGAGAATTTGCATAGAAAGGGTTTCTAAAGTGCTGCATGAGAAGAGCAGTTTACCTCTTTAAGCAGAAGGCACACATTCACAACCACTCTGCTAGATAGATCCATTTTGGTTTTAGAAACAGATATTTCTCTTTACAGCATATACTCCCATTCAATCTGGAATATCCAAAGACAGCTCCGAGAATAAACGTGTTTCTATCTCGCTGAATCTAAACATAGTTTCAACTCCCTTAGGCCAAAGAACACAAGGCCGAGCAGTTTGAAAGAAACGTTTCTTCTGAGTTTTAGACGCAGTCTTAATGCTCTTTCTTATATATGCCGGTACTGGGCCGGAAAGGCCTGTTTTGAGACTCTGCACAGAAAGTGTTTGCAGACTGCTGAATCCACACACGGGTTTAACTCTGGAAGTTGAGTGCACACATTGACAACCGTTCTGTTAGATAGCTGCGTTTTGGATTTAGAAGCAGATATTTCCCTGGGCTTACTGCTGTTTCTTCCATATGCCGGTAATGGGCTGAAAACGCCTGGTTTGGGACCCTGCAGAGAAGATGTTTGCAGACTGCTGAATCCACACACGGGTTTAACTCTGGAAGTTGAGTGCACACATTGACAACCGTTCTGTTAGATAGCTGCGTTTTGGATTTAGAAGCAGATATTTCCCTTTGCTTACTGCTGTTTCTTCCATATGCCGGTAATGGGCTGAAAACGCCTGTTTTGGGACTCTGCAGAGAAAGTGTTTGCAGACTGCTGAATCCACACACGGGTTTAACTCTGGAAGTTGAGTGCACACATTGACAACCGTTCTGTTAGATAGCTGCGTTTTGGATTTAGAAGCAGATATTTCCCTGGGCTTACTGCTGTTTCTTCCATATGCCGGTAATGGGCTGAAAACGCCTGTTTTGGGACTCTGCAGAGAAAGTGTTTGCAGACTGCTGAATCCACACACGGGTTTAACTCTGGAAGTTGAGTGCACACATTGACAATCGTTCTGTTAGATAGCTGCGTTTTGGATTTAGAAGCAGATATTTCCCTGTGCTTACTGCTGTTTCTTCCATATGCCGGTAATGGGCTGAAAACGCCTGGTTTGGGACTCTGCAGAGAAGATGTTTGCAGACTGCTGAATCCACACACGGGTTTAACTCTGGAAGTTGAGTGCACACATTGACAACCGTTCTGTTAGATAGCTGCGTTTTGGATTTAGAAGCAGATATTTCCCTGTGCTTACTGCTGTTTCTTCCATATGCCGGTAATGGGCTGAAAACGCCTGTTTTGGGACTCTGCAGAGAAAGTGTTTGCAGACTGCTGAATCCACACACGGGTTTAACTCTGCAAGTTGAGTGCACACATTGACAACCGTTCTGTTAGATAGCTGCGTTTTGGATTTAGAAGCAGATATTTCCCTGGGCTTACTGCTGTTTCTTCCATATGCCGGTAATGGGCTGAAAACGCCTGGTTTGGGACTCTGCAGAGAAAGTGTTTGCAGACTGCTGAATCCACACACGGGTTTAACTCTGGAAGTTGAGTGCACACATTGACAACCGTTCTGTTAGATAGCTGCGTTTTGGATTTAGAAGCAGATATTTCCCTGTGCTTACTGCTGTTTCTTCCACATGCCGGTAATGGGCTGAAAACGCCTGCTTTGGCACTCTGCAGAGAAAGTGTTTGCAGACTGCTGAATCCACACACGGGTTTATCTCTGGAAGTTGAGTGCACACATTGACAACCGTTCTGTTAGATAGCTGCGTTTTGGATTTAGAAGCAGATATTTCCCTGTGCTTACTGCTGTTTCTTCCATATGCCGGTAATGGGCTGAAAACGCCTGGTTTGGGACTCTGCAGAGAAAGTGTTTGCAGACTGCTGAATCCACACACGGGTTTAACTCTGGAAGTTGAGTGCACACATTGACAACCGTTCTGTTAGATAGCTGCGTTTTGGATTTAGAAGCAGATATTTCCCTGTGCTTACTGCAGTTTCTTCCATATGCCGGTATTGGGCTGAAAACGCCTGGTTTGGGACCCTGCAGAGAAGATGTTTGCAGACTGCTGAATCCACACACGGGTTTAACTCTGGAAGTTGAGTGCACACATTGACAACCGTTCTGTTAGATAGCTGCGTTTTGGATTTAGAAGCAGATATTTCCCTGTGCTTACTGCTGTTTCTTCCATATGCCGGTAATGGGCTGAAAACGCCAGTTTTGGGACTCTGCAGAGAAAGTGTTTGCAGACTGCTGAATCCACACACGGGTTTATCTCTGGAAGTTGAGTGCACCCATTGACAACCATTCAGTTAGATAGCTGCCTTTTGGTTTTAGAAGCAGTTATTTCTCTTTACAGCATATACTCTCATTCACTCCGGAATATCCAAACACAGCTCCTGAAAGAAACGGGTTTCTAAGTATAATCAGATATTTCTCTTTACATCTTGTACCCCAGTACACTCTGATATATGCATACGCAGCTCCTGGAAGAAACGTGTTTGTAACTCGCTGAATCTGTGCATATATTGAAGTCTCTTAGGTGAATGAACACACAGCAGAGGAGTTTGAAAAAAACATTTCTTCCATGTTATAGATGCCCTGTTACTGCTATTGTTTTTAGGCTGGTGTTTTCCTGGAAATGTTGGCTTTAGAATTTCCATATAAATGGTTTGTAAACTGCTGCTTAAGTGGAGCAGTTTAATTCGTTAAGTTGAATGCCCTCATTCACAATCATTCTGTTAGCTAGCTCCGTTTTGGTTTTAGAAGCCTGTGTTTCTAGTTACAGCATATACTCCCATTCATTCTGGAATAGCCAAACGCAGCTCCCAGAATAGACGTGTTTCTAAGTCGCTGAATCTAAACATAGATTCAACTCCCTTAGGTGAACGAACACACAGCACAGCAGTTTGAAAGAAACGTTTTATTTGAGTTTTAGACGCAGTCTTATTGCTATTTCTTAGAGGCCAGTATTTTGCTGGGAATGTCTGTGTTAGAATCTGCACAAAAATCTTTTCTAAACTGCTGCATAGAAACAACAGTTTATCTCAATAAGCTGAATGCACACAGTGACAACCATTCTGTTAGATGGCTCCGTGTTTGTTTTAGAACCAGATATTTCACTTTAAACCTTATACTCCAGTACACTCTGGAATATGCAAATGCAGCTCCTGGAAGAAACGTGTTTCTTACTCGCTGAATCTGAACATATACTCAAGACTCTTAGGTGAATGAACACAGAGCAGAGCATTTTGAAGAAAACGTTTCTTCTATGTTATAGATGCAGTCTTACTGCTACTTGTTTTAGGCTGGTGTTTTGCTGCAAATGTTGATTTTAGAATTTGCATATAAAGGGTTTCTAAACTGCTGCCTAAGAAGAGCAGATTAACCCTTTAAGTTGAATGCACACATTCACAACCATTCTGTTAGATAGCTCCGTTTTGGTTTTAGAAACAGATATTTCTCTTTACAGCATTTACTCCCATACACTCTGGAATATCGAAATGCAGCTCCTAGAATAAACGTGTTTCAAACTCGCTGAATCCAAACTTAGAGTCAACGACCTTTGGTGAACGAACACACTGCAGAGCAGTTTGAAAGAAACGTTCCCTCTGAGTTTTAGACGCAGTCTTACTGCTATTTCTTATAGGCCGGTATTTTGCTGGAAATGTCTGTTTGAGAATCTACACAGAAATGTTTTCTAAACTGCTGCATACAAACAGCAGTTTAGCTCAGTAAGTTGAATGCACACATTGACAACCATTCCATTAGATCATCCGTTTTTCTTTTGGAACGAGACATTTGTCTTTACATCTTATACTCCAGTATACTCTGGAATAGGCAAACACAGCTCCTGGAAGAAACGTGTTGCTAACTAGCTGAAACTGAACATATATTCAAGTCTCTTATATGAATGAACACACAGCAGAGCAGTTTGAAAACAGTTTCTTCCATGTTAAAGATGCAGTCTTACTGCTATTTCCTACAGGCTGGTGTTTCGCTGGAAAGGTCTGTATGAGAATTTGCATAGAAAGGGTTTCTAAAGTGCTGCATGAGAAGAGCAGTTTACCTCTTTAAGCAGAAGGCACACATTCACAACCACTCTGCTAGATAGATCCATTTTGGTTTTAGAAACAGATATTTCTCTTTACAGCATATACTCCCATTCAATCTGGAATATCCAAAGACAGCTCCGAGAATAAACGTGTTTCTATCTCGCTGAATCTAAACATAGTTTCAACTCCCTTAGGCCAAAGAACACAAGGCCGAGCAGTTTGAAAGAAACGTTTCTTCTGAGTTTTAGACGCAGTCTTAATGCTCTTTCTTATATATGCCGGTACTGGGCCGGAAAGGCCTGTTTTGAGACTCTGCACAGAAAGTGTTTGCAGACTGCTGAATCCACACACGGGTTTAACTCTGGAAGTTGAGTGCACACATTGACAACCGTTCTGTTAGATAGCTGCGTTTTGGATTTAGAAGCAGATATTTCCCTGTGCTTACTGCTGTTTCTTCCATATGCCGGTAATGGGCTGAAAACGCCTGCTTTGGGACTCTGCAGAGAAAGTGTTTGCAGACTGCTGAATCCACACACGGGTTTAACTCTGGAAGTTGAGTGCACACATTGACAACCGTTCTGTTAGATAGCTGCGTTTTGGATTTAGAAGCAGATATTTCCCTGTGCTTACTGCTGTTTCTTCCATATGCCGGTAATGGGCTGAAAACGCCTGGTTTGGGACTCTGCAGAGAAGATGTTTGCAGACTGCTGAATCCACACACGGGTTTAACTCTGGAAGTTGAGTGCACACATTGACAACCGTTCTGTTAGATAGCTGCGTTTTGGATTTAGAAGCAGATATTTCCCTGGGCTTACTGCTGTTTCCTCCATATGCCGGTAATGGGCTGAAAACGCCTGTTTTGGGACTCTGCAGAGAAAGTGTTTGCAGACTGCTGAATCCACACACGGGTTTAACTCTGGAAGTTGAGTGCACACATTGACAACCGTTCTGTTAGATAGCTGCGTTTTGGATTTAGAAGCAGATATTTCCCTGTGCTTACTGCTGTTTCTTCCATATGCCGGTAATGGGCTGAAAACGCCTGGTTTGGGACTCTGCAGAGAAGATGTTTGCAGACTGCTGAATCCACACACGGGTTTAACTCTGGAAGTTGAGTGCACACATTGACAACCGTTCTGTTAGATAGCTGCGTTTTGGATTTAGAAGCAGATATTTCCCTGTGCTTACTGCAGTTTCTTCCATATGCCCGTAATGGGCTGAAAACGCCTGTTTTGGGACTCTGCAGAGAAAGTGTTTGCAGACTGCTGAATCCACACACGGGTTTAACTCTGGAAGCTGAGTGCACACATTGACAACCGTTCTGTTAGATAGCTGCGTTTTGGATTTAGAAGCAGATATTTCCCTGTGCTTACTGCAGTTTCTTCCATATGCCCGTAATGGGCTGAAAACGCCTGTTTTGGGACTCTGCAGAGAAAGTGTTTGCAGACTGCTGAATCCACACACGGGTTTAACTCTGGAAGCTGAGTGCACACATTGACAACCGTTCTGTTAGATAGCTGCGTTTTGGATTTAGAAGCAGATATTTCCCTGTGCTTACTGCTGTTTCTTCCATATGCCGGTAATGGGCTGAAAACGCCTGTTTTGGGACTCTGCAGAGAAAGTGTTTGCAGACTGCTGAATCCACACACGGGTTTAACTCTGGAAGTTGAGTGCACACATTGACAACCGTTCTGTTAGATAGCTGCGTTTTGGATTTAGAAGCAGATATTTCCCTGGGCTTACTGCTGTTTCTTCCATATGCCGGTAATGGGCTGAAAACGCCTGTTTTGGGACTCTGCAGAGAAAGTGTTTGCAGACTGCTGAATCCACACACGGGATTAACTCTGGAAGTTGAGTGCACACATTGACAACCGTTCTGTTAGATAGCTGCGTTTTGGATTTAGAAGCAGATATTTCCCTGGGCTTACTGCTGTTTCTTCCATATGCCGGTAATGGGCTGAAAACGCCTGCTTTGGGACTCTGCAGAGAAAGTGTTTGCAGACTGCTGAATCCACACACGGGTTTAACTCTGGAAGTTGAGTGCACACATTGACAACCGTTCTGTTAGATAGCTGCGTTTTGGATTTAGAAGCAGATATTTCCCTGTGCTGACTGCTGTTTCTTCCATATGCCGGTAATGGGCTGAAAACGCCTGTTTTGGGACTCTGCAGAGGAAGTGTTTGCAGACTGCTGAATCCACACACGGGTTTAACTCTGGAAGTTGAGTGCACACATTGACAACCGTTCTGTTAGATAGCTGCGTTTTGGATTTAGAAGCAGATATTTCCCTGTGCTTACTGCTGTTTCTTCCATATGCCGGTAATGGGCTGAAAACGCCTGTTTTGGGACTCTGCAGAGAAAGTGTTTGCAGACTGCTGAATCCACACACGGGTTTAACTCTGGAAGTTGAGTGCACACATTGACAACCGTTCTGTTAGATAGCTGCGTTTTGGATTTAGAAGCAGATATTTCCCTGTGCTTACTGCTGTTTCTTCCATATGCCGGTAATGGGCTGAAAACGCCTGGTTTGGGACTCTGCAGAGAAGATGTTTGCAGACTGCTGAATCCACACACGGGTTTAACTCTGGAAGTTGAGTGCACACATTGACAACCGTTCTGTTAGATAGCTGCGTTTTGGATTTAGAAGCAGATATTTCCCTCTGCTTATGGCTGTTTCTTCCATATGCCGGTAATGGGCTGAAAACGCCTGTTTTGGGACTCTGCAGAGAAAGTGTTTGCAGACTGCTGAATCCACACACGGGTTTAACTCTGGAAGTTGAGTGCACACATTGACAACCGTTCTGTTAGATAGCTGCGTTTTGGATTTAGAAGCAGATATTTCCCTGTGCTTACTGCTGTTTCTTCCACATGCCGGTAATGGGCTGAAAACGCCTGTTTTGGGACTCTGCAGAGAAAGTGTTTGCAGACTGCTGAATCCACACACGGGTTTATCTCTGGAAGTTGAGTTCACGCATTGACAACCATTCAGTTAGATAGCTGCCTTTTGGTTTTAGAAGCAGTTATTTCTCTTTACAGCATATACTCTCATTCACTCCGGAATATCCAAACACAGCTCCTGAAAGAAACGGGTTTCTAAGTATAATCAGATATTTCTCTTTACATCTTGTACCCCAGTACACTCTGATATATGCATACGCAGCTCCTGGAAGAAACGTGTTTGTAACTCGCTGAATCTGTGCATATATTGAAGTCTCTTAGGTGAATGAACACACAGCAGAGGAGTTTGAAAAAAACATTTCTTCCATGTTATAGATGCCCTGTTACTGCTATTGTTTTTAGGCTGGTGTTTTCCTGGAAATGTTGGTTTTAGAATTTCCATATAAATGGTTTGTAAACTGCTGCTTAAGTGGAGCAGTTTAATTCGTTAAGTTGAATGCCCTCATTCACAATCATTCTGTTAGCTAGCTCCGTTTTGGTTTTAGAAGCCTGTGTTTCTAGTTACAGCATATACTCCCATTCATTCTGGAATAGCCAAACGCAGCTCCCAGAATAGACGTGTTTCTAAGTCGCTGAATCTAAACATAGATTCAACTCCCTTAGGTGAACGAACACACAGCACAGCAGTTTGAAAGAAACGTTTTATTTGAGTTTTAGACGCAGTCTTATTGCTATTTCTTAGAGGCCAGTATTTTGCTGGGAATGTCTGTGTTAGAATCTGCACAAAAATCTTTTCTAAACTGCTGCATAGAAACAACAGTTTATCTCAATAAGCTGAATGCACACAGTGACAACCATTCTGTTAGATGGCTCCGTGTTTGTTTTAGAACCAGATATTTCACTTTAAACCTTATACTCCAGTACACTCTGGAATATGCAAATGCAGCTCCTGGAAGAAACGTGTTTCTTACTCGCTGAATCTGAACATATACTCAAGACTCTTAGGTGAATGAACACAGAGCAGAGCATTTTGAAGAAAACGTTTCTTCTATGTTATAGATGCAGTCTTACTGCTACTTGTTTTAGGCTGGTGTTTTGCTGCAAATGTTGATTTTAGAATTTGCATATAAAGGGTTTCTAAACTGCTGCCTAAGAAGAGCAGATTAACCCTTTAAGTTGAATGCACACATTCACAACCATTCTGTTAGATAGCTCCGTTTTGGTTTTAGAAACAGATATTTCTCTTTACAGCATTTACTCCCATACACTCTGGAATATCGAAATGCAGCTCCTAGAATAAACGTGTTTCAAACTCGCTGAATCCAAACTTAGAGTCAACGACCTTTGGTGAACGAACACACTGCAGAGCAGTTTGAAAGAAACGTTCCCTCTGAGTTTTAGACGCAGTCTTACTGCTATTTCTTATAGGCCGGTATTTTGCTGGAAATGTCTGTTTGAGAATCTACACAGAAATGTTTTCTAAACTGCTGCATACAAACAGCAGTTTAGCTCAGTAAGTTGAATGCACACATTGACAACCATTCCATTAGATCATCCGTTTTTCTTTTGGAACGAGACATTTGTCTTTACATCTTATACTCCAGTATACTCTGGAATAGGCAAACACAGCTCCTGGAAGAAACGTGTTGCTAACTAGCTGAAACTGAACATATATTCAAGTCTCTTATATGAATGAACACACAGCAGAGCAGTTTGAAAACAGTTTCTTCCATGTTAAAGATGCAGTCTTACTGCTATTTCCTACAGGCTGGTGTTTCGCTGGAAAGGTCTGTATGAGAATTTGCATAGAAAGGGTTTCTAAAGTGCTGCATGAGAAGAGCAGTTTACCTCTTTAAGCAGAAGGCACACATTCACAACCACTCTGCTAGATAGATCCATTTTGGTTTTAGAAACAGATATTTCTCTTTACAGCATATACTCCCATTCAATCTGGAATATCCAAAGACAGCTCTGAGAATAAACGTGTTTCTATCTCGCTGAATCTAAACATAGTTTCAACTCCCTTAGACCAAAGAACACAAGGCCGAGCAGTTTGAAAGAAACGTTTCTTCTGAGTTTTAGACGCAGTCTTAATGCTCTTTCTTATATATGCCGGTACTGGGCCGGAAAGGCCTGTTTTGAGACTCTGCACAGAAAGTGTTTGCAGACTGCTGAATCCACACACGGGTTTAACTCTGGAAGTTGAGTGCACACATTGACAACCGTTCTGTTAGATAGCTGCGTTTTGGATTTAGAAGCAGATATTTCCCTGTGCTTACTGCTGTTTCTTCCATATGCCGGTAATGGGCTGAAAACGTCTGCTTTGGGACTCTGCAGAGAAAGTGTTTGCAGACTGCTGAATCCACACACGGGTTTAACTCTGGAAGTTGAGTGCACACATTGACAACCGTTCTGTTAGATAGCTGCGTTTTGGATTTAGAAGCAGATATTTCCCTGTGCTTACTGCTGTTTCTTCCATATGCCGGTAATGGGCTGAAAACGCCTGGTTTGGGACTCTGCAGAGAAAGTGTTTGCAGACTGCTGAATCCACACACGGGTTTAACTCTGGAAGTTGAGTGCACACATTGACAACCGTTCTGTTAGATAGCTGCGTTTTGGATTTAGAAGCAGATATTTCCCTGTGCTTACTGCAGTTTCTTCCATTTGCCCGTAATGGGCTGAAAACGCCTGGTTTGGGACTCTGCAGAGAAGATGTTTGCAGACTGCTGAATCCACACACGGTTTTAACTCTGGAAGTTGAGTGCACACATTGACAACCGTTCTGTTAGATAGCTGCGTTTTGGATTTAGAAGCAGATATTTCCCTGTGCTTACTGCTGTTTCTTCCATATGCCGGTAATGGGCTGAAAACGCCTGTTTTGGGACTCTGCAGAGAAAGTGTTTGCAGACTGCTGAATCCACACACGGGTTTAACTCTGGAAGTTGAGTGCACACATTGACAACCGTTCTGTTAGATAGCTGCGTTTTGGATTTAGAAGCAGATATTTCCCTGGGCTTACTGCTGTTTCTTCCATATGCCGGTAATGGGCTGAAAACGCCTGTTTTGGGACTCTGCAGAGAAAGTGTTTGCAGACTGCTGAATCCACACACTGGTTTAACTCTGGAAGTTGAGTGCACACATTGACAACCGTTCTGTTAGATAGCTGCGTTTTGGATTTAGAAGCAGATATTTCCCTGGGCTTACTGCTGTTTCTTCCATATGCCGGTAATGGGCTGAAAACGCCTGCTTTGGGACTCTGCAGACAAAGTGTTTGCAGACTGCTGAATCCACACACGGGTTTAACTCTGGAAGTTGAGTGCACACATTGACAACCGTTCTGTTAGATAGCTGCGTTTTGGATTTAGAAGCAGATATTTCCCTGGGCTTACTGCTGTTTCTTCCATATGCCGGTAATGGGCTGAAAACGCCTGTTTTGGGACTCTGCAGAGGAAGTGTTTGCAGACTGCTGAATCCACACACGGGTTTACCTCTGGAAGTTGAGTGCACACATTGACAACCGTTCTGTTAGATAGCTGCGTTTTGGATTTAGAAGCAGATATTTCCCTGTGCTTACTGCTGTTTCTTCCATATGCCGGTAATGGGCTGAAAACGCCTGTTTTGGGACTCTGCAGAGAAAGTGTTTGCAGACTGCTGAATCCACACACGGGTTTAACTCTGCAAGTTGAGTGCACACATTGACAACCGTTCTGTTAGATAGCTGCGTTTTGGATTTAGAAGCAGATATTTCCCTGTGCTTACTGCTGTTTCTTCCATATGCCGGTAATGGGCTGAAAACGCCTGTTTTGGCACTCTGCAGAGAAAGTGTTTGCAGACTGCTGAATCCACACACGGGTTTAACTCTGGAAGTTGAGTGCACACATTGACAACCGTTCTGTTAGATAGCTGCGTTTTGGATTTAGAAGCAGATATTTCCCTGTGCTTACTGCTGTTTCTTCCATATGCCGGTAATGGGCTGAAAACGCCTGCTTTGGGACTCTGCAGAGAAAGTGTTTGCAGACTGCTGAATCCACACACGGGTTTAACTCTGGAAGTTGAGTGCACACATTGACAACCGTTCTGTTAGATAGCTGCGTTTTGGATTTAGAAGCAGATATTTCCCTGTGCTTACTGCTGTTTCTTCCATATGCCGGTAATGGGCTGAAAACGCCTGGTTTGGGACTCTGCAGAGAAGATGTTTGCAGACTGCTGAATCCACACACGGGTTTAACTCTGGAAGTTGAGTGCACACATTGACAACCGTTCTGTTAGATAGCTGCGTTTTGGATTTAGAAGCAGATATTTCCCTGTGCTTACTGCAGTTTCTTCCATATGCCCGTAATGGGCTGAAAACGCCTGTTTTGGGACTCTGCAGAGAAAGTGTTTGCAGACTGCTGAATCCACACACGGGTTTAACTCTGGAAGCTGAGTGCACACATTGACAACCGTTCTGTTAGATAGCTGCGTTTTGGATTTAGAAGCAGATATTTCCCTGTGCTTGCTGCTGTTTCTTCCATATGCCGGTAATGGGCTGAAGACGCCTGTTTTGGGACTCTGCAGAGAAAGTGTTTGCAGACTGCTGAATCCACACACGGGTTTAACTCTGGAAGTTGAGTGCACACATTGACAACCGTTCTGTTAGATAGCTGCGTTTTGGATTTAGAAGCAGATATTTCCCTGTGCTTACTGCTGTTTCTTCCATATGCCGGTAATGGGCTGAAAACGCCTGTTTTGGCACTCTGCAGAGAAAGTGTTTGCAGACTGCTGAATCCACACACGGGTTTAACTCTGGAAGTTGAGTGCACACATTGACAACCGTTCTGTTAGATAGCTGCGTTTTGGATTTAGAAGCAGATATTTCCCTGTGCTTACTGCTGTTTCTTCCATATGCCGGTAATGGGCTGAAAACGCCTGTTTTGGGACTCTGCAGAGAAAGTGTTTGCAGACTGCTGAATCCACACACGGGTTTAACTCTGGAAGTTGAGTGCACACATTGACAACCGTTCTGTTAGATAGCTGCGTTTTGGATTTAGAAGCAGATATTTCCCTGGGCTTACTGCTGTTTCTTCCATATGCCGGTAATGGGCTGAAAACGCCTGTTTTGGAACTCTGCAGAGAAAGTGTTTGCAGACTGCTGAATCCACACACGGGTTTAACTCTGGAAGTTGAGTGCACACATTGACAATCGTTCTGTTAGATAGCTGCGTTTTGGATTTAGAAGCAGATATTTCCCTGTGCTTACTGCTGTTTCTTCCATATGCCGGTAATGGGCTGAAAACGCCTGTTTTGGGACTCTGCAGAGAAAGTGTTTGCAGACTGCTGAATCCACACACGGGTTTAACTCTGGAAGTTGAGTGCACACATTGACAACCGTTCTGTTAGATAGCTGCGTTTTGGATTTAGAAGCAGATATTTCCCTGGGCTTACTGCTTTTTCTTCCATATGCCGGTAAAGGGCTGAAAACGCCTGCTTTGGGACTCTGCAGACAAAGTGTTTGCAGACTGCTGAATCCACACACGGGTTTAACTCTGGAAGTTGAGTGCACACATTGACAACCGTTCTGTTAGATAGCTGCGTTTTGGATTTAGAAGCAGATATTTCCCTGTGCTTACTGCTGTTTCTTCCATATGCCGGTAATGGGCTGAAAACGCCTGGTTTGGGACTCTGCAGAGAAAGTGTTTGCAGACTGCTGAATCCACACACGGGTTTAACTCTGGAAGTTGAGTGCACACATTGACAACCGTTCTGTTAGATAGCTGCGTTTTGGATTTAGAAGCAGATATTTCCCTGTGCTTACTGCAGTTTCTTCCATATGCCCGTAATGGGCTGAAAACGCCTGTTTTGGGACTCTGCAGAGAAAGTGTTTGCAGACTGCTGAATCCACACACGGGTTTAACTCTGGAAGTTGAGTGCACACATTGACAACCGTTCTGTTAGATAGCTGTGTTTTGGATTTAGAAGCAGATATTTCCCTTTGCTTACTGCTGTTTCTTCCATATGCCGGTAATGGGCTGAAAACGCCTGTTTTGGGACTCTGCAGAGAAAGTGTTTGCAGACTGCTGAATCCACACACGGGTTTAACTCTGGAAGTTGAGTGCACACATTGACAACCGTTCTGTTAGATAGCTGCGTTTTGGATTTAGAAGCAGATATTTCCCTGTGCTTACTGCTGTTTCTTCCACATGCCGGTAATGGGCTGAAAACGCCTGTTTTGGGACTCTGCAGAGAAAGTGTTTGCAGACTGCTGAATCCACACACGGGTTTATCTCTGGAAGTTGAGTGCACGCATTGACAACCATTCAGTTAGATAGCTGCCTTTTGGTTTTAGAAGCAGTTATTTCTCTTTACAGCATATACTCTCATTCACTCCGGAATATCCAAACACAGCTCCTGAAAGAAACGGGTTTCTAAGTATAATCAGATATTTCTCTTTACATCTTGTACCCCAGTACACTCTGATATATGCATACGCAGCTCCTGGAAGAAACGTGTTTGTAACTCGCTGAATCTGTGCATATATTGAAGTCTCTTAGGTGAATGAACACACAGCAGAGGAGTTTGAAAAAAACATTTCTTCCATGTTATAGATGCCCTGTTACTGCTATTGTTTTTAGGCTGGTGTTTTCCTGGAAATGTTGGTTTTAGAATTTCCATATAAATGGTTTGTAAACTGCTGCTTAAGTGGAGCAGTTTAATTCGTTAAGTTGAATGCCCTCATTCACAATCATTCTGTTAGCTAGCTCCGTTTTGGTTTTAGAAGCCTGTGTTTCTAGTTACAGCATATACTCCCATTCATTCTGGAATAGCCAAACGCAGCTCCCAGAATAGACGTGTTTCTAAGTCGCTGAATCTAAACATAGATTCAACTCCCTTAGGTGAACGAACACACAGCACAGCAGTTTGAAAGAAACGTTTTATTTGAGTTTTAGACGCAGTCTTATTGCTATTTCTTAGAGGCCAGTATTTTGCTGGGAATGTCTGTGTTAGAATCTGCACAAAAATCTTTTCTAAACTGCTGCATAGAAACAACAGTTTATCTCAATAAGCTGAATGCACACAGTGACAACCATTCTGTTAGATGGCTCCGTGTTTGTTTTAGAACCAGATATTTCACTTTAAACCTTATACTCCAGTACACTCTGGAATATGCAAATGCAGCTCCTGGAAGAAACGTGTTTCTTACTCGCTGAATCTGAACATATACTCAAGACTCTTAGGTGAATGAACACAGAGCAGAGCATTTTGAAGAAAACGTTTCTTCTATGTTATAGATGCAGTCTTACTGCTACTTGTTTTAGGCTGGTGTTTTGCTGCAAATGTTGATTTTAGAATTTGCATATAAAGGGTTTCTAAACTGCTGCCTAAGAAGAGCAGATTAACCCTTTAAGTTGAATGCACACATTCACAACCATTCTGTTAGATAGCTCCGTTTTGGTTTTAGAAACAGATATTTCTCTTTACAGCATTTACTCCCATACACTCTGGAATATCGAAATGCAGCTCCTAGAATAAACGTGTTTCAAACTCGCTGAATCCAAACTTAGAGTCAACGACCTTTGGTGAACGAACACACTGCAGAGCAGTTTGAAAGAAACGTTCCCTCTGAGTTTTAGACGCAGTCTTACTGCTATTTCTTATAGGCCGGTATTTTGCTGGAAATGTCTGTTTGAGAATCTACACAGAAATGTTTTCTAAACTGCTGCATACAAACAGCAGTTTAGCTCAGTAAGTTGAATGCACACATTGACAACCATTCCATTAGATCATCCGTTTTTCTTTTGGAACGAGACATTTGTCTTTACATCTTATACTCCAGTATACTCTGGAATAGGCAAACACAGCTCCTGGAAGAAACGTGTTGCTAACTAGCTGAAACTGAACATATATTCAAGTCTCTTATATGAATGAACACACAGCAGAGCAGTTTGAAAACAGTTTCTTCCATGTTAAAGATGCAGTCTTACTGCTATTTCCTACAGGCTGGTGTTTCGCTGGAAAGGTCTGTATGAGAATTGCATAGAAAGGGTTTCTAAAGTGCTGCATGAGAAGAGCAGTTTACCTCTTTAAGCAGAAGGCACACATTCACAACCACTCTGCTAGATAGATCCATTTTGGTTTTAGAAACAGATATTTCTCTTTACAGCATATACTCCCATTCAATCTGGAATATCCAAAGACAGCTCCGAGAATAAACGTGTTTCTATCTCGCTGAATCTAAACATAGTTTCAACTCCCTTAGGCCAAAGAAGACAAGGCCGAGCAGTTTGAAAGAAACGTTTCTTCTGAGTTTTAGACGCAGTCTTAATGCTCTTTCTTATATATGCCGGTACTGGGCCGGAAAGGCCTGTTTTGAGACTCTGCACAGAAAGTGTTTGCAGACTGCTGAATCCACACACGGGTTTAACTCTGGAAGTTGAGTGCACACATTGACAACCGTTCTGTTAGATAGCTGCGTTTTGGATTTAGAAGCAGATATTTCCCTGTGCTTACTGCTGTTTCTTCCATATGCCGGTAATGGGCTGAAAACGCCTGCTTTGGGACTCTGCAGAGAAAGTGTTTGCAGACTGCTGAATCCACACACGGGTTTAACTCTGGAAGTTGAGTGCACACATTGACAACCGTTCTGTTAGATAGCTGCGTTTTGGATTTAGAAGCAGATATTTCCCTGGGCTTACTGCTGTTTCCTCCATATGCCGGTAATGGGCTGAAAACGCCTGTTTTGGGACTCTGCAGAGAACGTGTTTGCAGACTGCTGAATCCACACACGGGTTTAACTCTGGAAGTTGAGTGCACACATTGACAACCGTTCTGTTAGATAGCTGCGTTTTGGATTTAGAAGCAGATATTTCCCTGTGCTTACTGCTGTTTCTTCCATATGCCGGTAATGGGCTGAAAACGCCTGGTTTGGGACTCTGCAGAGAAGATGTTTGCAGACTGCTGAATCCACACACGGGTTTAACTCTGGAAGTTGAGTGCACACATTGACAACCGTTCTGTTAGATAGCTGCGTTTTGGATTTAGAAGCAGATATTTCCCTGTGCTTACTGCAGTTTCTTCCATATGCCCGTAATGGGCTGAAAACGCCTGTTTTGGGACTCTGCAGAGAAAGTGTTTGCAGACTGCTGAATCCACACACGGGTTTAACTCTGGAAGCTGAGTGCACACATTGACAACCGTTCTGTTAGATAGCTGCGTTTTGGATTTAGAAGCAGATATTTCCCTGTGCTTACTGCTGTTTCTTCCATATGCCGGTAATGGGCTGAAAACGCCTGTTTTGGGACTCTGCAGAGAAAGTGTTTGCAGACTGCTGAATCCACACACGGGTTTAACTCTGGAAGTTGAGTGCACACATTGACAACCGTTCTGTTAGATAGCTGCGTTTTGGATTTAGAAGCAGATATTTCCCTGGGCTTACTGCTGTTTCTTCCATATGCCGGTAATGGGCTGAAAACGCCTGTTTTGGGACTCTGCAGAGAAAGTGTTTGCAGACTGCTGAATCCACACACGGGTTTAACTCTGGAAGTTGAGTGCACACATTGACAACCGTTCTGTTAGATAGCTGCGTTTTGGATTTAGAAGCAGATATTTCCCTGGGCTTACTGCTGTTTCTTCCATATGCCGGTAATGGGCTGAAAACGCCTGCTTTGGGACTCTGCAGAGAAAGTGTTTGCAGACTGCTGAATCCACACACGGGTTTAACTCTGGAAGTTGAGTGCACACATTGACAACCGTTCTGTTAGATAGCTGCGTTTTGGATTTAGAAGCAGATATTTCCCTGTGCTGACTGCTGTTTCTTCCATATGCCGGTAATGGGCTGAAAACGCCTGTTTTGGGACTCTGCAGAGGAAGTGTTTGCAGACTGCTGAATCCACACACGGGTTTAACTCTGGAAGTTGAGTGCACACATTGACAACCGTTCTGTTAGATAGCTGCGTTTTGGATTTAGAAGCAGATATTTCCCTGTGCTTACTGCTGTTTCTTCCACATGCCGGTAATGGGCTGAAAACGCCTGTTTTGGGACTCTGCAGAGAAAGTGTTTGCAGACTGCTGAATCCACACACGGGTTTATCTCTGGAAGTTGAGTGCACGCATTGACAACCATTCAGTTAGATAGCTGCCTTTTGGTTTTAGAAGCAGTTATTTCTCTTTACAGCATATACTCTCATTCACTCCGGAATATCCAAACACAGCTCCTGAAAGAAACGGGTTTCTAAGTATAATCAGATATTTCTCTTTACATCTTGTACCCCAGTACACTCTGATATATGCATACGCAGCTCCTGGAAGAAACGTGTTTGTAACTCGCTGAATCTGTGCATATATTGAAGTCTCTTAGGTGAATGAACACACAGCAGAGGAGTTTGAAAAAAACATTTCTTCCATGTTATAGATGCCCTGTTACTGCTATTGTTTTTAGGCTGGTGTTTTCCTGGAAATGTTGGTTTTAGAATTTCCATATAAATGGTTTGTAAACTGCTGCTTAAGTGGAGCAGTTTAATTCGTTAAGTTGAATGCCCTCATTCACAATCATTCTGTTAGCTAGCTCCGTTTTGGTTTTAGAAGCCTGTGTTTCTAGTTACAGCATATACTCCCATTCATTCTGGAATAGCCAAACGCAGCTCCCAGAATAGACGTGTTTCTAAGTCGCTGAATCTAAACATAGATTCAACTCCCTTAGGTGAACGAACACACAGCACAGCAGTTTGAAAGAAACGTTTTATTTGAGTTTTAGACGCAGTCTTATTGCTATTTCTTAGAGGCCAGTATTTTGCTGGGAATGTCTGTGTTAGAATCTGCACAAAAATCTTTTCTAAACTGCTGCATAGAAACAACAGTTTATCTCAATAAGCTGAATGCACACAGTGACAACCATTCTGTTAGATGGCTCCGTGTTTGTTTTAGAACCAGATATTTCACTTTAAACCTTATACTCCAGTACACTCTGGAATATGCAAATGCAGCTCCTGGAAGAAACGTGTTTCTTACTCGCTGAATCTGAACATATACTCAAGACTCTTAGGTGAATGAACACAGAGCAGAGCATTTTGAAGAAAACGTTTCTTCTATGTTATAGATGCAGTCTTACTGCTACTTGTTTTAGGCTGGTGTTTTGCTGCAAATGTTGATTTTAGAATTTGCATATAAAGGGTTTCTAAACTGCTGCCTAAGAAGAGCAGATTAACCCTTTAAGTTGAATGCACACATTCACAACCATTCTGTTAGATAGCTCCGTTTTGGTTTTAGAAACAGATATTTCTCTTTACAGCATTTACTCCCATACACTCTGGAATATCGAAATGCAGCTCCTAGAATAAACGTGTTTCAAACTCGCTGAATCCAAACTTAGAGTCAACGACCTTTGGTGAACGAACACACTGCAGAGCAGTTTGAAAGAAACGTTCCCTCTGAGTTTTAGACGCAGTCTTACTGCTATTTCTTATAGGCCGGTATTTTGCTGGAAATGTCTGTTTGAGAATCTACACAGAAATGTTTTCTAAACTGCTGCATACAAACAGCAGTTTAGCTCAGTAAGTTGAATGCACACATTGACAACCATTCCATTAGATCATCCGTTTTTCTTTTGGAACGAGACATTTGTCTTTACATCTTATACTCCAGTATACTCTGGAATAGGCAAACACAGCTCCTGGAAGAAACGTGTTGCTAACTAGCTGAAACTGAACATATATTCAAGTCTCTTATATGAATGAACACACAGCAGAGCAGTTTGAAAACAGTTTCTTCCATGTTAAAGATGCAGTCTTACTGCTATTTCCTACAGGCTGGTGTTTCGCTGGAAAGGTCTGTATGAGAATTTGCATAGAAAGGGTTTCTAAAGTGCTGCATGAGAAGAGCAGTTTACCTCTTTAAGCAGAAGGCACACATTCACAACCACTCTGCTAGATAGATCCATTTTGGTTTTAGAAACAGATATTTCTCTTTACAGCATATACTCCCATTCAATCTGGAATATCCAAAGACAGCTCCGAGAATAAACGTGTTTCTATCTCGCTGAATCTAAACATAGTTTCAACTCCCTTAGGCCAAAGAAGACAAGGCCGAGCAGTTTGAAAGAAACGTTTCTTCTGAGTTTTAGACGCAGTCTTAATGCTCTTTCTTATATATGCCGGTACTGGGCCGGAAAGGCCTGTTTTGAGACTCTGCACAGAAAGTGTTTGCAGACTGCTGAATCCACACACGGGTTTAACTCTGGAAGTTGAGTGCACACATTGACAACCGTTCTGTTAGATAGCTGCGTTTTGGATTTAGAAGCAGATATTTCCCTGTGCTTACTGCTGTTTCTTCCATATGCCGGTAATGGGCTGAAAACGCCTGCTTTGGGACTCTGCAGAGAAAGTGTTTGCAGACTGCTGAATCCACACACGGGTTTAACTCTGGAAGTTGAGTGCACACATTGACAACCGTTCTGTTAGATAGCTGCGTTTTGGATTTAGAAGCAGATATTTCCCTGGGCTTACTGCTGTTTCCTCCATATGCCGGTAATGGGCTGAAAACGCCTGTTTTGGGACTCTGCAGAGAAAGTGTTTGCAGACTGCTGAATCCACACACGGGTTTAACTCTGGAAGTTGAGTGCACACATTGACAACCGTTCTGTTAGATAGCTGCGTTTTGGATTTAGAAGCAGATATTTCCCTGTGCTTACTGCTGTTTCTTCCATATGCCGGTAATGGGCTGAAAACGCCTGGTTTGGGACTCTGCAGAGAAGATGTTTGCAGACTGCTGAATCCACACACGGGTTTAACTCTGGAAGTTGAGTGCACACATTGACAACCGTTCTGTTAGATAGCTGCGTTTTGGATTTAGAAGCAGATATTTCCCTGTGCTTACTGCAGTTTCTTCCATATGCCCGTAATGGGCTGAAAACGCCTGTTTTGGGACTCTGCAGAGAAAGTGTTTGCAGACTGCTGAATCCACACACGGGTTTAACTCTGGAAGCTGAGTGCACACATTGACAACCGTTCTGTTAGATAGCTGCGTTTTGGATTTAGAAGCAGATATTTCCCTGTGCTTACTGCTGTTTCTTCCATATGCCGGTAATGGGCTGAAAACGCCTGTTTTGGGACTCTGCAGAGAAAGTGTTTGCAGACTGCTGAATCCACACACGGGTTTAACTCTGGAAGTTGAGTGCACACATTGACAACCGTTCTGTTAGATAGCTGCGTTTTGGATTTAGAAGCAGATATTTCCCTGGGCTTACTGCTGTTTCTTCCATATGCCGGTAATGGGCTGAAAACGCCTGTTTTGGGACTCTGCAGAGAAAGTGTTTGCAGACTGCTGAATCCACACACGGGTTTAACTCTGGAAGTTGAGTGCACACATTGACAACCGTTCTGTTAGATAGCTGCGTTTTGGATTTAGAAGCAGATATTTCCCTGGGCTTACTGCTGTTTCTTCCATATGCCGGTAATGGGCTGAAAACGCCTGCTTTGGGACTCTGCAGAGAAAGTGTTTGCAGACTGCTGAATCCACACACGGGTTTAACTCTGGAAGTTGAGTGCACACATTGACAACCGTTCTGTTAGATAGCTGCGTTTTGGATTTAGAAGCAGATATTTCCCTGTGCTGACTGCTGTTTCTTCCATATGCCGGTAATGGGCTGAAAACGCCTGTTTTGGGACTCTGCAGAGGAAGTGTTTGCAGACTGCTGAATCCACACACGGGTTTAACTCTGGAAGTTGAGTGCACACATTGACAACCGTTCTGTTAGATAGCTGCGTTTTGGATTTAGAAGCAGATATTTCCCTGTGCTTACTGCTGTTTCTTCCATATGCCGGTAATGGGCTGAAAACGCCTGTTTTGGGACTCTGCAGAGAAAGTGTTTGCAGACTGCTGAATCCACACACGGGTTTAACTCTGGAAGTTGAGTGCACACATTGACAACCGTTCTGTTAGATAGCTGCGTTTTGGATTTAGAAGCAGATATTTCCCTGTGCTTACTGCTGTTTCTTCCATATGCCGGTAATGGGCTGAAAACGCCTGGTTTGGGACTCTGCAGAGAAGATGTTTGCAGACTGCTGAATCCACACACGGGTTTAACTCTGGAAGTTGAGTGCACACATTGACAACCGTTCTGTTAGATAGCTGCGTTTTGGATTTAGAAGCAGATATTTCCCTGTGCTTATGGCTGTTTCTTCCATATGCCGGTAATGGGCTGAAAACGCCTGTTTTGGGACTCTGCAGAGAAAGTGTTTGCAGACTGCTGAATCCACACACGGGTTTAACTCTGGAAGTTGAGTGCACACATTGACAACCGTTCTGTTAGATAGCTGCGTTTTGGATTTAGAAGCAGATATTTCCCTGTGCTTACTGCTGTTTCTTCCACATGCCGGTAATGGGCTGAAAACGCCTGTTTTGGGACTCTGCAGAGAAAGTGTTTGCAGACTGCTGAATCCACACACGGGTTTATCTCTGGAAGTTGAGTGCACGCATTGACAACCATTCAGTTAGATAGCTGCCTTTTGGTTTTAGAAGCAGTTATTTCTCTTTACAGCATATACTCTCATTCACTCCGGAATATCCAAACACAGCTCCTGAAAGAAACGGGTTTCTAAGTATAATCAGATATTTCTCTTTACATCTTGTACCCCAGTACACTCTGATATATGCATACGCAGCTCCTGGAAGAAACGTGTTTGTAACTCGCTGAATCTGTGCATATATTGAAGTCTCTTAGGTGAATGAACACACAGCAGAGGAGTTTGAAAAAAACATTTCTTCCATGTTATAGATGCCCTGTTACTGCTATTGTTTTTAGGCTGGTGTTTTCCTGGAAATGTTGGTTTTAGAATTTCCATATAAATGGTTTGTAAACTGCTGCTTAAGTGGAGCAGTTTAATTCGTTAAGTTGAATGCCCTCATTCACAATCATTCTGTTAGCTAGCTCCGTTTTGGTTTTAGAAGCCTGTGTTTCTAGTTACAGCATATACTCCCATTCATTCTGGAATAGCCAAACGCAGCTCCCAGAATAGACGTGTTTCTAAGTCGCTGAATCTAAACATAGATTCAACTCCCTTAGGTGAACGAACACACAGCACAGCAGTTTGAAAGAAACGTTTTATTTGAGTTTTAGACGCAGTCTTATTGCTATTTCTTAGAGGCCAGTATTTTGCTGGGAATGTCTGTGTTAGAATCTGCACAAAAATCTTTTCTAAACTGCTGCATAGAAACAACAGTTTATCTCAATAAGCTGAATGCACACAGTGACAACCATTCTGTTAGATGGCTCCGTGTTTGTTTTAGAACCAGATATTTCACTTTAAACCTTATACTCCAGTACACTCTGGAATATGCAAATGCAGCTCCTGGAAGAAACGTGTTTCTTACTCGCTGAATCTGAACATATACTCAAGACTCTTAGGTGAATGAACACAGAGCAGAGCATTTTGAAGAAAACGTTTCTTCTATGTTATAGATGCAGTCTTACTGCTACTTGTTTTAGGCTGGTGTTTTGCTGCAAATGTTGATTTTAGAATTTGCATATAAAGGGTTTCTAAACTGCTGCCTAAGAAGAGCAGATTAACCCTTTAAGTTGAATGCACACATTCACAACCATTCTGTTAGATAGCTCCGTTTTGGTTTTAGAAACAGATATTTCTCTTTACAGCATTTACTCCCATACACTCTGGAATATCGAAATGCAGCTCCTAGAATAAACGTGTTTCAAACTCGCTGAATCCAAACTTAGAGTCAACGACCTTTGGTGAACGAACACACTGCAGAGCAGTTTGAAAGAAACGTTCCCTCTGAGTTTTAGACGCAGTCTTACTGCTATTTCTTATAGGCCGGTATTTTGCTGGAAATGTCTGTTTGAGAATCTACACAGAAATGTTTTCTAAACTGCTGCATACAAACAGCAGTTTAGCTCAGTAAGTTGAATGCACACATTGACAACCATTCCATTAGATCATCCGTTTTTCTTTTGGAACGAGACATTTGTCTTTACATCTTATACTCCAGTATACTCTGGAATAGGCAAACACAGCTCCTGGAAGAAACGTGTTGCTAACTAGCTGAAACTGAACATATATTCAAGTCTCTTATATGAATGAACACACAGCAGAGCAGTTTGAAAACAGTTTCTTCCATGTTAAAGATGCAGTCTTACTGCTATTTCCTACAGGCTGGTGTTTCGCTGGAAAGGTCTGTATGAGAATTTGCATAGAAAGGGTTTCTAAAGTGCTGCATGAGAAGAGCAGTTTACCTCTTTAAGCAGAAGGCACACATTCACAACCACTCTGCTAGATAGATCCATTTTGGTTTTAGAAACAGATATTTCTCTTTACAGCATATACTCCCATTCAATCTGGAATATCCAAAGACAGCTCCGAGAATAAACGTGTTTCTATCTCGCTGAATCTAAACGTAGTTTCAACTCCCTTAGGCCAAAGAACACAAGGCCGAGCAGTTTGAAAGAAACGTTTCTTCTGAGTTTTAGACGCAGTCTTAATGCTCTTTCTTATATATGCCGGTACTGGGCCGGAAAGGCCTGTTTTGAGACTCTGCACAGAAAGTGTTTGCAGACTGCTGAATCCACACACGGGTTTAACTCTGGAAGTTGAGTGCACACATTGACAACCGTTCTGTTAGATAGCTGCGTTTTGGATTTAGAAGCAGATATTTCCCTGTGCTTACTGCTGTTTCTTCCATATGCCGGTAATGGGCTGAAAACGCCTGCTTTGGGACTCTGCAGAGAAAGTGTTTGCAGACTGCTGAATCCACACACGGGTTTAACTCTGGAAGTTGAGTGCACACATTGACAACCGTTCTGTTAGATAGCTGCGTTTTGGATTTAGAAGCAGATATTTCCCTGTGCTTACTGCTGTTTCTTCCATATGCCGGTAATGGGCTGAAAACGCCTGGTTTGGGACTCTGCAGAGAAAGTGTTTGCAGACTGCTGAATCCACACACGGGTTTAACTCTGGAAGTTGAGTGCACACACTGACAACCGTTCTGTTAGATAGCTGCGTTTTGGATTTAGAAGCAGATATTTCCCTGTGCTTACTGCAGTTTCTTCCATATGCCCGTAATGGGCTGAAAACGCCTTGTTTGGGACTCTGCAGAGAAGATGTTTGCAGACTGCTGAATCCACACACGGTTTTAACTCTGGAAGTTGAGTGCACACATTGACAACCGTTCTGTTAGATAGCTGCGTTTTGGATTTAGAAGCAGATATTTCCCTGTGCTTACTGCTGTTTCTTCCATATGCCGGTAATGGGCTGAAAACGCCTGTTTTGGGACTCTGCAGAGAAAGTGTTTGCAGACTGCTGAATCCACACACGGGTTTAACTCTGGAAGTTGAGTGCACACATTGACAACCGTTCTGTTAGATAGCTGCGTTTTGGATTTAGAAGCAGATATTTCCCTGGGCTTACTGCTGTTTCTTCCATATGCCGGTAATGGGCTGAAAACGCCTGTTTTGGGACTCTGCAGAGAAAGTGTTTGCAGACTGCTGAATCCACACACGGGTTTAACTCTGGAAGTTGAGTGCACACATTGACAACCGTTCTGTTAGATAGCTGCGTTTTGGATTTAGAAGCAGATATTTCCCTGGGCTTACTGCTGTTTCTTCCATATGCCGGTAATGGGCTGAAAACGCCTGTTTTGGGACTCTGCAGAGAAAGTGTTTGCAGACTGCTGAATCCACACACGGGTTTAACTCTGGAAGTTGAGTGCACACATTGACAACCGTTCTGTTAGATAGCTGCGTTTTGGATTTAGAAGCAGATATTTCCCTGGGCTTACTGCTGTTTCTTCCATATGCCGGTAATGGGCTGAAAACGCCTGCTTTGGGACTCTGCAGACAAAGTGTTTGCAGACTGCTGAATCCACACACGGGTTTAACTCTGGAAGTTGAGTGCACACATTGACAACCGTTCTGTTAGATAGCTGCGTTTTGGATTTAGAAGCAGATATTTCCCTGGGCTTACTGCTGTTTCTTCCATATGCCGGTAATGGGCTGAAAACGCCTGCTTTGGGACTCTGCAGAGAAAGTGTTTGCAGACTGCTGAATCCACACACGGGTTTAACTCTGGAAGTTGAGTGCACACATTGACAACCGTTCTGTTAGATAGCTGCGTTTTGGATTTAGAAGCAGATATTTCCCTGTGCTTACTGCTGTTTCTTCCATATGCCGGTAATGGGCTGAAAACGCCTGGTTTGGGACTCTGCAGAGAAAGTGTTTGCAGACTGATGAATCCACACACGGGTTTAACTCTGGAAGTTGAGTGCACACATTGACAACCGTTCTGTTAGATAGCTGCGTTTTGGATTTAGAAGCAGATATTTCCCTGTGCTTACTGCAGTTTCTTCCATATGCCCGTAATGGGCTGAAAACGCCTTGTTTGGGACTCTGCAGAGAAGATGTTTGCAGACTGCTGAATCCACACACGGTTTTAACTCTGGAAGTTGAGTGCACACATTGAAAACCGTTCTGTTAGATAGCTGCGTTTTGGATTTAGAAGCAGATATTTCCCTGTGCTTACTGCTGTTTCTTCCATATGCCGGTAATGGGCTGAAAACGCCTGTTTTGGGACTCTGCAGAGAAAGTGTTTGCAGACTGCTGAATCCACACACGGGTTTAACTCTGGAAGTTGAGTGCACACATTGACAACCGTTCTGTTAGATAGCTGCGTTTTGGATTTAGAAGCAGATATTTCCCTGGGCTTACTGCTGTTTCTTACATATGCCGGTAATGGGCTGAAAACGCCTGTTTTGGGACTCTGCAGAGAAAGTGTTTGCAGACTGCTGAATCCACACACTGGTTTAACTCTGGAAGTTGAGTGCACACATTGACAACCGTTCTGTTAGATAGCTGCGTTTTGGATTTAGAAGCAGATATTTCCCTGTGCTTACTGCTGTTTCTTCCATATGCCGGTAATGGGCTGAAAACGCCTGTTTTGGGACTCTGCAGAGAAAGTGTTTGCAGACTGCTGAATCCACACACTGGTTTAACTCTGGAAGTTGAGTGCACACATTGACAACCGTTCTGTTAGATAGCTGCGTTTTGGATTTAGAAGCAGATATTTCCCTGGGCTTACTGCTGTTTCTTCCATATGCCGGTAATGGGCTGAAAACGCCTGCTTTGGGACTCTGCAGACAAAGTGTTTGCAGACTGCTGAATCCACACACGGGTTTAACTCTGGAAGTTGAGTGCACACATTGACAACCGTTCTGTTAGATAGCTGCGTTTTGGATTTAGAAGCAGATATTTCCCTGGGCTTACTGCTGTTTCTTCCATATGCCGGTAATGGGCTGAAAACGCCTGCTTTGGGACTCTGCAGAGAAAGTGTTTGCAGACTGCTGAATCCACACACGGGTTTAACTCTGGAAGTTGAGTGCACACATTGACAACCGTTCTGTTAGATAGCTGCGTTTTGGATTTAGAAGCAGATATTTCCCTGTGCTGACTGCTGTTTCTTCCATATGCCGGTAATGGGCTGAAAACGCCTGTTTTGGGACTCTGCAGAGGAAGTGTTTGCAGACTGCTGAATCCACACACGGGTTTAACTCTGGAAGTTGAGTGCACACATTGACAACCGTTCTGTTAGATAGCTGCGTTTTGGATTTAGAAGCAGATATTTCCCTGTGCTTACTGCTGTTTCTTCCATATGCCGGTAATGGGCTGAAAACGCCTGTTTTGGGACTCTGCAGAGAAAGTGTTTGCAGACTGCTGAATCCACACACGGGTTTAACTCTGGAAGTTGAGTGCACACATTGACAACCGTTCTGTTAGATAGCTGCGTTTTGGATTTAGAAGCAGATATTTCCCTGTGCTTACTGCTGTTTCTTCCATATGCCGGTAATGGGCTGAAAACGCCTGGTTTGGGACTCTGCAGAGAAGATGTTTGCAGACTGCTGAATCCACACACGGGTTTAACTCTGGAAGTTGAGTGCACACATTGACAACCGTTCTGTTAGATAGCTGCGTTTTGGATTTAGAAGCAGATATTTCCCTGTGCTTATGGCTGTTTCTTCCATATGCCGGTAATGGGCTGAAAACGCCTGTTTTGGGACTCTGCAGAGAAAGTGTTTGCAGACTGCTGAATCCACACACGGGTTTAACTCTGGAAGTTGAGTGCACACATTGACAACCGTTCTGTTAGATAGCTGCGTTTTGGATTTAGAAGCAGATATTTCCCTGTGCTTACTGCTGTTTCTTCCACATGCCGGTAATGGGCTGAAAACGCCTGTTTTGGGACTCTGCAGAGAAAGTGTTTGCAGACTGCTGAATCCACACACGGGTTTATCTCTGGAAGTTGAGTGCACGCATTGACAACCATTCAGTTAGATAGCTGCCTTTTGGTTTTAGAAGCAGTTATTTCTCTTTACAGCATATACTCTCATTCACTCCGGAATATCCAAACACAGCTCCTGAAAGAAACGGGTTTCTAAGTATAATCAGATATTTCTCTTTACATCTTGTACCCCAGTACACTCTGATATATGCATACGCAGCTCCTGGAAGAAACGTGTTTGTAACTCGCTGAATCTGTGCATATATTGAAGTCTCTTAGGTGAATGAACACACAGCAGAGGAGTTTGAAAAAAACATTTCTTCCATGTTATAGATGCCCTGTTACTGCTATTGTTTTTAGGCTGGTGTTTTCCTGGAAATGTTGGTTTTAGAATTTCCATATAAATGGTTTGTAAACTGCTGCTTAAGTGGAGCAGTTTAATTCGTTAAGTTGAATGCCCTCATTCACAATCATTCTGTTAGCTAGCTCCGTTTTGGTTTTAGAAGCCTGTGTTTCTAGTTACAGCATATACTCCCATTCATTCTGGAATAGCCAAACGCAGCTCCCAGAATAGACGTGTTTCTAAGTCGCTGAATCTAAACATAGATTCAACTCCCTTAGGTGAACGAACACACAGCACAGCAGTTTGAAAGAAACGTTTTATTTGAGTTTTAGACGCAGTCTTATTGCTATTTCTTAGAGGCCAGTATTTTGCTGGGAATGTCTGTGTTAGAATCTGCACAAAAATCTTTTCTAAACTGCTGCATAGAAACAACAGTTTATCTCAATAAGCTGAATGCACACAGTGACAACCATTCTGTTAGATGGCTCCGTGTTTGTTTTAGAACCAGATATTTCACTTTAAACCTTATACTCCAGTACACTCTGGAATATGCAAATGCAGCTCCTGGAAGAAACGTGTTTCTTACTCGCTGAATCTGAACATATACTCAAGACTCTTAGGTGAATGAACACAGAGCAGAGCATTTTGAAGAAAACGTTTCTTCTATGTTATAGATGCAGTCTTACTGCTACTTGTTTTAGGCTGGTGTTTTGCTGCAAATGTTGATTTTAGAATTTGCATATAAAGGGTTTCTAAACTGCTGCCTAAGAAGAGCAGATTAACCCTTTAAGTTGAATGCACACATTCACAACCATTCTGTTAGATAGCTCCGTTTTGGTTTTAGAAACAGATATTTCTCTTTACAGCATTTACTCCCATACACTCTGGAATATCGAAATGCAGCTCCTAGAATAAACGTGTTTCAAACTCGCTGAATCCAAACTTAGAGTCAACGACCTTTGGTGAACGAACACACTGCAGAGCAGTTTGAAAGAAACGTTCCCTCTGAGTTTTAGACGCAGTCTTACTGCTATTTCTTATAGGCCGGTATTTTGCTGGAAATGTCTGTTTGAGAATCTACACAGAAATGTTTTCTAAACTGCTGCATACAAACAGCAGTTTAGCTCAGTAAGTTGAATGCACACATTGACAACCATTCCATTAGATCATCCGTTTTTCTTTTGGAACGAGACATTTGTCTTTACATCTTATACTCCAGTATACTCTGGAATAGGCAAACACAGCTCCTGGAAGAAACGTGTTGCTAACTAGCTGAAACTGAACATATATTCAAGTCTCTTATATGAATGAACACACAGCAGAGCAGTTTGAAAACAGTTTCTTCCATGTTAAAGATGCAGTCTTACTGCTATTTCCTACAGGCTGGTGTTTCGCTGGAAAGGTCTGTATGAGAATTTGCATAGAAAGGGTTTCTAAAGTGCTGCATGAGAAGAGCAGTTTACCTCTTTAAGCAGAAGGCACACATTCACAACCACTCTGCTAGATAGATCCATTTTGGTTTTAGAAACAGATATTTCTCTTTACAGCATATACTCCCATTCAATCTGGAATATCCAAAGACAGCTCCGAGAATAAACGTGTTTCTATCTCGCTGAATCTAAACATAGTTTCAACTCCCTTAGGCCAAAGAACACAAGGCCGAGCAGTTTGAAAGAAACGTTTCTTCTGAGTTTTAGACGCAGTCTTAATGCTCTTTCTTATATATGCCGGTACTGGGCCGGAAAGGCCTGTTTTGAGACTCTGCACAGAAAGTGTTTGCAGACTGCTGAATCCACACACGGGTTTAACTCTGGAAGTTGAGTGCACACATTGACAACCGTTCTGTTAGATAGCTGCGTTTTGGATTTAGAAGCAGATATTTCCCTGTGCTTACTGCTGTTTCTTCCATATGCCGGTAATGGGCTGAAAACGCCTGCTTTGGGACTCTGCAGAGAAAGTGTTTGCAGACTGCTGAATCCACACACGGGTTTAACTCTGGAAGTTGAGTGCACACATTGACAACCGTTCTGTTAGATAGCTGCGTTTTGGATTTAGAAGCAGATATTTCCCTGTGCTTACTGCTGTTTCTTCCATATGCCGGTAATGGGCTGAAAACGCCTGGTTTGGGACTCTGCAGAGAAAGTGTTTGCAGACTGCTGAATCCACACACGGGTTTAACTCTGGAAGTTGAGTGCACACATTGACAACCGTTCTGTTAGATAGCTGCGTTTTGGATTTAGAAGCAGATATTTCCCTGTGCTTACTGCAGTTTCTTCCATATGCCCGTAATGGGCTGAAAACGCCTTGTTTGGGACTCTGCAGAGAAGATGTTTGCAGACTGCTGAATCCACACACGGTTTTAACTCTGGAAGTTGAGTGCACACATTGACAACCGTTCTGTTAGATAGCTGCGTTTTGGATTTAGAAGCAGATATTTCCCTGTGCTTACTGCTGTTTCTTCCATATGCCGGTAATGGGCTGAAAACGCCTGTTTTGGGACTCTGCAGAGAAAGTGTTTGCAGACTGCTGAATCCACACACGGGTTTAACTCTGGAAGTTGAGTGCACACATTGACAACCGTTCTGTTAGATAGCTGCGTTTTGGATTTAGAAGCAGATATTTCCCTGGGCTTACTGCTGTTTCTTCCATATGCCGGTAATGGGCTGAAAACGCCTGTTTTGGGACTCTGCAGAGAAAGTGTTTGCAGACTGCTGAATCCACACACGGGTTTAACTCTGGAAGTTGAGTGCACACATTGACAACCGTTCTGTTAGATAGCTGCGTTTTGGATTTAGAAGCAGATATTTCCCTGTGCTTACTGCTGTTTCTTCCATATGCCGGTAATGGGCTGAAAACGCCTGTTTTGGGACTCTGCAGAGAAAGTGTTTGCAGACTGCTGAATCCACACACGGGTTTAACTCTGGAAGTTGAGTGCACACATTGACAACCGTTCTGTTAGATAGCTGCGTTTTGGATTTAGAAGCAGATATTTCCCTGGGCTTACTGCTTTTTCTTCCATATGCCGGTAAAGGGCTGAAAACGCCTGGTTTGGGACTCTGCAGAGAAAGTGTTTGCAGACTGCTGAATCCACACACGGGTTTAACTCTGGAAGTTGAGTGCACACATTGACAACCGTTCTGTTAGATAGCTGCGTTTTGGATTTAGAAGCAGATATTTCCCTGTGCTTACTGCTGTTTCTTCCATATGCCGGTAATGGGCTGAAAACGCCTGGTTTGGGACTCTGCAGAGAAAGTGTTTGCAGACTGCTGAATCCACACACGGGTTTAACTCTGGAAGTTGAGTGCACACATTGACAACCGTTCTGTTAGATAGCTGCGTTTTGGATTTAGAAGCAGATATTTCCCTGTGCTTACTGCAGTTTCTTCCATATGCCCGTAATGGGCTGAAAACGCCTGTTTTGGGACTCTGCAGAGAAAGTGTTTGCAGACTGCTGAATCCACACACGGGTTTAACTCTGGAAGTTGAGTGCACACATTGACAACCGTTCTGTTAGATAGCTGTGTTTTGGATTTAGAAGCAGATATTTCCCTTTGCTTACTGCTGTTTCTTCCATATGCCGGTAATGGGCTGAAAACGCCTGTTTTGGGACTCTGCAGAGAACGTGTTTGCAGACTTCTGAATCCACACACGGGTTTAACTCTGGAAGTTGAATGCACACATTGACAACCGTTCTGTTAGATAGCTGCGTTTTGGATTTAGAAGCAGATATTTCCCTGTGCTTACTGCTGTTTCTTCCATATGCCGGTAATGGGCTGAAAACGCCTGTTTTGGGACTCTGCAGAGAAAGTGTTTGCAGACTGCTGAATCCACACACGGGTTTAACTCTGGAAGTTGAGTGCACACATTGACAACCGTTCTGTTAGATAGCTGCGTTTTGGATTTAGAAGCAGATATTTCCCTGTGCTTACTGCTGTTTCTTCCATATGCCGGTAATGGGCTGAAAACGCCTGGTTTGGGACTCTGCAGAGAAGATGTTTGCAGATTGCTGAATCCACACACGGGTTTAACTCTGGAAGTTGAGTGCACACATTGACAACCGTTCTGTTAGATAGCTGCGTTTTGGATTTAGAAGCAGATATTTCCCTGTGCTTACTGCAGTTTCTTCCATATGCCGGTAATGGGCTGAAAACGCCTGTTTTGGGACTCTGCAGAGAAAGTGTTTGCAGACTGCTGAATCCACACACGGGTTTAACTCTGGAAGTTGAGTGCACACATTGACAACCGTTCTGTTAGATAACTGCGTTTTGGATTTAGAAGCAGATATTTCCCTGTGCTTACTGCTGTTTCTTCCATATGCCGGTAATGGGCTGAAAACGCCTGTTTTGGGACTCTGCAGAGAAAGTGTTTGCAGACTGCTGAATCCACACACGGGTTTAACTCTGGAAGTTGAGTGCACACATTGACAACCGTTCTGTTAGATAGCTGCGTTTTGGATTTAGAAGCAGATATTTCCCTGTGCTTACTGCTGTTTCTTCCATATGCCGGTAATGGGCTGAAAACGCCTGGTTTGGGACTCTGCAGAGAAAGTGTTTGCAGACTGCTGAATCCACACACGGGTTTATCTCTGGAAGTTGAGTGCACACATTGACAACCGTTCTGTTAGATAGCTGCGTTTTGGATTTAGAAGCAGATATTTCCCTGGGCTTACTGCTGTTTCTTCCATATGCCGGTAAAGGGCTGAAAACGCCTGGTTTGGGACTCTGCAGAGAAGATGTTTGCAGACTGCTGAATCCACACACGGGTTTAACTCTGGAAGTTGAGTGCACACATTGACAACCGTTCTGTTAGATAGCTGCGTTTTGGATTTAGAAGCAGATATTTCCCTGTGCTTACTGCAGTTTCTTCCATATGCCGGTAATGGGCTGAAAACGCCTGTTTTGGGACTCTGCAGAGAAAGTGTTTGCAGACTGCTGAATCCACACACGGGTTTAACTCTGGAAGTTGAGTGCACACATTGACAACCGTTCTGTTAGATAGCTGCGTTTTGGATTTAGAAGCAGATATTTCCCTGGGCTTACTGCTGTTTCTTCCATATGCCGGTAATGGGCTGAAAACGCCTGGTTTGGGACTCTGCAGAGAAGATGTTTGCAGACTGCTGAATCCACACACGGGTTTAACTCTGGAAGTTGAGTGCACACATTGACAACCGTTCTGTTAGATAGCTGCGTTTTGGATTTAGAAGCAGATATTTCCCTGTGCTTACTGCAGTTTCTTCCATATGCCGGTAATGGGCTGAAGACGCCTGTTTTGGGACTCTGCAGAGAAAGTGTTTGCAGACTGCTGAATCCACACACGGGTTTAACTCTGGAAGTTGAGTGCACACATTGACAACCGTTCTGTTAGATAGCTGCGTTTTGGATTTAGAAGCAGATATTTCCCTGTGCTTACTGCTGTTTCTTCCATATGCCGGTAATGGGCTGAAAACGCCTGTTTTGGCACTCTGCAGAGAAAGTGTTTGCAGACTGCTGAATCCACACACGGGTTTAACTCTGGAAGTTGAGTGCACACATTGACAACCGTTCTGTTAGATAGCTGCGTTTTGGATTTAGAAGCAGATATTTCCCTGTGCTTACTGCTGTTTCTTCCATATGCCGGTAATGGGCTGAAAACGCCTGTTTTGGGACTCTGCAGAGAAAGTGTTTGCAGACTGCCGAATCCACACACGGGTTTAACTCTGGAAGTTGAGTGCACACATTGACAACCGTTCTGTTAGATAGCTGCGTTTTGGATTTAGAAGCAGATATTTCCCTGTGCTTACTGCTGTTTCTTCCATATGCCGGTAATGGGCTGAAAACGCCTGTTTTGGGACTCTGCAGAGAAAGTGTTTGCAGACTGCTGAATCCACACACGGGTTTAACTCTGGAAGTTGAGTGCACACATTGACAACCGTTCTGTTAGATAGCTGCGTTTTGGATTTAGAAGCAGATATTTCCCTGTGCTTACTGCTGTTTCTTCCATATGCCGGTAATGGGCTGAAAACGCCTGTTTTGGGACTCTGCAGAGAAAGTGTTTGCAGACTGCTGAATCCACACACGGGTTTAACTCTGGAAGTTGAGTGCACACATTGACAACCGTTCTGTTAGATAGCTGCGTTTTGGATTTAGAAGCAGATATTTCCCTGGGCTTACTGCTTTTTCTTCCATATGCCGGTAAAGGGCTGAAAACCCCTGCTTTGGGACTCTGCAGACAAAGTGTTTGCAGACTGCTGAATCCACACACGGGTTTAACTCTGGAAGTTGAGTGCACACATTGACAACCGTTCTGTTAGATAGCTGCGTTTTGGATTTAGAAGCAGATATTTCCCTGTGCTTACTGCTGTTTCTTCCATATGCCGGTAATGGGCTGAAAACGCCTGGTTTGGGACTCTGCAGAGAAAGTGTTTGCAGACTGCTGAATCCACACACGGGTTTAACTCTGGAAGTTGAGTGCACACATTGACAACCGTTCTGTTAGATAGCTGCGTTTTGGATTTAGAAGCAGATATTTCCCTGTGCTTACTGCAGTTTCTTCCATATGCCCGTAATGGGCTGAAAACGCCTGTTTTGGGACTCTGCAGAGAAAGTGTTTGCAGACTGCTGAATCCACACACGGGTTTAACTCTGGAAGTTGAGTGCACACATTGACAACCGTTCTGTTAGATAGCTGTGTTTTGGATTTAGAAGCAGATATTTCCCTTTGCTTACTGCTGTTTCTTCCATATGCCGGTAATGGGCTGAAAACGCCTGTTTTGGGACTCTGCAGAGAACGTGTTTGCAGACTGCTGAATCCACACACGGGTTTAACTCTGGAAGTTGAGTGCACACATTGACAACCGTTCTGTTAGATAGCTGTGTTTTGGATTTAGAAGCAGATATTTCCCTGGGCTTACTGCTGTTTCTTCCATATGCCGGTAACGGGCTTAAAACCCCTGGTTTGGGACTCTGCAGAGAAGATGTTTGCAGACTGCTGAATCCACACACGGGTTTAACTCTGGAAGTTGAGTGCACACATTGACAACCGTTCTGTTAGATAGCTGCGTTTTGGATTTAGAAGCAGATATTTCCCTTTGCTTACTGCTGTTTCTTCCATATGCCGGTAATGGGCTGAAAACGCCTGTTTTGGGACTCTGCAGAGAAAGTGTTTGCAGACTGCTGAATCCACACACGGGTTTAACTCTGGAAGTTGAGTGCTCACATTGACAACCGTTCTGTTAGATAGCTGCGTTTTGGATTTAGAAGCAGATATTTCCCTGGGCTTACTGCTGTTTCTTCCATATGCCGGTAATGGGCTGAAAACGCCTGTTTTGGGACTCTGCAGAGAAAGTGTTTGCAGACTGCTGAATCCACACACGGGTTTAACTCTGGAAGTTGAGTGCACACATTGACAATCGTTCTGTTAGATAGCTGCGTTTTGGATTTAGAAGCAGATATTTCCCTGTGTTTACTGCTGTTTCTTCCATATGCCGGTAATGGGCTGAAAACGCCTGGTTTGGGACTCTGCAGAGAAGATGTTTGCAGACTGCTGAATCCACACACGGGTTTAACTCTGGAAGTTGAGTGCACACATTGACAACCGTTCTGTTAGATAGCTGCGTTTTGGATTTAGAAGCAGATATTTCCCTGTGCTTACTGCTGTTTCTTCCATATGCCGGTAATGGGCTGAAAACGCCTGTTTTGGGACTCTGCAGAGAAAGTGTTTGCAGACTGCTGAATCCACACACGGGTTTATCTCTGGAAGTTGAGTGCACACATTGACAACCGTTCTGTTAGATAGCTGCGTTTTGGATTTAGAAGCAGATATTTCCCTGTGCTTACTGCTGTTTCTTCCATATGCCGGTAATGGGCTGAAAACGCCTGTTTTGGGACTCTGCAGAGAAAGTGTTTGCAGACAGCTGAATCCACACACGGGTTTAACTCTGGAAGTTGAGTGCACACATTGACAACCGTTCTGTTAGATAGCTGCGTTTTGGATTTAGAAGCAGATATTTCCCTGTGCTTACTGCAGTTTCTTCCATATGCCGGTAATGGGCTGAAAACGCCTGGTTTGGGACCCTGCAGAGAAGATGTTTGCAGACTGCTGAATCCACACACGGGTTTAACTCTGGAAGTTGAGTGCACACATTGACAACCGTTCTGTTAGATAGCTGCGTTTTGGATTTAGAAGCAGATATTTCCCTGTGCTGACTGCTGTTTCTTCCATATGCCGGTAATGGGCTGAAAACGCCTGTTTTGGGACTCTGCAGAGAAAGTGTTTGCAGACTGCTGAATCCACACACGGGTTTATCTCTGGAAGTTGAGTGCACGCATTGACAACCATTCAGTTAGATAGCTGCCTTTTGGTTTTAGAAGCAGTTATTTCTCTTTACAGCATATACTCTCATTCACTCCGGAATATCCAAACACAGCTCCTGAAAGAAACGGGTTTCTAAGTATAATCAGATATTTCTCTTTACATCTTGTACCCCAGTACACTCTGATATATGCATACGCAGCTCCTGGAAGAAACGTGTTTGTAACTCGCTGAATCTGTGCATATATTGAAGTCTCTTAGGTGAATGAACACACAGCAGAGGAGTTTGAAAAAAACATTTCTTCCATGTTATAGATGCCCTGTTACTGCTATTGTTTTTAGGCTGGTGTTTTCCTGGAAATGTTGGTTTTAGAATTTCCATATAAATGGTTTGTAAACTGCTGCTTAAGTGGAGCAGTTTAATTCGTTAAGTTGAATGCCCTCATTCACAATCATTCTGTTAGCTAGCTCCGTTTTGGTTTTAGAAGCCTGTGTTTCTAGTTACAGCATATACTCCCATTCATTCTGGAATAGCCAAACGCAGCTCCCAGAATAGACGTGTTTCTAAGTCGCTGAATCTAAACATAGATTCAACTCCCTTAGGTGAACGAACACACAGCACAGCAGTTTGAAAGAAACGTTTTATTTGAGTTTTAGACGCAGTCTTATTGCTATTTCTTAGAGGCCAGTATTTTGCTGGGAATGTCTGTGTTAGAATCTGCACAAAAATCTTTTCTAAACTGCTGCATAGAAACAACAGTTTATCTCAATAAGCTGAATGCACACAGTGACAACCATTCTGTTAGATGGCTCCGTGTTTGTTTTAGAACCAGATATTTCACTTTAAACCTTATACTCCAGTACACTCTGGAATATGCAAATGCAGCTCCTGGAAGAAACGTGTTTCTTACTCGCTGAATCTGAACATATACTCAAGACTCTTAGGTGAATGAACACAGAGCAGAGCATTTTGAAGAAAACGTTTCTTCTATGTTATAGATGCAGTCTTACTGCTACTTGTTTTAGGCTGGTGTTTTGCTGCAAATGTTGATTTTAGAATTTGCATATAAAGGGTTTCTAAACTGCTGCCTAAGAAGAGCAGATTAACCCTTTAAGTTGAATGCACACATTCACAACCATTCTGTTAGATAGCTCCGTTTTGGTTTTAGAAACAGATATTTCTCTTTACAGCATTTACTCCCATACACTCTGGAATATCGAAATGCAGCTCCTAGAATAAACGTGTTTCAAACTCGCTGAATCCAAACTTAGAGTCAACGACCTTTGGTGAACGAACACACTGCAGAGCAGTTTGAAAGAAACGTTCCCTCTGAGTTTTAGACGCAGTCTTACTGCTATTTCTTATAGGCCGGTATTTTGCTGGAAATGTCTGTTTGAGAATCTACACAGAAATGTTTTCTAAACTGCTGCATACAAACAGCAGTTTAGCTCAGTAAGTTGAATGCACACATTGACAACCATTCCATTAGATCATCCGTTTTTCTTTTGGAACGAGACATTTGTCTTTACATCTTATACTCCAGTATACTCTGGAATAGGCAAACACAGCTCCTGGAAGAAACGTGTTGCTAACTAGCTGAAACTGAACATATATTCAAGTCTCTTATATGAATGAACACACAGCAGAGCAGTTTGAAAACAGTTTCTTCCATGTTAAAGATGCAGTCTTACTGCTATTTCCTACAGGCTGGTGTTTCGCTGGAAAGGTCTGTATGAGAATTTGCATAGAAAGGGTTTCTAAAGTGCTGCATGAGAAGAGCAGTTTACCTCTTTAAGCAGAAGGCACACATTCACAACCACTCTGCTAGATAGATCCATTTTGGTTTTAGAAACAGATATTTCTCTTTACAGCATATACTCCCATTCAATCTGGAATATCCAAAGACAGCTCCGAGAATAAACGTGTTTCTATCTCGCTGAATCTAAACATAGTTTCAACTCCCTTAGGCCAAAGAATACAAGGCCGAGCAGTTTGAAAGAAACGTTTCTTCTGAGTTTTAGACGCAGTCTTAATGCTCTTTCTTATATATGCCGGTACTGGGCCGGAAAGGCCTGTTTTGAGACTCTGCACAGAAAGTGTTTGCAGACTGCTGAATCCACACACGGGTTTAACTCTGGAAGTTGAGTGCACACATTGACAACCGTTCTGTTAGATAGCTGCGTTTTGGATTTAGAAGCAGATATTTCCCTGTGCTTACTGCAGTTTCTTCCATATGCCCGTAATGGGCTGAAAACGCCTGTTTTGGGACTCTGCAGAGAAAGTGTTTGCAGACTGCTGAATCCACACACGGGTTTAACTCTGGAAGCTGAGTGCACACATTGACAACCGTTCTGTTAGATAGCTGCGTTTTGGATTTAGAAGCAGATATTTCCCTGGGCTTACTGCTGTTTCTTCCATATGCCGGTAATGGGCTGAAAACGCCTGTTTTGGGACTCTGCAGAGAAAGTGTTTGCAGACTGCTGAATCCACACACGGGTTTAACTCTGGAAGTTGAGTGCACACATTGACAACCGTTCTGTTAGATAGCTGCGTTTTGGATTTAGAAGCAGATATTTCCCTGGGCTTACTGCTGTTTCTTCCATATGCCGGTAATGGGATGAAAACGCCTGTTTTGGGACTCTGCAGAGAAAGTGTTTGCAGACTGCTGAATCCACACACGGGTTTAACTCTGGAAGTTGAGTGCACACATTGACAACCGTTCTGTTAGATAGCTGCGTTTTGGATTTAGAAGCAGATATTTCCCTGGGCTTACTGCTGTTTCTTCCATATGCCGGTAATGGGCTGAAAACGCCTGCTTTGGGACTCTGCAGAGAAAGTATTTGCAGACTGCTGAATCCACACACGGGTTTAACTCTGGAAGTTGAGTGCACACATTGACAACCGTTCTGTTAGATAGCTGCGTTTTGGATTTAGAAGCAGATATTTCCCTGTGCTGACTGCTGTTTCTTCCATATGCCGGTAATGGGCTGAAAACGCCTGTTTTGGGACTCTGCAGAGAAAGTGTTTGCAGACTGCTGAATCCACACACGGGTTTAACTCTGGAAGTTGAGTGCACACATTGACAACCGTTCTGTTAGATAGCTGCGTTTTGGATTTAGAAGCAGATATTTCCCTGTGCTTACTGCTGTTTCTTCCATATGCCGGTAATGGGCTGAAAACGCCTGTTTTGGGACTCTGCAGAGAAAGTGTTTGCAGACTGCTGAATCCACACACGGGTTTAACTCTGGAAGTTGAGTGCACACATTGACAACCGTTCTGTTAGATAGCTGCGTTTTGGATTTAGAAGCAGATATTTCCCTGTGCTTACTGCTGTTTCTTCCATATGCCGGTAATGGGCTGAAAACGCCTGGTTTGGGACTCTGCAGAGAAGATGTTTGCAGACTGCTGAATCCACACACGGGTTTAACTCTGGAAGTTGAGTGCACACATTGACAACCGTTCTGTTAGATAGCTGCGTTTTGGATTTAGAAGCAGATATTTCCCTGTGTTTACTGCTGTTTTTTCCATATGCCGGTAATGGGCTGAAATCGCCTCTTTTGGGACTCTGCAGACAAAGTGTTTGCAGACTGCTGAATCCACACACGGGTTTAACTCTGGAAGTTGAGTGCACACATTGACAATCGTTCTGTTAGATAGCTGCGTTTTGGATGTAGAAGCAGATATTTCCCTGGGCTTACTGCTGTTTCTTCCATATGCCGGTAATGGGGTGAAAACGCCTGGTTTGGGACCCTGCAGAGAAGATGTTTGCAGACTGCTGAATCCACACACGGGTTTAACTCTGGAAGTTGAGTGCACACATTGACAACCGTTCTGTTAGATAGCTGCGTTTTGGATTTAGAAGCAGATATTTCCCTGTGCTTACTGCTGTTTCTTCCATATGCCGGTAATGGGCTGAAAACGCCTGTTTTGGGACTCTGCAGAGAAAGTGTTTGCAGACTGCTGAATACACACACGGGTTTAACTCTGGAAGTTGAGTGAACACATTGACAACCGTTCTGTTAGATAGCTGCGTTTTGGATTTAGAAGCAGATATTTCCCTGGGCTTACTGCTGTTTCTTCCATATGCCGGTAATGGGCTGAAAACGCCTGGTTTGGGACTCTGCAGAGAAGATGTTTGCAGACTGCTGAATCCACACACGGGTTTAACTCTGGAAGTTGAGTGCACACATTGACAACCGTTCTGTTAGATAGCTGCGTTTTGGATTTAGAAGCAGATATTTCCCTGTGCTTACTGCTGTTTCTTCCATATGCCGGTAATGGGCTGAAAACGCCTGTTTTGGGACTCTGCAGAGAAAGTGTTTGCAGACTGCTGAATCCACACACGGGTTTAACTCTGGAAGTTGAGTGCACACATTGACAACCGTTCTGTTAGATAGCTGCGTTTTGGATTTAGAAGCAGATATTTCCCTTTTCTTACTGCTGTTTCTTCCATATGCCGGTAATGGGCTGAAAACGCCTGTTTTGGGACTCAGCAGAGAAAGTGTTTGCAGACTGCTGAATCCACACACGGGTTTAACTCTGGAAGTTGAGTGCACACATTGACAATCGTTCTGTTAGATAGCTGCGTTTTGGATTTAGAAGCAGATATTTCCCTGTGCTTACTGCTGTTTCTTCCATATGCCCGTAATGGGCTGAAAACGCCTGGTTTGGGACTCTGCAGAGAAGATGTTTGCAGACTGCTGAATCCACACACGGGTTTAACTCTGGAAGTTGAGTGCACACATTGACAACCGTTCTGTTAGATAGCTGCGTTTTGGATTTAGAAGCAGATATTTCCCTGTGCTTACTGCTGTTTCTTCCATATGCCGGTAATGGGCTGAAAACGCCTGTTTTGGGACTGTGCAGAGAAAGTGTTTGCAGACTGCTGAATCCACACCCGGGTTTAACTCTGGAAGTTGAGTGCACACATTGACAACCGTTCTGTTAGATAGCTGCGTTTTGGATTTAGAAGCAGATATTTCCCTGGGCTTACTGCTGTTTCTTCCATATGCCGGTAATGGGCTGAAAACGCCTGGTTTGGGACTCTGCAGAGAAAGTGTTTGCAGACTGCTGAATCCACACACGGGTTTAACTCTGGAAGTTGAGTGCACACATTGACAACCGTTCTGTTAGATAGCTGCGTTTTGGATTTAGAAGCAGATATTTCCCTGTGCTTTCTGCTGTTTCTTCCACATGCCGGTAATGGGCTGAAAACGCCTGCTTTGGCACTCTGCAGAGAAAGTGTTTGCAGACTGCTGAATACACACACGGGTTTAACTCTGGAAGTTGAGTGCACACATTGACAACCGTTCTGTTAGATAGCTGCGTTTTGGATTTAGAAGCAGATATTTCCCTGTGCTTACTGCAGTTTCTTCCATATGCCGGTAATGGGCTGAAAACGCCTGTTTTGGGACTCTGCAGAGAAAGTGTTTGCAGACTGCTGAATCCACACACTGGTTTAACTCTGGAAGTTGAGTGCACACATTGACAACCGTTCTGTTAGATAGCTGCGTTTTGGATTTAGAAGCAGATATTTCCCTGTGCTTACTGCAGTTTCTTCCATATGCCGGTAATGAGCTGAAAACGCCTGTTTTGGGACTCTGCAAAGAAAGTGTTTGCAGACTGCTGAATCCACACACGGGTTTAACTCTGGAAGTTGAGTGCACACATTGACAACCGTTCTGTTAGATAGCTGCGTTTTGGATTTAGAAGCAGATATTTCCCTGTGTTTACTGCTGTTTTTTCCATATGCCGGTAATGGGCTGAAATCGCCTCTTTTGGGACTCTGCAGACAAAGTGTTTGCAGACTGCTGAATCCACACACGGGTTTAACTCTGGAAGTTGAGTGCACACATTGACAATCGTTCTGTTAGATAGCTGCGTTTTGGATGTAGAAGCAGATATTTCCCTGGGCTTACTGCTGTTTCTTCCATATGCCGGTAATGGGGTGAAAACGCCTGGTTTGGGACCCTGCAGAGAAGATGTTTGCAGACTGCTGAATCCACACACGGGTTTAACTCTGGAAGTTGAGTGCACACATTGACAACCGTTCTGTTAGATAGCTGCGTTTTGGATTTAGAAGCAGATATTTCCCTGTGCTTACTGCTGTTTCTTCCATATGCCGGTAATGGGCTGAAAACGCCTGTTTTGGGACTCTGCAGAGAAAGTGTTTGCAGACTGCTGAATCCACACACGGGTTTAACTCTGGAAGTTGAGTGAACACATTGACAACCGTTCTGTTAGATAGCTGCGTTTTGGATTTAGAAGCAGATATTTCCCTGGGCTTACTGCTGTTTCTTCCATATGCCGGTAATGGGCTGAAAACTCCTCTTTTGGGACTCTGCAGAGAAAGTGTTTGCAGACTGCTGAATCCACACACGGGTTTAACTCTGGAAGTTGAGTGCACACATTGACAACCGTTCTGTTAGATAGCTGCGTTTTGGATTTAGAAGCAGATATTTCCCTGTGCTTACTGCTGTTTCTTCCATATGCCGGTAATGGGCTGAAAACGCCTGTTTTGGGACTCTGCAGAGAAAGTGTTTGCAGACTGCTGAATCCACACACGGGTTTAACTCTGGAAGTTGAGTGCACACATTGACAACCGTTCTGTTAGATAGCTGCGTTTTGGATTTAGAAGCAGATATTTCCCTGTGCTTACTGCTGTTTCTTCCATATGCCGGTAATGGGCTGAAAACGCCTGTTTTGGGACTCTGCAGAGAAAGTGTTTGCAGACTGCTGAATCCACACACGGGTTTAACTCTGGAAGTTGAGTGCACACATTGACAACCGTTCTGTTAGATAGCTGCGTTTTGGATTTAGAAGCAGATATTTCCCTGGGCTTACTGCTGTTTCTTCCATATGCCGGTAATGGGCTGAAAACGCCTGTTTTGGGACTCTGCAGAGAAAGTGTTTGCAGACTGCTGAATCCACACACGGGTTTAACTCTGGAAGTTGAGTGCACACATTGACAACCGTTCTGTTAGATAGCTGCGTTTTGGATTTAGAAGCAGATATTTCCCTGTGCTTACTGCTGTTTCTTCCATATGCCGGTAATGGGCTGAAAACGCCTGCTTTGGCACTCTGCAGAGAAAGTGTTTGCAGACTGCTGAATCCTCACACGGGTTTAACTCTGGAAGTTGAGTGCACACATTGACAACCGTTCTGTTAGATAGCTGCGTTTTGGATTTAGAAGCAGATATTTCCCTGTGCTTACTGCTGTTTCTTCCATATGCCGGTAATGGGCTGAAAACGCCTGTTTTGGGACTCTGCAGAGAAAGTGTTTGCAGACTGCTGAATCCACACACAGGTTTATCTCTGGAAGTTGAGTGCACACATTGACAACCGTTCTGTTAGATAGCTGCGTTTTGGATTTAGAAGCAGATATTTCCCTGGGCTTACTGCTGTTTCTTCCATATGCCGGTAATGGGCTGAAAACGCCTGTTTTGGGACTCTGCAGAGAAGATGTTTGCAGACTGCTGAATCCACACACGGGTTTAACTCTGGAAGTTGAGTGCACACATTGACAACCGTTCTGTTAGATAGCTGCGTTTTGGATTTGGAAGCAGATATTTCCCTTTGCTGACTGCTGTTTCTTCCATATGCCGGTAATGGGCTGAAAACGCCTGTTTTGGGACTCTGCAGAGAAAGTGTTTGCAGACTGCTGAATCCACACACGGGTTTAACTCTGGAAGTTGAGTGCACACATTGACAACCGTTCTGTTAGATAGCTGCGTTTTGGATTTAGAAGTAGATATTTCCCTGGGCTTACTGCTGTTTCTTCCATATGCCGGTAATGGGCTGAAAACCCCTGGTTTGGGACTCTGCAGAGAAGATGTTTGCAGACTGCTGAATCCACACACGGGTTTAACTCTGGAAGTTGAGTGCACACATTGACAACCGTTCTGTTAGATAGCTGCGTTTTGGATTTAGAAGCAGATATTTCCCTGTGCTTACTGCTGTTTCTTCCATATGCCGGTAATGGGCTGAAAACGCCTGTTTTGGGACTCTGCAGAGAAAGTGTTTGCAGACTGCTGAATCCACACACGGGTTTAACTCTGGAAGTTGAGTGCACACATTGACAACCGTTCTGTTAGATAGCTGCGTTTTGGATTTAGAAGCAGATATTTCCCTGTGCTTACTGCAGTTTCTTCCATATGCCGGTAATGGGCTGAAAACGCCTGTTTTGGGACTCTGCAGAGAAAGTGTTTGCAGACTGCTGAATCCACACACGGGTTTAACTCTGGAAGTTGAGTGCACACATTGACAACCGTTCTGTTAGATAGCTGCGTTTTGGATTTAGAAGCAGATATTTCCCTGGGCTTACTGCTGTTTCTTCCATATGCCGGTAATGGGCTGAAAACGCCTGTTTTGGGACTCTGCAGAGAAAGTGTTTGCAGACTGCTGAATCCACACACGGGTTTAACTCTGGAAGTTGAGTGCACACATTGACAACCGTTCTGTTAGATAGCTGCGTTTTGGATTTAGAAGCAGATATTTCCCTGGGCTTACTGCTGTTTCTTCCATATGCCGGTAATGGGCTGAAAACGCCTGGTTTGGGACCCTGCAGAGAAGATGTTTGCAGACTGCTGAATCCACACACGGGTTTAACTCTGGAAGTTGAGTGCACACATTGACAACCGTTCTGTTAGATAGCTGCGTTTTGGATTTAGAAGCAGATATTTCCCTGGGCTTACTGCTGTTTCTTCCATATGCCGGTAATGGGCTGAAAACGCCTGTTTTGGGACTCTGCAGAGAAAGTGTTTGCAGACTGCTGAATCCACACACGGGTTTAACTCTGGAAGTTGAGTGCACACATTGACAATCGTTCTGTTAGATAGCTGCGTTTTGGATTTAGAAGCAGATATTTCCCTGTGCTTACTGCTGTTTCTTCCATATGCCGGTAATGGGCTGAAAACGCCTGGTTTGGGACTCTGCAGAGAAGATGTTTGCAGACTGCTGAATCCACACACGGGTTTAACTCTGGAAGTTGAGTGCACACATTGACAACCGTTCTGTTAGATAGCTGCGTTTTGGATTTAGAAGCAGATATTTCCCTGTGCTTACTGCTGTTTCTTCCATATGCCGGTAATGGGCTGAAAACGCCTGTTTTGGGACTCTGCAGAGAAAGTGTTTGCAGACTGCTGAATCCACACACGGGTTTAACTCTGCAAGTTGAGTGCACACATTGACAACCGTTCTGTTAGATAGCTGCGTTTTGGATTTAGAAGCAGATATTTCCCTGGGCTTACTGCTGTTTCTTCCATATGCCGGTAATGGGCTGAAAACGCCTGGTTTGGGACTCTGCAGAGAAAGTGTTTGCAGACTGCTGAATCCACACACGGGTTTAACTCTGGAAGTTGAGTGCACACATTGACAACCGTTCTGTTAGATAGCTGCGTTTTGGATTTAGAAGCAGATATTTCCCTGTGCTTACTGCTGTTTCTTCCACATGCCGGTAATGGGCTGAAAACGCCTGCTTTGGCACTCTGCAGAGAAAGTGTTTGCAGACTGCTGAATCCACACACGGGTTTATCTCTGGAAGTTGAGTGCACACATTGACAACCGTTCTGTTAGATAGCTGCGTTTTGGATTTAGAAGCAGATATTTCCCTGTGCTTACTGCTGTTTCTTCCATATGCCGGTAATGGGCTGAAAACGCCTGTTTTGGGACTCTGCAGAGAAAGTGTTTGCAGACTGCTGAATCCACACACGGGTTTAACTCTGGAAGTTGAGTGCACACATTGACAACCGTTCTGTTAGATAGCTGCGTTTTGGATTTAGAAGCAGATATTTCCCTGTGCTTACTGCAGTTTCTTCCATATGCCGGTATTGGGCTGAAAACGCCTGGTTTGGGACCCTGCAGAGAAGATGTTTGCAGACTGCTGAATCCACACACGGGTTTAACTCTGGAAGTTGAGTGCACACATTGACAACCGTTCTGTTAGATAGCTGCGTTTTGGATTTAGAAGCAGATATTTCCCTGTGCTTACTGCTGTTTCTTCCATATGCCGGTAATGGGCTGAAAACGCCAGTTTTGGGACTCTGCAGGGAAAGTGTTTGCAGACTGCTGAATCCACACACGGGTTTATCTCTGGAAGTTGAGTGCACGCATTGACAACCATTCAGTTAGATAGCTGCCTTTTGGTTTTAGAAGCAGTTATTTCTCTTTACAGCATATACTCTCATTCACTCCGGAATATCCAAACACAGCTCCTGAAAGAAACGGGTTTCTAAGTATAATCAGATATTTCTCTTTACATCTTGTACCCCAGTACGCTCTGATATATGCATACGCAGCTCCTGGAAGAAACGTGTTTGTAACTCGCTGAATCTGTGCATATATTGAAGTCTCTTAGGTGAATGAACACACAGCAGAGGAGTTTGAAAAAAACATTTCTTCCATGTTATAGATGCCCTGTTACTGCTATTGTTTTTAGGCTGGTGTTTTCCTGGAAATGTTGGTTTTAGAATTTCCATATAAATGGTTTGTAAACTGCTGCTTAAGTGGAGCAGTTTAATTCGTTAAGTTGAATGCCCTCATTCACAATCATTCTGTTAGCTAGCTCCGTTTTGGTTTTAGAAGCCTGTGTTTCTAGTTACAGCATATACTCCCATTCATTCTGGAATAGCCAAACGCAGCTCCCAGAATAGACGTGTTTCTAAGTCGCTGAATCTAAACATAGATTCAACTCCCTTAGGTGAACGAACACACAGCACAGCAGTTTGAAAGAAACGTTTTATTTGAGTTTTAGACGCAGTCTTATTGCTATTTCTTAGAGGCCAGTATTTTGCTGGGAATGTCTGTGTTAGAATCTGCACAAAAATCTTTTCTAAACTGCTGCATAGAAACAACAGTTTATCTCAATAAGCTGAATGCACACAGTGACAACCATTCTGTTAGATGGCTCCGTGTTTGTTTTAGAACCAGATATTTCACTTTAAACCTTATACTCCAGTACACTCTGGAATATGCAAATGCAGCTCCTGGAAGAAACGTGTTTCTTACTCGCTGAATCTGAACATATACTCAAGACTCTTAGGTGAATGAACACAGAGCAGAGCATTTTGAAGAAAACGTTTCTTCTATGTTATAGATGCAGTCTTACTGCTACTTGTTTTAGGCTGGTGTTTTGCTGCAAATGTTGATTTTAGAATTTGCATATAAAGGGTTTCTAAACTGCTGCCTAAGAAGAGCAGATTAACCCTTTAAGTTGAATGCACACATTCACAACCATTCTGTTAGATAGCTCCGTTTTGGTTTTAGAAACAGATATTTCTCTTTACAGCATTTACTCCCATACACTCTGGAATATCGAAATGCAGCTCCTAGAATAAACGTGTTTCAAACTCGCTGAATCCAAACTTAGAGTCAACGACCTTTGGTGAACGAACACACTGCAGAGCAGTTTGAAAGAAACGTTCCCTCTGAGTTTTAGACGCAGTCTTACTGCTATTTCTTATAGGCCGGTATTTTGCTGGAAATGTCTGTTTGAGAATCTACACAGAAATGTTTTCTAAACTGCTGCATACAAACAGCAGTTTAGCTCAGTAAGTTGAATGCACACATTGACAACCATTCCATTAGATCATCCGTTTTTCTTTTGGAACGAGACATTTGTCTTTACATCTTATACTCCAGTATACTCTGGAATAGGCAAACACAGCTCCTGGAAGAAACGTGTTGCTAACTAGCTGAAACTGAACATATATTCAAGTCTCTTATATGAATGAACACACAGCAGAGCAGTTTGAAAACAGTTTCTTCCATGTTAAAGATGCAGTCTTACTGCTATTTCCTACAGGCTGGTGTTTCGCTGGAAAGGTCTGTATGAGAATTTGCATAGAAAGGGTTTCTAAAGTGCTGCATGAGAAGAGCAGTTTACCTCTTTAAGCAGAAGGCACACATTCACAACCACTCTGCTAGAAAGATCCATTTTGGTTTTAGAAACAGATATTTCTCTTTACAGCATATAGTCCCATTCAATCTGGAATATCCAAAGACAGCTCCGAGAATAAACGTGTTTCTATCTCGCTGAATCTAAACATAGTTTCAACTCCCTTAGGCCAAAGAACACAAGGCCGAGCAGTTTGAAAGAAACGTTTCTTCTGAGTTTTAGACGCAGTCTTAATGCTCTTTCTTATATATGCCGGTACTGGGCCGGAAAGGCCTGTTTTGAGACTCTGCACAGAAAGTGTTTGCAGACTGCTGAATCCACACACGGGTTTAACTCTGGAAGTTGAGTGCACACATTGACAACCGTTCTGTTAGATAGCTGCGTTTTGGATTTAGAAGCAGATATTTCCCTGTGCTTACTGCTGTTTCTTCCATATGCCGGTAATGGGCTGAAAACGCCTGTTTTGGGACTCTGCAGAGAAAGTGTTTGCAGACTGCTGAATCCACACACGGGTTTAACTCTGGAAATTGAGTGCACACATTGACAACCGTTCTGTTAGATAGCTGCGTTTTGGATTTAGAAGCAGATATTTCCCTGGGCTTACTGCTGTTTCTTCCATATGCCGGTAATGGGCTGAAAACGCCTGGTTTGGGACTCTGCAGAGAAGATGTTTGCAGACTGCTGAATCCACACACGGGTTTAACTCTGCAAGTTGAGTGCACACATTGACAACCGTTCTGTTAGATAGCTGCGTTTTGGATTTAGAAGCAGATATTTCCCTGTGTTTACTGCTGTTTTTTCCATATGCCGGTAATGGGCTGAAATCGCCTCTTTTGGGACTCTGCAGACAAAGTGTTTGCAGACTGCTGAATCCACACACGGGTTTATCTCTGGAAGTTGCGTGCACACATTGACAACCGTTCTGTTAGATAGCTGCGTTTTGGATTTAGAAGCAGATATTTCCCTGGGCTTACTGCTGTTTCTTCCATATGCCGGTAATGGGCTGAAAACGCCTGTTTTGGGACTCTGCAGAGAAGATGTTTGCAGACTGCTGAATCCACACACGGGTTTAACTCTGGAAGTTGAGTGCACACATTGACAACCGTTCTGTTAGATAGCTGCGTTTTGGATTTGGAAGCAGATATTTCCCTTTGCTGACTGTTGTTTCTTCCATATGCCGGTAATGGGCTGAAAACGCCTGTTTTGGGACTCTGCAGAGAAAGTGTTTGCAGACTGCTGAATCCACACACGGGTTTAACTCTGGAAGTTGAGTGCACACATTGACAACCGTTCTGTTAGATAGCTGCGTTTTGGATTTAGAAGTAGATATTTCCCTGGGCTTACTGCTGTTTCTTCCATATGCCGGTAATGGGCTGAAAACCCCTGGTTTGGGACTCTGCAGAGAAGATGTTTGCAGACTGCTGAATCCACACACGGGTTTAACTCTGGAAGTTGAGTGCACACATTGACAACCGTTCTGTTAGATAGCTGCGTTTTGGATTTAGAAGCAGATATTTCCCTGTGCTTACTGCTGTTTCTTCCATATGCCGGTAATGGGCTGAAAACGCCTGTTTTGGGACTCTGCAGAGAAAGTGTTTGCAGACTGCTGAATCCACACACGGGTTTAACTCTGGAAGTTGAGTGCACACATTGACAACCGTTCTGTTAGATAGCTGCGTTTTGGATTTAGAAGCAGATATTTCCCTGTGCTTACTGCAGTTTCTTCCATATGCCGGTAATGGGCTGAAAACGCCTGTTTTGGGACTCTGCAGAGAAAGTGTTTGCAGACTGCTGAATCCACACACGGGTTTAACTCTGGAAGTTGAGTGCACACATTGACAACCGTTCTGTTAGATAGCTGCGTTTTGGATTTAGAAGCAGATATTTCCCTGGGCTTACTGCTGTTTCTTCCATATGCCGGTAATGGGCTGAAAACGCCTGTTTTGGGACTCTGCAGAGAAAGTGTTTGCAGACTGCTGAATCCACACACGGGTTTAACTCTGGAAGTTGAGTGCACACATTGACAACCGTTCTGTTAGATAGCTGCGTTTTGGATTTAGAAGCAGATATTTCCCTGGGCTTACTGCTGTTTCTTCCATATGCCGGTAATGGGCTGAAAACGCCTGGTTTGGGACCCTGCAGAGAAGATGTTTGCAGACTGCTGAATCCACACACGGGTTTAACTCTGGAAGTTGAGTGCACACATTGACAACCGTTCTGTTAGATAGCTGCGTTTTGGATTTAGAAGCAGATATTTCCCTTTGCTTACTGCTGTTTCTTCCATATGCCGGTAATGGGCTGAAAACGCCTGTTTTGGGACTCTGCAGAGAAAGTGTTTGCAGACTGCTGAATCCACACACGGGTTTAACTCTGGAAGTTGAGTGCACACATTGACAACCGTTCTGTTAGATAGCTGCGTTTTGGATTTAGAAGCAGATATTTCCCTGGGCTTACTGCTGTTTCTTCCATATGCCGGTAATGGGCTGAAAACGCCTGTTTTGGGACTCTGCAGAGAAAGTGTTTGCAGACTGCTGAATCCACACACGGGTTTAACTCTGGAAGTTGAGTGCACACATTGACAATCGTTCTGTTAGATAGCTGCGTTTTGGATTTAGAAGCAGATATTTCCCTGTGCTTACTGCTGTTTCTTCCATATGCCGGTAATGGGCTGAAAACGCCTGGTTTGGGACTCTGCAGAGAAGATGTTTGCAGACTGCTGAATCCACACACGGGTTTAACTCTGGAAGTTGAGTGCACACATTGACAACCGTTCTGTTAGATAGCTGCGTTTTGGATTTAGAAGCAGATATTTCCCTGTGCTTACTGCTGTTTCTTCCATATGCCGGTAATGGGCTGAAAACGCCTGTTTTGGGACTCTGCAGAGAAAGTGTTTGCAGACTGCTGAATCCACACACGGGTTTAACTCTGCAAGTTGAGTGCACACATTGACAACCGTTCTGTTAGATAGCTGCGTTTTGGATTTAGAAGCAGATATTTCCCTGGGCTTACTGCTGTTTCTTCCATATGCCGGTAATGGGCTGAAAACGCCTGGTTTGGGACTCTGCAGAGAAAGTGTTTGCAGACTGCTGAATCCACACACGGGTTTAACTCTGGAAGTTGAGTGCACACATTGACAACCGTTCTGTTAGATAGCTGCGTTTTGGATTTAGAAGCAGATATTTCCCTGTGCTTACTGCTGTTTCTTCCACATGCCGGTAATGGGCTGAAAACGCCTGCTTTGGCACTCTGCAGAGAAAGTGTTTGCAGACTGCTGAATCCACACACGGGTTTATCTCTGGAAGTTGAGTGCACACATTGACAACCGTTCTGTTAGATAGCTGCGTTTTGGATTTAGAAGCAGATATTTCCCTGTGCTTACTGCTGTTTCTTCCATATGCCGGTAATGGGCTGAAAACGCCTGTTTTGGGACTCTGCAGAGAAAGTGTTTGCAGACTGCTGAATCCACACACGGGTTTAACTCTGGAAGTTGAGTGCACACATTGACAACCGTTCTGTTAGATAGCTGCGTTTTGGATTTAGAAGCAGATATTTCCCTGTGCTTACTGCAGTTTCTTCCATATGCCGGTATTGGGCTGAAAACGCCTGGTTTGGGACCCTGCAGAGAAGATGTTTGCAGACTGCTGAATCCACACACGGGTTTAACTCTGGAAGTTGAGTGCACACATTGACAACCGTTCTGTTAGATAGCTGCGTTTTGGATTTAGAAGCAGATATTTCCCTGTGCTTACTGCTGTTTCTTCCATATGCCGGTAATGGGCTGAAAACGCCAGTTTTGGGACTCTGCAGAGAAAGTGTTTGCAGACTGCTGAATCCACACACGGGTTTATCTCTGGAAATTGAGTGCACGCATTGACAACCATTCAGTTAGATAGCTGCCTTTTGGTTTTAGAAGCAGTTATTTCTCTTTACAGCATATACTCTCATTCACTCCGGAATATCCAAACACAGCTCCTGAAAGAAACGGGTTTCTAAGTATAATCAGATATTTCTCTTTACATCTTGTACCCCAGTACGCTCTGATATATGCATACGCAGCTCCTGGAAGAAACGTGTTTGTAACTCGCTGAATCTGTGCATATATTGAAGTCTCTTAGGTGAATGAACACACAGCAGAGGAGTTTGAAAAAAACATTTCTTCCATGTTATAGATGCCCTGTTACTGCTATTGTTTTTAGGCTGGTGTTTTCCTGGAAATGTTGGTTTTAGAATTTCCATATAAATGGTTTGTAAACTGCTGCTTAAGTGGAGCAGTTTAATTCGTTAAGTTGAATGCCCTCATTCACAATCATTCTGTTAGCTAGCTCCGTTTTGGTTTTAGAAGCCTGTGTTTCTAGTTACAGCATATACTCCCATTCATTCTGGAATAGCCAAACGCAGCTCCCAGAATAGACGTGTTTCTAAGTCGCTGAATCTAAACATAGATTCAACTCCCTTAGGTGAACGAACACACAGCACAGCAGTTTGAAAGAAACGTTTTATTTGAGTTTTAGACGCAGTCTTATTGCTATTTCTTAGAGGCCAGTATTTTGCTGGGAATGTCTGTGTTAGAATCTGCACAAAAATCTTTTCTAAACTGCTGCATAGAAACAACAGTTTATCTCAATAAGCTGAATGCACACAGTGACAACCATTCTGTTAGATGGCTCCGTGTTTGTTTTAGAACCAGATATTTCACTTTAAACCTTATACTCCAGTACACTCTGGAATATGCAAATGCAGCTCCTGGAAGAAACGTGTTTCTTACTCGCTGAATCTGAACATATACTCAAGACTCTTAGGTGAATGAACACAGAGCAGAGCATTTTGAAGAAAACGTTTCTTCTATGTTATAGATGCAGTCTTACTGCTACTTGTTTTAGGCTGGTGTTTTGCTGCAAATGTTGATTTTAGAATTTGCATACAAAGGGTTTCTAAACTGCTGCCTAAGAAGAGCAGATTAACCCTTTAAGTTGAATGCACACATTCACAACCATTCTGTTAGATAGCTCCGTTTTGGTTTTAGAAACAGATATTTCTCTTTACAGCATTTACTCCCATACACTCTGGAATATCGAAATGCAGCTCCTAGAATAAACGTGTTTCAAACTCGCTGAATCCAAACTTAGAGTCAACGACCTTTGGTGAACGAACACACTGCAGAGCAGTTTGAAAGAAACGTTCCCTCTGAGTTTTAGACGCAGTCTTACTGCTATTTCTTATAGGCCGGTATTTTGCTGGAAATGTCTGTTTGAGAATCTACACAGAAATGTTTTCTAAACTGCTGCATACAAACAGCAGTTTAGCTCAGTAAGTTGAATGCACACATTGACAACCATTCCATTAGATCATCCGTTTTTCTTTTGGAACGAGACATTTGTCTTTACATCTTATACTCCAGTATACTCTGGAATAGGCAAACACAGCTCCTGGAAGAAACGTGTTGCTAACTAGCTGAAACTGAACATATATTCAAGTCTCTTATATGAATGAACACACAGCAGAGCAGTTTGAAAACAGTTTCTTCCATGTTAAAGATGCAGTCTTACTGCTATTTCCTACAGGCTGGTGTTTCGCTGGAAAGGTCTGTATGAGAATTTGCATAGAAAGGGTTTCTAAAGTGCTGCATGAGAAGAGCAGTTTACCTCTTTAAGCAGAAGGCACACATTCACAACCACTCTGCTAGAAAGATCCATTTTGGTTTTAGAAACAGATATTTCTCTTTACAGCATATACTCCCATTCAATCTGGAATATCCAAAGACAGCTCCGAGAATAAACGTGTTTCTATCTCGCTGAATCTAAACATAGTTTCAACTCCCTTAGGCCAAAGAACACAAGGCAGAGCAGTTTGAAAGAAACGTTTCTTCTGAGTTTTAGACGCAGTCTTAATGCTCTTTCTTATATATGCCGGTACTGGGCCGGAAAGGCCTGTTTTGAGACTCTGCACAGAAAGTGTTTGCAGACTGCTGAATCCACACACGGGTTTAACTCTGGAAGTTGAGTGCACACATTGACAACCGTTCTGTTAGATAGCTGCGTTTTGGATTTAGAAGCAGATATTTCCCTGTGCTTACTGCTGTTTCTTCCATATGCCGGTAATGGGCTGAAAACGCCTGCTTTGGGACTCTGCAGAGAAAGTGTTTGCAGACTGCTGAATCCACACACGGGTTTAACTCTGGAAGTTGAGTGCACACATTGACAACCGTTCTGTTAGATAGCTGCGTTTTGGATTTAGAAGCAGATATTTCCCTGGGCTTACTGCTGTTTCCTCCATATGCCGGTAATGGGCTGAAAACGCCTGCTTTGGGACTCTGCAGAGAAAGTGTTTGCAGACTGCTGAATCCACACACGGGTTTAACTCTGGAAGTTGAGTGCACACATTGACAACCGTTCTGTTAGATAGCTGCGTTTTGGATTTAGAAGCAGATATTTCCCTGTGCTTACTGCTGTTTCTTCCATATGCCGGTAATGGGCTGAAAACGCCTGGTTTGGGACTCTGCAGAGAAGATGTTTGCAGACTGCTGAATCCACACACGGGTTTAACTCTGGAAGTTGAGTGCACACATTGACAACCGTTCTGTTAGACAGCTGCGTTTTGGATTTAGAAGCAGATATTTCCCTGTGCTTACTGCAGTTTCTTCCATATGCCCGTAATGGGCTGAAAACGCCTGTTTTGGGACTCTGCAGAGAAAGTGTTTGCAGACTGCTGAATCCACACACGGGTTTAACTCTGGAAGCTGAGTGCACACATTGACAACCGTTCTGTTAGATAGCTGCGTTTTGGATTTAGAAGCAGATATTTCCCTGTGCTTACTGCTGTTTCTTCCATATGCCGGTAATGGGCTGAAAACGCCTGTTTTGGGACTCTGCAGAGAAAGTGTTTGCAGACTGCTGAATCCACACACGGGTTTAACTCTGGAAGTTGAGTGCACACATTGACAACCGTTCTGTTAGATAGCTGCGTTTTGGATTTAGAAGCAGATATTTCCCTGGGCTTACTGCTGTTTCTTCCATATGCCGGTAATGGGCTGAAAACGCCTGTTTTGGGACTCTGCAGAGAAAGTGTTTGCAGACTGCTGAATCCACACACGGGTTTAACTCTGGAAGTTGAGTGCACACATTGACAACCGTTCTGTTAGATAGCTGCGTTTTGGATTTAGAAGCAGATATTTCCCTGGGCTTACTGCTGTTTCTTCCATATGCCGGTAATGGGCTGAAAACGCCTGTTTTGGGACTCTGCAGAGAAAGTGTTTGCAGACTGCTGAATCCACACACGGGTTTAACTCTGGAAGTTGAGTGCACACATTGACAACCGTTCTGTTAGATAGCTGCGTTTTGGATTTAGAAGCAGATATTTCCCTGTGCTGACTGCTGTTTCTTCCATATGCCGGTAATGGGCTGAAAACGCCTGTTTTGGGACTCTGCAGAGAAAGTGTTTGCAGACTGCTGAATCCACACACGGGTTTATCTCTGGAAGTTGAGTGCACGCATTGACAACCATTCAGTTAGATAGCTGCCTTTTGGTTTTAGAAGCAGTTATTTCTCTTTACAGCATATACTCTCATTCACTCCGGAATATCCAAACACAGCTCCTGAAAGAAACGGGTTTCTAAGTATAATCAGATATTTCTCTTTACATCTTGTACCCCAGTACACTCTGATATATGCATACGCAGCTCCTGGAAGAAACGTGTTTGTAACTCGCTGAATCTGTGCATATATTGAAGTCTCTTAGGTGAATGAACACACAGCAGAGGAGTTTGAAAAAAACATTTCTTCCATGTTATAGATGCCCTGTTACTGCTATTGTTTTTAGGCTGGTGTTTTCCTGGAAATGTTGGTTTTAGAATTTCCATATAAATGGTTTGTAAACTGCTGCTTAAGTGGAGCAGTTTAATTCGTTAAGTTGAATGCCCTCATTCACAATCATTCTGTTAGCTAGCTCCGTTTTGGTTTTAGAAGCCTGTGTTTCTAGTTACAGCATATACTCCCATTCATTCTGGAATAGCCAAACGCAGCTCCCAGAATAGACGTGTTTCTAAGTCGCTGAATCTAAACATAGATTCAACTCCCTTAGGTGAACGAACACACAGCACAGCAGTTTGAAAGAAACGTTTTATTTGAGTTTTAGACGCAGTCTTATTGCTATTTCTTAGAGGCCAGTATTTTGCTGGGAATGTCTGTGTTAGAATCTGCACAAAAATCTTTTCTAAACTGCTGCATAGAAACAACAGTTTATCTCAATAAGCTGAATGCACACAGTGACAACCATTCTGTTAGATGGCTCCGTGTTTGTTTTAGAACCAGATATTTCACTTTAAACCTTATACTCCAGTACACTCTGGAATATGCAAATGCAGCTCCTGGAAGAAACGTGTTTCTTACTCGCTGAATCTGAACATATACTCAAGACTCTTAGGTGAATGAACACAGAGCAGAGCATTTTGAAGAAAACGTTTCTTCTATGTTATAGATGCAGTCTTACTGCTACTTGTTTTAGGCTGGTGTTTTGCTGCAAATGTTGATTTTAGAATTTGCATATAAAGGGTTTCTAAACTGCTGCCTAAGAAGAGCAGATTAACCCTTTAAGTTGAATGCACACATTCACAACCATTCTGTTAGATAGCTCCGTTTTGGTTTTAGAAACAGATATTTCTCTTTACAGCATTTACTCCCATACACTCTGGAATATCGAAATGCAGCTCCTAGAATAAACGTGTTTCAAACTCGCTGAATCCAAACTTAGAGTCAACGACCTTTGGTGAACGAACACACTGCAGAGCAGTTTGAAAGAAACGTTCCCTCTGAGTTTTAGACGCAGTCTTACTGCTATTTCTTATAGGCCGGTATTTTGCTGGAAATGTCTGTTTGAGAATCTACACAGAAATGTTTTCTAAACTGCTGCATACAAACAGCAGTTTAGCTCAGTAAGTTGAATGCACACATTGACAACCATTCCATTAGATCATCCGTTTTTCTTTTGGAACGAGACATTTGTCTTTACATCTTATACTCCAGTATACTCTGGAATAGGCAAACACAGCTCCTGGAAGAAACGTGTTGCTAACTAGCTGAAACTGAACATATATTCAAGTCTCTTATATGAATGAACACACAGCAGAGCAGTTTGAAAACAGTTTCTTCCATGTTAAAGATGCAGTCTTACTGCTATTTCCTACAGGCTGGTGTTTCGCTGGAAAGGTCTGTATGAGAATTTGCATAGAAAGGGTTTCTAAAGTGCTGCATGAGAAGAGCAGTTTACCTCTTTAAGCAGAAGGCACACATTCACAACCACTCTGCTAGATAGATCCATTTTGGTTTTAGAAACAGATATTTCTCTTTACAGCATATACTCCCATTCAATCTGGAATATCCAAAGACAGCTCCGAGAATAAACGTGTTTCTATCTCGCTGAATCTAAACATAGTTTCAACTCCCTTAGGCCAAAGAACACAAGGCCGAGCAGTTTGAAAGAAACGTTTCTTCTGAGTTTTAGACGCAGTCTTAATGCTCTTTCTTATATATGCCGGTACTGGGCCGGAAAGGCCTGTTTTGAGACTCTGCACAGAAAGTGTTTGCAGACTGCTGAATCCACACACGGGTTTAACTCTGGAAGTTGAGTGCACACATTGACAACCGTTCTGTTAGATAGCTGCGTTTTGGATTTAGAAGCAGATATTTCCCTGTGCTTACTGCTGTTTCTTCCATATGCCGGTAATGGGCTGAAAACGCCTGCTTTGGGACTCTGCAGAGAAAGTGTTTGCAGACTGCTGAATCCACACACGGGTTTAACTCTGGAAGTTGAGTGCACACATTGACAACCGTTCTGTTAGATAGCTGCGTTTTGGATTTAGAAGCAGATATTTCCCTGTGCTTACTGCTGTTTCTTCCATATGCCGGTAATGGGCTGAAAACGCCTGGTTTGGGACTCTGCAGAGAAGATGTTTGCAGACTGCTGAATCCACACACGGGTTTAACTCTGGAAGTTGAGTGCACACATTGACAACCGTTCTGTTAGATAGCTGCGTTTTGGATTTAGAAGCAGATATTTCCCTGTGCTTACTGCAGTTTCTTCCATATGCCCGTAATGGGCTGAAAACGCCTGGTTTGGGACTCTGCAGAGAAGATGTTTGCAGACTGATGAATCCACACACGGTTTTAACTCTGGAAGTTGAGTGCACACATTGACAACCGTTCTGTTAGATAGCTGCGTTTTGGATTTAGAAGCAGATATTTCCCTGTGCTTACTGCTGTTTCTTCCATATGCCGGTAATGGGCTGAAAACGCCTGTTTTGGGACTCTGCAGAGAAAGTGTTTGCAGACTGCTGAATCCACACACGGGTTTAACTCTGGAAGTTGAGTGCACACATTGACAACCGTTCTGTTAGATAGCTGCGTTTTGGATTTAGAAGCAGATATTTCCCTGGGCTTACTGCTGTTTCTTCCATATGCCGGTAATGGGCTGAAAACGCCTGTTTTGGGACTCTGCAGAGAAAGTGTTTGCAGACTGCTGAATCCACACACTGGTTTAACTCTGGAAGTTGAGTGCACACATTGACAACCGTTCTGTTAGATAGCTGCGTTTTGGATTTAGAAGCAGATATTTCCCTGTGCTGACTGCTGTTTCTTCCATATGCCGGTAATGGGCTGAAAACGCCTGCTTTGGGACTCTGCAGACAAAGTGTTTGCAGACTGCTGAATCCACACACGGGTTTAACTCTGGAAGTTGAGTGCACACATTGACAACCGTTCTGTTAGATAGCTGCGTTTTGGATTTAGAAGCAGATATTTCCCTGTGCTTACTGCTGTTTCTTCCATATGCCGGTAATGGGCTGAAAACGCCTGTTTTGGGACTCTGCAGAGGAAGTGTTTGCAGACTGCTGAATCCACACACGGGTTTAACTCTGGAAGTTGAGTGCACACATTGACAACCGTTCTGTTAGATTGCTGCGTTTTGGATTTAGAAGCAGATATTTCCCTGTGCTTACTGCTGTTTCTTCCATATGCCGGTAATGGGCTGAAAACGCCTGTTTTGGGACTCTGCAGAGAAAGTGTTTGCAGACTGCTGAATCCACACACGGGTTTAACTCTGGAAGTTGAGTGCACACATTGACAACCGTTCTGTTAGATAGCTGCGTTTTGGATTTAGAAGCAGATATTTCCCTGGGCTTACTGCTTTTTCTTCCATATGCCGGTAATGGGCTGAAAACGCCTGCTTTGGGACTCTGCAGACAAAGTGTTTGCAGACTGCTGAATCCACACACGGGTTTAACTCTGGAAGTTGAGTGCACACATTGACAACCGTTCTGTTAGATAGCTGCGTTTTGGATTTAGAAGCAGATATTTCCCTGTGCTTACTGCTGTTTCTTCCATATGCCGGTAATGGGCTGAAAACGCCTGGTTTGGGACTCTGCAGAGAAAGTGTTTGCAGACTGCTGAATCCACACACGGGTTTAACTCTGGAAGTTGAGTGCACACATTGACAACCGTTCTGTTAGATAGCTGCGTTTTGGATTTAGAAGCAGATATTTCCCTGTGCTTACTGCTGTTTCTTCCATATGCCGGTAATGGGCTGAAAACGCCTGTTTTGGGACTCTGCAGAGAAAGTGTTTGCAGACTGCTGAATCCACACACGGGTTTAACTCTGGAAGTTGAGTGCACACATTGACAACCGTTCTGTTAGATAGCTGCGTTTTGGATTTAGAAGCAGATATTTCCCTGTGCTTACTGCTGTTTCTTCCATATGCCGGTAATGGGCTGAAAACGCCTGCTTTGGCACTCTGCAGAGAAAGTGTTTGCAGACTGCTGAATCCACACACGGGTTTAACTCTGGAAGTTGAGTGCACACATTGACAACCGTTCTGTTAGATAGCTGCGTTTTGGATTTAGAAGCAGATATTTCCCTGTGCTTACTGCTGTTTCTTCCATATGCCGGTAATGGGCTGAAAATGCCTGTTTTGGGACTCTGCAGAGAAAGTGTTTGCAGACTGCTGAATCCACACACGGGTTTAACTCTGGAAGTTGAGTGCACACATTGACAACCGTTCTGTTAGATAGCTGCGTTTTGGATTTAGAAGCAGATATTTCCCTGGGCTTACTGCTGTTTCTTCCATATGCCGGTAATGGGCTGAAAACGCCTGTTTTGGGACTCTGCAGAGAAAGTGTTTGCAGACTGCTGAATCCACACACGGGTTTAACTCTGGAAGTTGAGTGCACACATTGACAATCGTTCTGTTAGATAGCTGCGTTTTGGATTTAGAAGCAGATATTTCCCTGTGCTTACTGCTGTTTCTTCCATATGCCGGTAATGGGCTGAAAACGCCTGGTTTGGGACTCTGCAGAGAAGATGTTTGCAGACTGCTGAATCCACACACGGGTTTAACTCTGGAAGTTGAGTGCACACATTGACAACCGTTCTGTTAGATAGCTGCGTTTTGGATTTAGAAGCAGATATTTCCCTGTGCTTACTGCTGTTTCTTCCATATGCCGGTAATGGGCTGAAAACGCCTGTTTTGGGACTCTGCAGAGAAAGTGTTTGCAGACTGCTGAATCCACACACGGGTTTAACTCTGGAAGTTGAGTGCACACATTGACAACCGTTCTGTTAGATAGCTGCGTTTTGGATTTAGAAGCAGATATTTCCCTGGGCTTACTGCTGTTTCTTCCATATGCCGGTAATGGGCTGAAAACGCCTGCTTTGGGACTCTGCAGAGAAAGTGTTTGCAGACTGCTGAATCCACACACGGGTTTAACTCTGGAAGTTGAGTGCACACATTGACAACCGTTCTGTTAGATAGCTGCGTTTTGGATTTAGAAGCAGATATTTCCCTGTGCTTACTGCTGTTTCTTCCACATGCCGGTAATGGGCTGAAAACGCCTGCTTTGGCACTCTGCAGAGAAAGTGTTTGCAGACTGCTGAATCCACACACGGGTTTATCTCTGGAAGTTGAGTGCACACATTTACAACCGTTCTGTTAGATAGCTGCGTTTTGGATTTAGAAGCAGATATTTCCCTGTGCTTACTGCTGTTTCTTCCATATGCCGGTAATGGGCTGAAAACGCCTGTTTTGGGACTCTGCAGAGAAAGTGTTTGCAGACTGCTGAATCCACACACGGGTTTAACTCTGGAAGTTGAGTGCACACATTGACAACCGTTCTGTTAGATAGCTGCGTTTTGGATTTAGAAGCAGATATTTCCCTGTGCTTACTGCTGTTTCTTCCATATGCCGGTAATGGGCTGAAAACGCCTGGTTTGGGACCCTGCAGAGAAGATGTTTGCAGACTGCTGAATCCACACACGGGTTTAACTCTGGAAGTTAAGTGCACACATTGACAACCGTTCTGTTAGATAGCTGCGTTTTGGATTTAGAAGCAGATATTTCCCTGTGCTTACTGCTGTTTCTTCCATATGCCGGTAATGGGCTGAAAACGCCAGTTTTGGGACTCTGCAGAGAAAGTGTTTGCAGACTGCTGAATCCACACACGGGTTTATCTCTGGAAGTTGAGTGCACGCATTGACAACCATTCAGTTAGATAGCTGCCTTTTGGTTTTAGAAGCAGTTATTTCTCTTTACAGCATATACTCTCATTCACTCCGGAATATCCAAACACAGCTCCTGAAAGAAACGGGTTTCTAAGTATAATCAGATATTTCTCTTTACATCTTGTACCCCAGTACACTCTGATATATGCATACGCAGCTCCTGGAAGAAACGTGTTTGTAACTCGCTGAATCTGTGCATATATTGAAGTCTCTTAGGTGAATGAACACACAGCAGAGGAGTTTGAAAAAAACATTTCTTCCATGTTATAGATGCCCTGTTACTGCTATTGTTTTTAGGCTGGTGTTTTCCTGGAAATGTTGGTTTTAGAATTTCCATGTAAATGGTTTGTAAACTGCTGCTTACGTGGAGCAGTTTAATTCGTTAAGTTGAATGCCCTCATTCACAATCATTCTGTTAGCTAGCTCCGTTTTGGTTTTAGAAGCCTGTGTTTCTAGTTACAGCATATACTCCCATTCATTCTGGAATAGCCAAACGCAGCTCCCAGAATAGACGTGTTTCTAAGTCGCTGAATCTAAACATAGATTCAACTCCCTTAGGTGAACGAACACACAGCACAGCAGTTTGAAAGAAACGTTTTATTTGAGTTTTAGACGCAGTCTTATTGCTATTTCTTAGAGGCCAGTATTTTGCTGGGAATGTCTGTGTTAGAATCTGCACAAAAATCTTTTCTAAACTGCTGCATAGAAACAACAGTTTATCTCAATAAGCTGAATGCACACAGTGACAACCATTCTGTTAGATGGCTCCGTGTTTGTTTTAGAACCAGATATTTCACTTTAAACCTTATACTCCAGTACACTCTGGAATATGCAAATGCAGCTCCTGGAAGAAACGTGTTTCTTACTCGCTGAATCTGAACATATACTCAAGACTCTTAGGTGAATGAACACAGAGCAGAGCATTTTGAAGAAAACGTTTCTTCTATGTTATAGATGCAGTCTTACTGCTACTTGTTTTAGGCTGGTGTTTTGCTGCAAATGTTGATTTTAGAATTTGCATATAAAGGGTTTCTAAACTGCTGCCTAAGAAGAGCAGATTAACCCTTTAAGTTGAATGCACACATTCACAACCATTCTGTTAGATAGCTCCGTTTTGGTTTTAGAAACAGATATTTCTCTTTACAGCATTTACTCCCATACACTCTGGAATATCGAAATGCAGCTCCTAGAATAAACGTGTTTCAAACTCGCTGAATCCAAACTTAGATTCAACGACCTTTGGTGAACGAACACACTGCAGAGCAGTTTGAAAGAAACGTTCCCTCTGAGTTTTAGACGCAGTCTTACTGCTATTTCTTATAGGCCGGTATTTTGCTGGAAATGTCTGTTTGAGAATCTACACAGAAATGTTTTCTAAACTGCTGCATACAAACAGCAGTTTAGCTCAGTAAGTTGAATGCACACATTGACAACCATTCCATTAGATCATCCGTTTTTCTTTTGGAACGAGACATTTGTCTTTACATCTTATACTCCAGTATACTCTGGAATAGGCAAACACAGCTCCTGGAAGAAACGTGTTGCTAACTAGCTGAAACTGAACATATATTCAAGTCTCTTATATGAATGAACACACAGCAGAGCAGTTTGAAAACAGTTTCTTCCATGTTAAAGATGCAGTCTTACTGCTATTTCCTACAGGCTGGTGTTTCGCTGGAAAGGTCTGTATGAGAATTTGCATAGAAAGGGTTTCTAAAGTGCTGCATGAGAAGAGCAGTTTACCTCTTTAAGCAGAAGGCACACATTCACAACCACTCTGCTAGATAGATCCATTTTGGTTTTAGAAACAGATATTTCTCTTTACAGCATATACTCCCATTCAATCTGGAATATCCAAAGACAGCTCCGAGAATAAACGTGTTTCTATCTCGCTGAATCTAAACATAGTTTCAACTCCCTTAGGCCAAAGAACACAAGGCCGAGCAGTTTGAAAGAAACGTTTCTTCTGAGTTTTAGACGCAGTCTTAATGCTCTTTCTTATATATGCCGGTACTGGGCCGGAAAGGCCTGTTTTGAGACTCTGCACAGAAAGTGTTTGCAGACTGCTGAATCCACACACGGGTTTAACTCTGGAAGTTGAGTGCACACATTGACAACCGTTCTGTTAGATAGCTGCGTTTTGGATTTAGAAGCAGATATTTCCCTGTGCTTACTGCTGTTTCTTCCATATGCCGGTAATGGGCTGAAAACGCCTGCTTTGGGACTCTGCAGAGAAAGTGTTTGCAGACTGCTGAATCCACACACGGGTTTAACTCTGGAAGTTGAGTGCACACATTGACAACCGTTCTGTTAGATAGCTGCGTTTTGGATTTAGAAGCAGATATTTCCCTGTGCTTACTGCTGTTTCTTCCATATGCCCGTAATGGGCTGAAAACGCCTGGTTTGGGACTCTGCAGAGAAGATGTTTGCAGACTGCTGAATCCACACACGGGTTTAACTCTGGAAGTTGAGTGCACACATTGACAACCGTTCTGTTAGATAGCTGCGTTTTGGATTTAGAAGCAGATATTTCCCTGTGCTTACTGCAGTTTCTTCCATATGCCCGTAATGGGCTGAAAACGCCTGTTTTGGGACTCTGCAGAGAAAGTGTTTGCAGACTGCTGAATCCACACACGGGTTTAACTCTGGTAGCTGAGTGCACACATTGACAACCGTTCTGTTAGATAGCTGCGTTTTGGATTTAGAAGCAGATATTTCCCTGTGCTTACTCCTGTTTCTTCCATATGCCGGTAATGGGCTGAAAACGCCTGTTTTGGGACTCTGCAGAGAAAGTGTTTGCAGACTGCTGAATCCACACACGGGTTTAACTCTGGAAGTTGAGTGCACACATTGACAACCGTTCTGTTAGATAGCTGCGTTTTGGATTTAGAAGCAGATATTTCCCTGGGCTTACTGCTGTTTCTTCCATATGCCGGTAATGGGCTGAAAACGCCTGTTTTGGGACTCTGCAGAGAAAGTGTTTGCAGACTGCTGAATCCACACACGGGTTTAACTCTGGAAGTTGAGTGCACACATTGACAACCGTTCTGTTAGATAGCTGCGTTTTGGATTTAGAAGCAGATATTTCCCTGGGCTTACTGCTGTTTCTTCCATATGCCGGTAATGGGCTGAAAACGCCTGCTTTGGGACTCTGCAGAGAAAGTGTTTGCAGACTGCTGAATCCACACACGGGTTTAACTCTGGAAGTTGAGTGCACACATTGACAACCGTTCTGTTAGATAGCTGCGTTTTGGATTTAGAAGCAGATATTTCCCTGTGCTGACTGCTGTTTCTTCCATATGCCGGTAATGGGCTGAAAACGCCTGTTTTGGGACTCTGCAGAGGAAGTGTTTGCAGACTGCTGAATCCACACACGGGTTTAACTCTGGAAGTTGAGTGCACACATTGACAACCGTTCTGTTAGATAGCTGCGTTTTGGATTTAGAAGCAGATATTTCCCTGTGCTTACTGCTGTTTCTTCCATATGCCGGTAATGGGCTGAAAACGCCTGTTTTGGGACTCTGCAGAGAAAGTGTTTGCAGACTGCTGAATCCACACACGGGTTTAACTCTGGAAGTTGAGTGCACACATTGACAACCGTTCTGTTAGATAGCTGCGTTTTGGATTTAGAAGCAGATATTTCCCTGTGCTTACTGCTGTTTCTTCCATATGCCGGTAATGGGCTGAAAACGCCTGGTTTGGGACTCTGCAGAGAAGATGTTTGCAGACTGCTGAATCCACACACGGGTTTAACTCTGCAAGTTGAGTGCACACATTGACAACCGTTCTGTTAGATAGCTGCGTTTTGGATTTAGAAGCAGATATTTCCCTGTGTTTACTGCTGTTTTTCCCATATGCCGGTAATGGGCTGAAATTGCCTCTTTTGGGACTCTGCAGAGAAAGTGTTTGCAGACTGCTGAATCCACACACGGGTTTAACTCTGGAAGTTGAGTGCACACATTGACAATCGTTCTGTTAGATAGCTGCGTTTTGGATGTAGAAGCAGATATTTCCCTGGGCTTACTGCTGTTTCTTCCATATGCCGGTAATGGGGTGAAAACGCCTGGTTTGGGACCCTGCAGAGAAGATGTTTGCAGACTGCTGAATCCACACACGGGTTTAACTCTGGAAGTTGAGTGCACACATTGACAACCGTTCTGTTAGATAGCTGCGTTTTGGATTTAGAAGCAGATATTTCCCTGTGCTTACTGCTGTTTCTTCCATATGCCGGTAATGGGCTGAAAACGCCTGTTTTGGGACTCTGCAGAGAAAGTGTTTGCAGACTGCTGAATCCACACACGGGTTTAACTCTGGAAGTTGAGTGCACACATTGACAACCGTTCTGTTAGATAGCTGCGTTTTGGATTTAGAAGTAGATATTTCCCTGGGCTTACTGCTGTTTCTTCCATATGCCGGTAATGGGCTGAAAACTCCTCTTTTGGGACTCTGCAGAGAAAGTGTTTGCAGACTGCTGAATCCACACACGGGTTTAACTCTGGAAGTTGAGTGCACACATTGACAATCGTTCTGTTAGATAGCTGCGTTTTGGATTTAGAAGCAGATATTTCCCTGTGCTTACTGCTGTTTCTTCCATATGCCGGTAATGGGCTGAAAACGCCTGGTTTGGGACTCTGCAGAGAAGATGTTTGCAGACTGCTGAATCCACACACGGGTTTAACTCTGGAAGTTGAGTGCACACATTGACAACCGTTCTGTTAGATAGCTGCGTTTTGGATTTAGAAGCAGATATTTCCCTGTGCTTACTGCTGTTTCTTCCATATGCCGGTAATGGGCTGAAAACGCCTGTTTTGGGACTCTGCAGAGAAAGTGTTTGCAGACTGCTGAATCCACACACGGGTTTAACTCTGGAAGTTGAGTGCACACATTGACAACCGTTCTGTTAGATAGCTGCGTTTTGGATTTAGAAGCAGATATTTCCCTGGGCTTACTGCTGTTTCTTCCATATGCCGGTAATGGGCTGAAAACGCCTGTTTTGGGACTCTGCAGAGAAAGTGTTTGCAGACTGCTGAATCCACACACGGGTTTAACTCTGGAAGTTGAGTGCACACATTGACAACCGTTCTGTTAGATAGCTGCGTTTTGGATTTAGAAGCAGATATTTCCCTGTGCTTACTGCTGTTTCTTCCATATGCCGGTAATGGGCTGAAAACGCCTGCTTTGGCACTCTGCAGAGAAAGTGTTTGCAGACCGCTGAATCCTCACACGGGTTTAACTCTGGAAGTTGAGTGCACACATTGACAACCGTTCTGTTAGATAGCTGCGTTTTGGATTTAGAAGCAGATATTTCCCTGGGCTTACTGCTGTTTCTTCCATATGCCGGTAATGGGCTGAAAACGCCTGTTTTGGGACTCTGCAGAGAAAGTGTTTGCAGACTGCTGAATCCACACACGGGTTTAACTCTGGAAGTTGAGTGCACACATTGACAACCGTTCTGTTAGATAGCTGCGTTTTGGATTTAGAAGCAGATATTTCCCTGTGCTTACTGCTGTTTCTTCCATATGCCGGTAATGGGCTGAAAACGCCTGTTTTGGGACTCTGCAGAGAAAGTATTTGCAGACTGCTGAATCCACACACGGGTTTAACTCTGGAAATTGAGTGCACACATTGACAACCGTTCTGTTAGATAGCTGCGTTTTGTATTTAGAAGCAGATATTTCCCTGGGCTTACTGCTGTTTCTTCCATATGCCGGTAATGGGCTGAAAACGCCTGGTTTGGGACTCTGCAGAGAAGATGTTTGCAGACTGCTGAATCCACACACGGGTTTAACTCTGCAAGTTGAGTGCACACATTGACAACCGTTCTGTTAGATAGCTGCGTTTTGGATTTAGAAGCAGATATTTCCCTGTGTTTACTGCTGTTTTTTCCATATGCCGGTAATGGGCTGAAATCGCCTCTTTTGGGACTCTGCAGACAAAGTGTTTGCAGACTGCTGAATCCACACACGGGTTTAACTCTGGAAGTTGAGTGCACACATTGACAACCGTTCTGTTAGATAGCTGCGTTTTGGATTTAGAAGCAGATATTTCCCTGGGCTTACTGCTGTTTCTTCCATATGCCGGTAATGGGCTGAAAACGCCTGGTTTGGGACTCTGCAGAGAAGATGTTTGCAGACTGCTGAATCCACACACGGGTTTAACTCTGGAAGTTGAGTGCACACATTGACAACCGTTCTGTTAGATAGCTGCGTTTTGGATTTAGAAGCAGATATTTCCCTGGGCTTACTGCTGTTTCTTCCATATGCCGGTAATGGGCTGAAAACGCCTGTTTTGGGACTCTGCAGAGAAAGTGTTTGCAGACTGCTGAATCCACACACGGGTTTAACTCTGGAAGTTGAGTGCACACATTGACAACCGTTCTGTTAGATAGCTGCGTTTTGGATTTAGAAGCAGATATTTCCCTGGGCTTACTGCTGTTTCTTCCATATGCCGGTAATGGGCTGAAAACGCCTGCTTTGGGACTCTGCAGAGAAAGTGTTTGCAGACTGCTGAATCCACACACGGGTTTAACTCTGGAAGTTGAGTGCACACATTGACAACCGTTCTGTTAGATAGCTGCGTTTTGGATTTAGAAGCAGATATTTCCCTGTGCTGACTGCTGTTTCTTCCATATGCCGGTAATGGGCTGAAAACGCCTGTTTTGGGACTCTGCAGAGGAAGTGTTTGCAGACTGCTGAATCCACACACGGGTTTAACTCTGGAAGTTGAGTGCACACATTGACAACCGTTCTGTTAGATAGCTGCGTTTTGGATTTAGAAGCAGATATTTCCCTGTGCTTACTGCTGTTTCTTCCATATGCCGGTAATGGGCTGAAAACGCCTGTTTTGGGACTCTGCAGAGAAAGTGTTTGCAGACTGCTGAATCCACACACGGGTTTAACTCTGGAAGTTGAGTGCACACATTGACAACCGTTCTGTTAGATAGCTGCGTTTTGGATTTAGAAGCAGATATTTCCCTGTGCTTACTGCTGTTTCTTCCATATGCCGGTAATGGGCTGAAAACGCCTGGTTTGGGACTCTGCAGAGAAGATGTTTGCAGACTGCTGAATCCACACACGGGTTTAACTCTGCAAGTTGAGTGCACACATTGACAACCGTTCTGTTAGATAGCTGCGTTTTGGATTTAGAAGCAGATATTTCCCTGTGTTTACTGCTGTTTTTCCCATATGCCGGTAATGGGCTGAAATTGCCTCTTTTGGGACTCTGCAGAGAAAGTGTTTGCAGACTGCTGAATCCACACACGGGTTTAACTCTGGAAGTTGAGTGCACACATTGACAATCGTTCTGTTAGATAGCTGCGTTTTGGATGTAGAAGCAGATATTTCCCTGGACTTACTGCTGTTTCTTCCATATGCCGGTAATGGGGTGAAAACGCCTGGTTTGGGACCCTGCAGAGAAGATGTTTGCAGACTGCTGAATCCACACACGGGTTTAACTCTGGAAGTTGAGTGCACACATTGACAACCGTTCTGTTAGATAGCTGCGTTTTGGATTTAGAAGCAGATATTTCCCTGTGCTTACTGCTGTTTCTTCCATATGCCGGTAATGGGCTGAAAACGCCTGTTTTGGGACTCTGCAGAGAAAGTGTTTGCAGACTGCTGAATCCACACACGGGTTTAACTCTGGAAGTTGAGTGCACACATTGACAACCGTTCTGTTAGATAGCTGCGTTTTGGATTTAGAAGTAGATATTTCCCTGGGCTTACTGCTGTTTCTTCCATATGCCGGTAATGGGCTGAAAACTCCTCTTTTGGGACTCTGCAGAGAAAGTGTTTGCAGACTGCTGAATCCACACACGGGTTTAACTCTGGAAGTTGAGTGCACACATTGACAATCGTTCTGTTAGATAGCTGCGTTTTGGATTTAGAAGCAGATATTTCCCTGTGCTTACTGCTGTTTCTTCCATATGCCGGTAATGGGCTGAAAACGCCTGGTTTGGGACTCTGCAGAGAAGATGTTTGCAGACTGCTGAATCCACACACGGGTTTAACTCTGGAAGTTGAGTGCACACATTGACAACCGTTCTGTTAGATAGCTGCGTTTTGGATTTAGAAGCAGATATTTCCCTGTGCTTACTGCTGTTTCTTCCATATGCCGGTAATGGGCTGAAAACGCCTGTTTTGGGACTCTGCAGAGAAAGTGTTTGCAGACTGCTGAATCCACACACGGGTTTAACTCTGGAAGTTGAGTGCACACATTGACAACCGTTCTGTTAGATAGCTGCGTTTTGGATTTAGAAGCAGATATTTCCCTGGGCTTACTGCTGTTTCTTCCATATGCCGGTAATGGGCTGAAAACGCCTGTTTTGGGACTCTGCAGAGAAAGTGTTTGCAGACTGCTGAATCCACACACGGGTTTAACTCTGGAAGTTGAGTGCACACATTGACAACCGTTCTGTTAGATAGCTGCGTTTTGGATTTAGAAGCAGATATTTCCCTGTGCTTACTGCTGTTTCTTCCATATGCCGGTAATGGGCTGAAAACGCCTGCTTTGGCACTCTGCAGAGAAAGTGTTTGCAGACCGCTGAATCCTCACACGGGTTTAACTCTGGAAGTTGAGTGCACACATTGACAACCGTTCTGTTAGATAGCTGCGTTTTGGATTTAGAAGCAGATATTTCCCTGGGCTTACTGCTGTTTCTTCCATATGCCGGTAATGGGCTGAAAACGCCTGTTTTGGGACTCTGCAGAGAAAGTGTTTGCAGACTGCTGAATCCACACACGGGTTTAACTCTGGAAGTTGAGTGCACACATTGACAACCGTTCTGTTAGATAGCTGCGTTTTGGATTTAGAAGCAGATATTTCCCTGTGCTTACTGCTGTTTCTTCCATATGCCGGTAATGGGCTGAAAACGCCTGTTTTGGGACTCTGCAGAGAAAGTATTTGCAGACTGCTGAATCCACACACGGGTTTAACTCTGGAAATTGAGTGCACACATTGACAACCGTTCTGTTAGATAGCTGCGTTTTGTATTTAGAAGCAGATATTTCCCTGGGCTTACTGCTGTTTCTTCCATATGCCGGTAATGGGCTGAAAACGCCTGGTTTGGGACTCTGCAGAGAAGATGTTTGCAGACTGCTGAATCCACACACGGGTTTAACTCTGCAAGTTGAGTGCACACATTGACAACCGTTCTGTTAGATAGCTGCGTTTTGGATTTAGAAGCAGATATTTCCCTGTGTTTACTGCTGTTTTTTCCATATGCCGGTAATGGGCTGAAATCGCCTCTTTTGGGACTCTGCAGACAAAGTGTTTGCAGACTGCTGAATCCACACACGGGTTTAACTCTGGAAGTTGAGTGCACACATTGACAACCGTTCTGTTAGATAGCTGCGTTTTGGATTTAGAAGCAGATATTTCCCTGGGCTTACTGCTGTTTCTTACATATGCCGGTAATGGGCTGAAAACGCCTGGTTTGGGACTCTGCAGAGAAGATGTTTGCAGACTGCTGAATCCACACACGGGTTTAACTCTGGAAGTTGAGTGCACACATTGACAACCGTTCTGTTAGATAGCTGCGTTTTGGATTTAGAAGCAGATATTTCCCTGTGCTTACTGCTGTTTCTTCCATATGCCGGTAATGGGCTGAAAACGCCTGGTTTGGGACTCTGCAGAGAAGATGTTTGCAGACTGCTGAAACCACACACGGGTTTAACTCTGGAAGTTGAGTGCACACATTGACAACCGTTCTGTTAGATAGCTGCGTTTTGGATTTAGAAGCAGATATTTCCCTGTGCTTACTGCAGTTTCTTCCATATGCCGGTAATGGGCTGAAAACGCCTGTTTTGGGACTCTGCAGAGAAAGTGTTTGCAGACTGCTGAATCCACACACGGGTTTAACTCTGGAAGTTGAGTGCACACATTGACAACCGTTCTGTTAGATAGCTGCGTTTTGGATTTAGAAGCAGATATTTCCCTGTGCTTACTGCTGTTTCTTCCATATGCCGGTAATGGGCTGAAAACGCCTGTTTTGGGACTCTGCAGAGAAAGTGTTTGCAGACTGCTGAATCCACACACGGGTTTATCTCTGGAAGTTGAGTGCACACATTGACAACCGTTCTGTTAGATAGCTGCGTTTTGGATTTAGAAGCAGATATTTCCCTGGGCTTACTGCTGTTTCTTCCATATGCCGGTAATGGGCTGAAAACGCCTGTTTTGGGACCCTGCAGAGAAGATGTTTGCAGACTGCTGAATCCACACACGGGTTTAACTCTGGAAGTTGAGTGCACACATTGACAACCGTTCTGTTAGATAGCTGCGTTTTGGATTTGGAAGCAGATATTTCCCTTTGCTGACTGCTGTTTCTTCCATATGCCGGTAATGGGCTGAAAACGCCTGTTTTGGGACTCTGCAGAGAAAGTGTTTGCAGACTGCTGAATCCACACACGGGTTTAACTCTGGAAGTTGAGTGCACACATTGACAACCGTTCTGTTAGATAGCTGCGTTTTGGATTTAGAAGTAGATATTTCCCTGGGCTTACTGCTGTTTCTTCCATATGCCGGTAAGGGGCTGAAAACCCCTGGTTTGGGACTCTGCAGAGAAGATGTTTGCAGACTGCTGAATCCACACACGGGTTTAACTCTGGAAGTTGAGTGCACACATTGACAACCGTTCTGTTAGATAGCTGCGTTTTGGATTTAGAAGCAGATATTTCCCTGTGCTTACTGCTGTTTCTTCCATATGCCGGTAATGGGCTGAAAACGCCTGTTTTGGGACTCTGCAGAGAAAGTGTTTGCAGACTGCTGAATCCACACACGGGTTTAACTCTGGAAGTTGAGTGCACACATTGACAACCGTTCTGTTAGATAGCTGCGTTTTGGATTTAGAAGCAGATATTTCCCTGTGCTTACTGCAGTTTCTTCCATATGCCAGTAATGGGCTGAAAAGGCCTGTTTTGGGACTCTGCAGAGAAAGTGTTTGCAGACTGCTGAATCCACACACGGGTTTAACTCTGGAAGTTGAGTGCACACATTGACAACCGTTCTGTTAGATAGCTGCGTTTTGGATTTAGAAGCAGATATTTCCCTGGGCTTACTGCTGTTTCTTCCATATGCCGGTAATGGGCTGAAAACGCCTGTTTTGGGACTCTGCAGAGAAAGTGTTTGCAGACTGCTGAATCCACACACGGGTTTAACTCTGGAAGTTGAGTGCACACATTGACAACCGTTCTGTTAGATAGCTGCGTTTTGGATTTAGAAGCAGATATTTCCCTGGGCTTACTGCTGTTTCTTCCATATGCCGGTAATGGGCTGAAAACGCCTGGTTTGGGACCCTGCAGAGAAGATGTTTGCAGACTGCTGAATCCACACACGGGTTTAACTCTGGAAGTTGAGTGCACACATTGACAACCGTTCTGTTAGATAGCTGCGTTTTGGATTTAGAAGCAGATATTTCCCTTTGCTTACTGCTGTTTCTTCCATATGCCGGTAATGGTCTGAAAACGCCTGTTTTGGGACTCTGCAGAGAAAGTGTTTGCAGACTGCTGAATCCACACACGGGTTTAACTCTGGAAGTTGAGTGCACACATTGACAACCGTTCTGTTAGATAGCTGCGTTTTGGATTTAGAAGCAGATATTTCCCTGTGCTTACTGCTGTTTCTTCCATATGCCGGTAATGGGCTGAAAACGCCTGTTTTGGGACTCTGCAGAGAAAGTGTTTGCAGACTGCTGAATCCACACACGGGTTTAACTCTGGAAGTTGAGTGCACACATTGACAATCGTTCTGTTAGATAGCTGCGTTTTGGATTTAGAAGCAGATATTTCCCTGTGCTTACTGCTGTTTCTTCCATATGCCGGTAATGGGCTGAAAACGCCTGGTTTGGGACTCTGCAGAGAAGATGTTTGCAGACTGCTGAATCCACACACGGGTTTAACTCTGGAAGTTGAGTGCACACATTGACAACCGTTCTGTTAGATAGCTGCGTTTTGGATTTAGAAGCAGATATTTCCCTGTGCTTACTGCTGTTTCTTCCATATGCCGGTAATGGGCTGAAAACGCCTGTTTTGGGACTCTGCAGAGAAAGTGTTTGCAGACTGCTGAATCCACACACGGGTTTAACTCTGCAAGTTGAGTGCACACATTGACAACCGTTCTGTTAGATAGCTGCGTTTTGGATTTAGAAGCAGATATTTCCCTGGGCTTACTGCTGTTTCTTCCATATGCCGGTAATGGGCTGAAAACGCCTGGTTTGGGACTCTGCAGAGAAAGTGTTTGCAGACTGCTGAATCCACACACGGGTTTAACTCTGGAAGTTGAGTGCACACATTGACAACCGTTCTGTTAGATAGCTGCGTTTTGGATTTAGAAGCAGATATTTCCCTGTGCTTACTGCTGTTTCTTCCACATGCCGGTAATGGGCTGAAAACGCCTGCTTTGGCACTCTGCAGAGAAAGTGTTTGCAGACTGCTGAATCCACACACGGGTTTATCTCTGGAAGTTGAGTGCACACATTGACAACCGTTCTGTTAGATAGCTGCGTTTTGGATTTAGAAGCAGATATTTCCCTGTGCTTACTGCTGTTTCTTCCATATGCCGGTAATGGGCTGAAAACGCCTGTTTTGGGACTCTGCAGAGAAAGTGTTTGCAGACTGCTGAATCCACACACGGGTTTAACTCTGGAAGTTGAGTGCACACATTGACAACCGTTCTGTTAGATAGCTGCGTTTTGGATTTAGAAGCAGATATTTCCCTGTGCTTACTGCAGTTTCTTCCATATGCCGGTATTGGGCTGAAAACGCCTGGTTTGGGACCCTGCAGAGAAGATGTTTGCAGACTGCTGAATCCACACACGGGTTTAACTCTGGAAGTTGAGTGCACACATTGACAACCGTTCTGTTAGATAGCTGCGTTTTGGATTTAGAATCAGATATTTCCCTGTGCTTACTGCTGTTTCTTCCATATGCCGGTAATGGGCTGAAAACGCCAGTTTTGGGACTCTGCAGAGAAAGTGTTTGCAGACTGCTGAATCCACACACGGGTTTATCTCTGGAAGTTGAGTGCACGCATTGACAACCATTCAGTTAGATAGCTGCCTTTTGGTTTTAGAAGCAGTTATTTCTCTTTACAGCATATACTCTCATTCACTCCGGAATATCCAAACACAGCTCCTGAAAGAAACGGGTTTCTAAGTATAATCAGATATTTCTCTTTACATCTTGTACCCCAGTACGCTCTGATATATGCATACGCAGCTCCTGGAAGAAACGTGTTTGTAACTCGCTGAATCTGTGCATATATTGAAGTCTCTTAGGTGAATGAACACACAGCAGAGGAGTTTGAAAAAAACATTTCTTCCATGTTATAGATGCCCTGTTACTGCTATTGTTTTTAGGCTGGTGTTTTCCTGGAAATGTTGGTTTTAGAATTTCCATATAAATGGTTTGTAAACTGCTGCTTAAGTGGAGCAGTTTAATTCGTTAAGTTGAATGCCCTCATTCACAATCATTCTGTTAGCTAGCTCCGTTTTGGTTTTAGAAGCCTGTGTTTCTAGTTACAGCATATACTCCCATTCATTCTGGAATAGCCAAACGCAGCTCCCAGAATAGACGTGTTTCTAAGTCGCTGAATCTAAACATAGATTCAACTCCCTTAGGTGAACGAACACACAGCACAGCAGTTTGAAAGAAACGTTTTATTTGAGTTTTAGACGCAGTCTTATTGCTATTTCTTAGAGGCCAGTATTTTGCTGGGAATGTCTGTGTTAGAATCTGCACAAAAATCTTTTCTAAACTGCTGCATAGAAACAACAGTTTATCTCAATAAGCTGAATGCACACAGTGACAACCATTCTGTTAGATGGCTCCGTGTTTGTTTTAGAACCAGATATTTCACTTTAAACCTTATACTCCAGTACACTCTGGAATATGCAAATGCAGCTCCTGGAAGAAACGTGTTTCTTACTCGCTGAATCTGAACATATACTCAAGACTCTTAGGTGAATGAACACAGAGCAGAGCATTTTGAAGAAAACGTTTCTTCTATGTTATAGATGCAGTCTTACTGCTACTTCTTTTAGGCTGGTGTTTTGCTGCAAATGTTGATTTTAGAATTTGCATACAAAGGGTTTCTAAACTGCTGCCTAAGAAGAGCAGATTAACCCTTTAAGTTGAATGCACACATTCACAACCATTCTGTTAGATAGCTCCGTTTTGGTTTTAGAAACAGATATTTCTCTTTACAGCATTTACTCCCATACACTCTGGAATATCGAAATGCAGCTCCTAGAATAAACGTGTTTCAAACTCGCTGAATCCAAACTTAGAGTCAACGACCTTTGGTGAACGAACACACTGCAGAGCAGTTTGAAAGAAACGTTCCCTCTGAGTTTTAGACGCAGTCTTACTGCTATTTCTTATAGGCCGGTATTTTGCTGGAAATGTCTGTTTGAGAATCTACACAGAAATGTTTTCTAAACTGCTGCATACAAACAGCAGTTTAGCTCAGTAAGTTGAATGCACACATTGACAACCATTCCATTAGATCATCCGTTTTTCTTTTGGAACGAGACATTTGTCTTTACATCTTATACTCCAGTATACTCTGGAATAGGCAAACACAGCTCCTGGAAGAAACGTGTTGCTAACTAGCTGAAACTGAACATATATTCAAGTCTCTTATATGAATGAACACACAGCAGAGCAGTTTGAAAACAGTTTCTTCCATGTTAAAGATGCAGTCTTACTGCTATTTCCTACAGGCTGGTGTTTCGCTGGAAAGGTCTGTATGAGAATTTGCATAGAAAGGGTTTCTAAAGTGCTGCATGAGAAGAGCAGTTTACCTCTTTAAGCAGAAGGCACACATTCACAACCACTCTGCTAGATAGATCCATTTTGGTTTTAGAAACAGATATTTCTCTTTACAGCATATACTCCCATTCAATCTGGAATATCCAAAGACAGCTCCGAGAATAAACGTGTTTCTATCTCGCTGAATCTAAACATAGTTTCAACTCCCTTAGGCCAAAGAACACAAGGCCGAGCAGTTTGAAAGAAACGTTTCTTCTGAGTTTTAGACGCAGTCTTAATGCTCTTTCTTATATATGCCGGTACTGGGCCGGAAAGGCCTGTTTTGAGACTCTGCACAGAAAGTGTTTGCAGACTGCTGAATCCACACACGGGTTTAACTCTGGAAGTTGAGTGCACACATTGACAACCGTTCTGTTAGATAGCTGCGTTTTGGATTTAGAAGCAGATATTTCCCTGTGCTTACTGCTGTTTCTTCCATATGCCGGTAATGGGCTGAAAACGCCTGCTTTGGGACTCTGCAGAGAAAGTGTTTGCAGACTGCTGAATCCACACACGGGTTTAACTCTGGAAGTTGAGTGCACACATTGACAACCGTTCTGTTAGATAGCTGCGTTTTGGATTTAGAAGCAGATATTTCCCTGTGCTTACTGCTGTTTCTTCCATATGCCGGTAATGGGCTGAAAACGCCTGGTTTGGGACTCTGCAGAGAAGATGTTTGCAGACTGCTGAATCCACACACGGGTTTAACTCTGGAAGTTGAGTGCACACATTGACAACCGTTCTGTTAGATAGCTGCGTTTTGGATTTAGAAGCAGATATTTCCCTGTGTTTACTGCTGTTTTTTCCATATGCCGGTAATGGGCTGAAATCGCCTCTTTTGGGACTCTGCAGACAAAGTGTTTGCAGACTGCTGAATCCACACACGGGTTTAACTCTGGAAGTTGAGTGCACACATTGACAATCGTTCTGTTAGATAGCTGCGTTTTGGATGTAGAAGCAGATATTTCCCTGGGCTTACTGCTGTTTCTTCCATATGCCGGTAATGGGGTGAAAACGCCTGGTTTGGGACCCTGCAGAGAAGATGTTTGCAGACTGCTGAATCCACACACTGGTTTAACTCTGGAAGTTGAGTGCACACATTGACAACCGTTCTGTTAGATAGCTGCGTTTTGGATTTAGAAGCAGATATTTCCCTGTGCTTACTGCTGTTTCTTCCATATGCCGGTAATGGGCTGAAAACGCCTGGCTTGGGACTCTGCAGAGAAGATGTTTGCAGACTGCTGAATCCACACACGGGTTTAACTCTGGAAGTTGAGTGCACACATTGACAACCGTTCTGTTAGTTAGCTGCGTTTTGGATTTAGAAGTAGATATTTCCCTGGGCTTACTGCTGTTTCTTCCATATGCCGGTAATGGGCTGAAAACTCCTCTTTTGGGACTCTGCAGAGAAAGTGTTTGCAGACTGCTGAATCCACACACGGGTTTAACTCTGGAAGTTGAGTGCACACATTGACAATCGTTCTGTTAGATAGCTGCGTTTTGGATTTAGAAGCAGATATTTCCCTGTGCTTACTGCTGTTTCTTCCATATGCCGGTAATGGGCTGAAAACGCCTGGTTTGGGACTCTGCAGAGAAGATGTTTGCAGACTGCTGAATCCACACACGGGTTTAACTCTGGAAGTTGAGTGCACACATTGACAACCGTTCTGTTAGATAGCTGCGTTTTGGATTTAGAAGCAGATATTTCCCTGTGCTTACTGCTGTTTCTTCCATATGCCGGTAATGGGCTGAAAACGCCTGTTTTGGGACTCTGCAGAGAAAGTGTTTGCAGACTGCTGAATCCACACACGGGTTTAACTCTGGAAGTTGAGTGCACACATTGACAACCGTTCTGTTAGATAGCTGCGTTTTGGATTTAGAAGCAGATATTTCCCTGGGCTTACTGCTGTTTCTTCCATATGCCGGTAATGGGCTGAAAACGCCTGTTTTGGGACTCTGCAGAGAAAGTGTTTGCAGACTGCTGAATCCACACACGGGTTTAACTCTGGAAGTTGAGTGCACACATTGACAACCGTTCTGTTAGATAGCTGCGTTTTGGATTTAGAAGCAGATATTTCCCTGTGCTTACTGCTGTTTCTTCCATATGCCGGTAATGGGCTGAAAACGCCTGCTTTGGCACTCTGCAGAGAAAGTGTTTGCAGACCGCTGAATCCTCACACGGGTTTAACTCTGGAAGTTGAGTGCACACATTGACAACCGTTCTGTTAGATAGCTGCGTTTTGGATTTAGAAGCAGATATTTCCCTGGGCTTACTGCTGTTTCTTCCATATGCCGGTAATGGGCTGAAAACGCCTGTTTTGGGACTCTGCAGAGAAAGTGTTTGCAGACTGCTGAATCCACACACGGGTTTAACTCTGGAAGTTGAGTGCACACATTGACAACCGTTCTGTTAGATAGCTGCGTTTTGGATTTAGAAGCAGATATTTCCCTGTGCTTACTGCTGTTTCTTCCATATGCCGGTAATGGGCTGAAAACGCCTGTTTTGGGACTCTGCAGAGAAAGTGTTTGCAGACTGCTGAATCCACACACGGGTTTAACTCTGGAAATTGAGTGCACACATTGACAACCGTTCTGTTAGATAGCTGCGTTTTGGATTTAGAAGCAGATATTTCCCTGGGCTTACTGCTGTTTCTTCCATATGCCGGTAATGGGCTGAAAACGCCTGGTTTGGGACTCTGCAGAGAAGATGTTTGCAGACTGCTGAATCCACACACGGGTTTAACTCTGCAAGTTGAGTGCACACATTGACAACCGTTCTGTTAGATAGCTGCGTTTTGGATTTAGAAGCAGATATTTCCCTGTGTTTACTGCTGTTTTTTCCATATGCCGGTAATGGGCTGAAATCGCCTCTTTTGGGACTCTGCAGACAAAGTGTTTGCAGACTGCTGAATCCACACACGGGTTTAACTCTGGAAGTTGAGTGCACACATTGACAACCGTTCTGTTAGATAGCTGCGTTTTGGATTTAGAAGCAGATATTTCCCTGGGCTTACTGCTGTTTCTTCCATATGCCGGTAATGGGCTGAAAACGCCTGGTTTGGGACTCTGCAGAGAAGATGTTTGCAGACTGCTGAATCCACACACGGGTTTAACTCTGGAAGTTGAGTGCACACATTGACAACCGTTCTGTTAGATAGCTGCGTTTTGGATTTAGAAGCAGATATTTCCCTGTGCTTACTGCTGTTTCTTCCATATGCCGGTAATGGGCTGAAAACGCCTGGTTTGGGACTCTGCAGAGAAGATGTTTGCAGACTGCTGAATCCACACACGGGTTTAACTCTGGAAGTTGAGTGCACACATTGACAACCGTTCTGTTAGATAGCTGCGTTTTGGATTTAGAAGCAGATATTTCCCTGTGCTTACTGCAGTTTCTTCCATATGCCGGTAATGGGCTGAAAACGCCTGTTTTGGGACTCTGCAGAGAAAGTGTTTGCAGACTGCTGAATCCACACACGGGTTTAACTCTGGAAGTTGAGTGCACACATTGACAACCGTTCTGTTAGATAGCTGCGTTTTGGATTTAGAAGCAGATATTTCCCTGTGCTTACTGCTGTTTCTTCCATATGCCGGTAATGGGCTGAAAACGCCTGTTTTGGGACTCTGCAGAGAAAGTGTTTGCAGACTGCTGAATCCACACACGGGTTTATCTCTGGAAGTTGAGTGCACACATTGACAACCGTTCTGTTAGATAGCTGCGTTTTGGATTTAGAAGCAGATATTTCCCTGGGCTTACTGCTGTTTCTTCCATATGCCGGTAATGGGCTGAAAACGCCTGTTTTGGGACCCTGCAGAGAAGATGTTTGCAGACTGCTGAATCCACACACGGGTTTAACTCTGGAAGTTGAGTGCACACATTGACAACCGTTCTGTTAGATAGCTGCGTTTTGGATTTGGAAGCAGATATTTCCCTTTGCTGACTGCTGTTTCTTCCATATGCCGGTAATGGGCTGAAAACGCCTGTTTTGGGACTCTGCAGAGAAAGTGTTTGCAGACTGCTGAATCCACACACGGGTTTAACTCTGGAAGTTGAGTGCACACATTGACAACCGTTCTGTTAGATAGCTGCGTTTTGGATTTAGAAGTAGATATTTCCCTGGGCTTACTGCTGTTTCTTCCATATGCCGGTAAGGGGCTGAAAACCCCTGGTTTGGGACTCTGCAAAGAAGATGTTTGCAGACTGCTGAATCCACACACGGGTTTAACTCTGGAAGTTGAGTGCACACATTGACAACCGTTCTGTTAGATAGCTGCGTTTTGGATTTAGAAGCAGATATTTCCCTGTGCTTACTGCTGTTTCTTCCATATGCCGGTAATGGGCTGAAAACGCCTGTTTTGGGACTCTGCAGAGAAAGTGTTTGCAGACTGCTGAATCCACACACGGGTTTAACTCTGGAAGTTGAGTGCACACATTGACAACCGTTCTGTTAGATAGCTGCGTTTTGGATTTAGAAGCAGATATTTCCCTGTGCTTACTGCAGTTTCTTCCATATGCCGGTAATGGGCTGAAAAGGCCTGTTTTGGGACTCTGCAGAGAAAGTGTTTGCAGACTGCTGAATCCACACACGGGTTTAACTCTGGAAGTTGAGTGCACACATTGACAACCGTTCTGTTAGATAGCTGCGTTTTGGATTTAGAAGCAGATATTTCCCTGGGCTTACTGCTGTTTCTTCCATATGCCGGTAATGGGCTGAAAACGCCTGTTTTGGGACTCTGCAGAGAAAGTGTTTGCAGACTGCTGAATCCACACACGGGTTTAACTCTGGAAGTTGAGTGCACACATTGACAACCGTTCTGTTAGATAGCTGCGTTTTGGATTTAGAAGCAGATATTTCCCTGGGCTTACTGCTGTTTCTTCCATATGCCGGTAATGGGCTGAAAACGCCTGGTTTGGGACCCTGCAGAGAAGATGTTTGCAGACTGCTGAATCCACACACGGGTTTACCTCTGGAAGTTGAGTGCACACATTGACAACCGTTCTGTTAGATAGCTGCGTTTTGGATTTAGAAGCAGATATTTCCCTTTGCTTACTGCTGTTTCTTCCATATGCCGGTAATGGTCTGAAAACGCCTGTTTTGGGACTCTGCAGAGAAAGTGTTTGCAGACTGCTGAATCCACACACGGGTTTAACTCTGGAAGTTGAGTGCACAAATTGACAACCGTTCTGTTAGATAGCTGCGTTTTGGATTTAGAAGCAGATATTTCCCTGTGCTTACTGCTGTTTCTTCCATATGCCGGTAATGGGCTGAAAACGCCTGTTTTGGGACTCTGCAGAGAAAGTGTTTGCAGACTGCTGAATCCACACACGGGTTTAACTCTGGAAGTTGAGTGCACACATTGACAATCGTTCTGTTAGATAGCTGCGTTTTGGATTTAGAAGCAGATATTTCCCTGTGCTTACTGCTGTTTCTTCCATATGCCGGTAATGGGCTGAAAACGCCTGGTTTGGGACTCTGCAGAGAAGATGTTTGCAGACTGCTGAATCCACACACGGGTTTAACTCTGGAAGTTGAGTGCACACATTGACAACCGTTCTGTTAGATAGCTGCGTTTTGGATTTAGAAGCAGATATTTCCCTGTGCTTACTGCTGTTTCTTCCATATGCCGGTAATGGGCTGAAAACGCCTGTTTTGGGACTCTGCAGAGAAAGTGTTTGCAGACTGCTGAATCCACACACGGGTTTAACTCTGCAAGTTGAGTGCACACATTGACAACCGTTCTGTTAGATAGCTGCGTTTTGGATTTAGAAGCAGATATTTCCCTGGGCTTACTGCTGTTTCTTCCATATGCCGGTAATGGGCTGAAAACGCCTGGTTTGGGACTCTGCAGAGAAAGTGTTTGCAGACTGCTGAATCCACACACGGGTTTAACTCTGGAAGTTGAGTGCACACATTGACAACCGTTCTGTTAGATAGCTGCGTTTTGGATTTAGAAGCAGATATTTCCCTGTGCTTACTGCTGTTTCTTCCACATGCCGGTAATGGGCTGAAAACGCCTGCTTTGGCACTCTGCAGAGAAAGTGTTTGCAGACTGCTGAATCCACACACGGGTTTATCTCTGGAAGTTGAGTGCACACATTGACAACCGTTCTGTTAGATAGCTGCGTTTTGGATTTAGAAGCAGATATTTCCCTGTGCTTACTGCTGTTTCTTCCATATGCCGGTAATGGGCTGAAAACGCCTGTTTTGGGACTCTGCAGAGAAAGTGTTTGCAGACTGCTGAATCCACACACGGGTTTAACTCTGGAAGTTGAGTGCACACATTGACAACCGTTCTGTTAGATAGCTGCGTTTTGGATTTAGAAGCAGATATTTCCCTGTGCTTACTGCAGTTTCTTCCATATGCCGGTATTGGGCTGAAAACGCCTGGTTTGGGACCCTGCAGAGAAGATGTTTGCAGACTGCTGAATCCACACACGGGTTTAACTCTGGAAGTTGAGTGCACACATTGACAACCGTTCTGTTAGATAGCTGCGTTTTGGATTTAGAAGCAGATATTTCCCTGTGCTTACTGCTGTTTCTTCCATATGCCGGTAATGGGCTGAAAACGCCAGTTTTGGGACTCTGCAGAGAAAGTGTTTGCAGACTGCTGAATCCACACACGGGTTTATCTCTGGAAGTTGAGTGCACGCATTGACAACCATTCAGTTAGATAGCTGCCTTTTGGTTTTAGAAGCAGTTATTTCTCTTTACAGCATATACTCTCATTCACTCCGGAATATCCAAACACAGCTCCTGAAAGAAACGGGTTTCTAAGTATAATCAGATATTTCTCTTTACATCTTGTACCCCAGTACGCTCTGATATATGCATACGCAGCTCCTGGAAGAAACGTGTTTGTAACTCGCTGAATCTGTGCATATATTGAAGTCTCTTAGGTGAATGAACACACAGCAGAGGAGTTTGAAAAAAACATTTCTTCCATGTTATAGATGCCCTGTTACTGCTATTGTTTTTAGGCTGGTGTTTTCCTGGAAATGTTGGTTTTAGAATTTCCATATAAATGGTTTGTAAACTGCTGCTTAAGTGGAGCAGTTTAATTCGTTAAGTTGAATGCCCTCATTCACAATCATTCTGTTAGCTAGCTCCGTTTTGGTTTTAGAAGCCTGTGTTTCTAGTTACAGCATATACTCCCATTCATTCTGGAATAGCCAAACGCAGCTCCCAGAATAGACGTGTTTCTAAGTCGCTGAATCTAAACATAGATTCAACTCCCTTAGGTGAACGAACACACAGCACAGCAGTTTGAAAGAAACGTTTTATTTGAGTTTTAGACGCAGTCTTATTGCTATTTCTTAGAGGCCAGTATTTTGCTGGGAATGTCTGTGTTAGAATCTGCACAAAAATCTTTTCTAAACTGCTGCATAGAAACAACAGTTTATCTCAATAAGCTGAATGCACACAGTGACAACCATTCTGTTAGATGGCTCCGTGTTTGTTTTAGAACCAGATATTTCACTTTAAACCTTATACTCCAGTACACTCTGGAATATGCAAATGCAGCTCCTGGAAGAAACGTGTTTCTTACTCGCTGAATCTGAACATATACTCAAGACTCTTAGGTGAATGAACACAGAGAAAGAACACATTTTGAAGAAAACGTTTCTTCTATGTTATAGATGCAGTCTTACTGCTACTTCTTTTAGGCTGGTGTTTTGCTGCAAATGTTGATTTTAGAATTTGCATACAAAGGGTTTCTAAACTGCTGCCTAAGAAGAGCAGATTAACCCTTTAAGTTGAATGCACACATTCACAACCATTCTGTTAGATAGCTCCGTTTTGGTTTTAGAAACAGATATTTCTCTTTACAGCATTTACTCCCATACACTCTGGAATATCGAAATGCAGCTCCTAGAATAAACGTGTTTCAAACTCGCTGAATCCAAACTTAGAGTCAACGACCTTTGGTGAACGAACACACTGCAGAGCAGTTTGAAAGAAACGTTCCCTCTGAGTTTTAGACGCAGTCTTACTGCTATTTCTTATAGGCCGGTATTTTGCTGGAAATGTCTGTTTGAGAATCTACACAGAAATGTTTTCTAAACTGCTGCATACAAACAGCAGTTTAGCTCAGTAAGTTGAATGCACACATTGACAACCATTCCATTAGATCATCCGTTTTTCTTTTGGAACGAGACATTTGTCTTTACATCTTATACTCCAGTATACTCTGGAATAGGCAAACACAGCTCCTGGAAGAAACGTGTTGCTAACTAGCTGAAACTGAACATATATTCAAGTCTCTTATATGAATGAACACACAGCAGAGCAGTTTGAAAACAGTTTCTTCCATGTTAAAGATGCAGTCTTACTGCTATTTCCTACAGGCTGGTGTTTCGCTGGAAAGGTCTGTATGAGAATTTGCATAGAAAGGGTTTCTAAAGTGCTGCATGAGAAGAGCAGTTTACCTCTTTAAGCAGAAGGCACACATTCACAACCACTCTGCTAGATAGATCCATTTTGGTTTTAGAAACAGATATTTCTCTTTACAGCATATACTCCCATTCAATCTGGAATATCCAAAGACAGCTCCGAGAATAAACGTGTTTCTATCTCGCTGAATCTAAACATAGCTTCAACTCCCTTAGGCCAAAGAACACAAGGCCGAGCAGTTTGAAAGAAACGTTTCTTCTGAGTTTTAGACGCAGTCTTAATGCTCTTTCTTATATATGCCGGTACTGGGCCGGAAAGGCCTGTTTTGAGACTCTGCACAGAAAGTGTTTGCAGACTGCTGAATCCACACACGGGTTTAACTCTGGAAGTTGAGTGCACACATTGACAACCGTTCTGTTAGATAGCTGCGTTTTGGATTTAGAAGCAGATATTTCCCTGGGCTTACTGCTGTTTCTTCCATATGCCGGTAATGGGCTGAAAACGCCTGCTTTGGGACTCTGCAGAGAAAGTGTTTGCAAACTGCTGAATCCACACACGGGTTTAACTCTGGAAGTTGAGTGCACACATTGACAACCGTTCTGTTAGATAGCTGCGTTTTGGATTTAGAAGCAGATATTTCCCTGTGCTGACTGCTGTTTCTTCCATATGCCGGTAATGGGCTGAAAACGCCTGTTTTGGGACTCTGCAGAGGAAGTGTTTGCAGACTGCTGAATCCACACACGGGTTTAACTCTGGAAGTTGAGTGCACACATTGACAACCGTTCTGTTAGATAGCTGCGTTTTGGATTTAGAAGCAGATATTTCCCTGTGCTTACTGCTGTTTCTTCCATATGCCGGTAATGGGCTGAAAACGCCTGTTTTGGGACTCTGCAGAGAAAGTGTTTGCAGACTGCTGAATCCACACACGGGTTTAACTCTGGAAGTTGAGTGCACACATTGACAACCGTTCTGTTAGATAGCTGCGTTTTGGATTTAGAAGCAGATATTTCCCTGTGCTTACTGCTGTTTCTTCCATATGCCGGTAATGGGCTGAAAACGCCTGGTTTGGGACTCTGCAGAGAAGATGTTTGCAGACTGCTGAATCCACACACGGGTTTAACTCTGGAAGTTGAGTGCACACATTGACAACCGTTCTGTTAGATAGCTGCGTTTTGGATTTAGAAGCAGATATTTCCCTGTGCTTACTGCTGTTTCTTCCATATGCCGGTAATGGGCTGAAAACGCCTGTTTTGGGACTCTGCAGAGAAAGTGTTTGCAGACTGCTGAATCCACACACGGGTTTAACTCTGGAAGTTGAGTGCACACATTGACAACCGTTCTGTTAGATAGCTGCGTTTTGGATTTAGAAGCAGATATTTCCCTGGGCTTACTGCTGTTTCTTCCATATGCCGGTAATGGGCTGAAAGCGCCTGTTTTTGGACTCTGCAGAGAAAGTGTTTGCAGACTGCTGAATCCACACACGGGTTTAACTCTGGAAGTTGAGTGCACACATTGACAACCGTTCTGTTAGATAGCTGCGTTTTGGATTTAGAAGCAGATATTTCCCTTTGCTTACTGCTGTTTCTTCCATATGCCGGTAATGGGCTGAAAACGCCTGGTTTGGGACTCTGCAGAGAAAGTGTTTGCAGACTGCTGAATCCACACACGGGTTTAACTCTGGAAGTTGAGTGCACACATTGACAACCGTTCTGTTAGATAGCTGCGTTTTGGATTTAGAAGCAGATATTTCCCTGGGCTTACTGCTGTTTCTTCCATATGCCGGTAATGGGCTGAAAACGCCTGTTTTGGGACTCAGCAGAGAAAGTGTTTGCAGACTGCTGAATCCACACACGGGTTTAACTCTGGAAGTTGAGTGCACACATTGACAACCGTTCTGTTAGATAGCTGCGTTTTGGATTTAGAAGCAGATATTTCCCTGTGCTTACTGCTGTTTCTTCCATATGCCGGTAATGGACTGAAAACGCCTGGTTTGGGACTCTGCAGAGAAGATGTTTGCAGACTGCTGAATCCACACACCGGTTTAACTCTGGAAGTTGAGTGCACACATTGACAACCGTTCTGTTAGATAGCTGCGTTTTGGATTTAGAAGCAGATATTTCCCTGGGCTTACTGCTGTTTCTTCCATATGCCGGTAATGGGCTGAAAACGCCTGTTTTGGGACTCTGCAGAGAAAGTGTTTGCAGACTGCTGAATCCACACACGGGTTTAAGTCTGGAAGTTGAGTGCACACATTGACAACCGTTCTGTTAGATAGCTGCGTTTTGGATTTAGAAGCAGATATTTCCCTGTGCTTACTGCAGTTTCTTCCATATGCCGGTAATGAGCTGAAAATGCCTGTTTTGGGACTCTGCAGAGAAAGTGTTTGCAGACTGCTGAATCCACACACGGGTTTAACTCTGCAAGTTGAGTGCACACATTGACAACCGTTCTGTTAGATAGCTGCGTTTTGGATTTAGAAGCAGATATTTCCCTGTGTTTACTGCTGTTTTTTCCATATGCCGGTAATGGGCTGAAATCGCCTCTTTTGGGACTCTGCAGACAAAGTGTTTGCAGACTGCTGAATCCACACACGGGTTTAACTCTGGAAGTTGAGTGCACACATTGACAATCGTTCTGTTAGATAGCTGCGTTTTGGATGTAGAAGCAGATATTTCCCTGGGCTTACTGCTGTTTCTTCCATATGCCGGTAATGGGCTGAAAACGCCTGGTTTGGGACTCTGCAGAGAAAGTGTTTGCAGACTGCTGAATCCACACACGGGTTTAACTCTGGAAGTTGAGTGCACACATTGACAACCGTTCTGTTAGATAGCTGCGTTTTGGATTTAGAAGCAGATATTTCCCTGGGCTTACTGCTGTTTCTTCCATATGCCGGTAATGGGCTGAAAGCGCCTGTTTTTGGACTCTGCAGAGAAAGTGTTTGCAGACTGCTGAATCCACACACGGGTTTAACTCTGGAAGTTGAGTGCACACATTGACAACCGTTCTGTTAGATAGCTGCGTTTTGGATTTAGAAGCAGATATTTCCCTTTGCTTACTGCTGTTTCTTCCATATGCCGGTAATGGGCTGAAAACGCCTGTTTTGGGACTCTGCAGAGAAAGTGTTTGCAGACTGCTGAATCCACACACGGGTTTAACTCTGGAAGTTGAGTGCACACATTGACAACCGTTCTGTTAGATAGCTGCGTTTTGGATGTAGAAGCAGATATTTCCCTGGGCTTACTGCTGTTTCTTCCATATGCCGGTAATGGGCTGAAAACGCCTGGTTTGGGACTCTGCAGAGAAAGTGTTTGCAGACTGCTGAATCCACACACGGGTTTAACTCTGGAAGTTGAGTGCACACATTGACAACCGTTCTGTTAGATAGCTGCGTTTTGGATTTAGAAGCAGATATTTCCCTGGGCTTACTGCTGTTTCTTCCATATGCCGGTAATGGGCTGAAAGCGCCTGTTTTTGGACTCTGCAGAGAAAGTGTTTGCAGACTGCTGAATCCACACACGGGTTTAACTCTGGAAGTTGAGTGCACACATTGACAACCGTTCTGTTAGATAGCTGCGTTTTGGATTTAGAAGCAGATATTTCCCTTTGCTTACTGCTGTTTCTTCCATATGCCGGTAATGGGCTGAAAACGCCTGTTTTGGGACTCTGCAGAGAAAGTGTTTGCAGACTGCTGAATCCACACACGGGTTTAACTCTGGAAGTTGAGTGCACACATTGACAACCGTTCTGTTAGATAGCTGCGTTTTGGATTTAGAAGCAGATATTTCCCTGGGCTTACTGCTGTTTCTTCCATATGCCGGTAATGGGCTGAAAACGCCTGTTTTTGGACTCTGCAGAGAAACTGTTTGCAGACTGCTGAATCCACACACGGGTTTAACTCTGGAAGTTGAGTGCACACATTGACAACCGTTCTGTTAGATAGCTGCGTTTTGGATTTAGAAGCAGATATTTCCCTGTGCTTACTGCAGTTTCTGCCATATGCCGGTAATGGGCTGAAAACGCCTGGTTTGGGACTCTGCAGAGAAGATGTTTGCAGACTGCTGAATCCACACACCGGTTTAACTCTGGAAGTTGAGTGCACACATTGACAACCGTTCTGTTAGATAGCTGCGTTTTGGATTTAGAAGCAGATATTTCCCTGGGCTTACTGCTGTTTCTTCCATATGCCGGTAATGGGCTGAAAACGCCTGTTTTGGGACTGTGCAGAGAAAGTGTTTGCAGACTGCTGAATCCACACCCGGGTTTAACTCTGGAAGTTGAGTGCACACATTGACAACCGTTCTGTTAGATAGCTGCGTTTTGGATTTAGAAGCAGATATTTCCCTGGGCTTACTGCTGTTTCTTCCATATGCCGGTAATGGGCTGAAAACGCCTGTTTTGGGACTCTGCAGAGAAAGTGTTTGCAGACTGCTGAATCCACACACGGGTTTAACTCTGGAAGTTGAGTGCACACATTGACAACCGTTCTGTTAGATAGCTGCGTTTTGGATTTAGAAGCAGATATTTCCCTGTGCTTACTGCTGTTTCTTCCACATGCCGGTAATGGGCTGAAAACGCCTGCTTTGGCACTCTGCAGAGAAAGTGTTTGCAGACTGCTGAATACACACACGGGTTTAACTCTGGAAGTTGAGTGCACACATTGAGAACCGTTCTGTTAGATAGCTGCGTTTTGGATTTAGAAGCAGATATTTCCCTGTGCTTACTGCTGTTTCTTCCATATGCCGGTAATGGGCTGAAAACGCCTGTTTTGGGACTCTGCAGAGAAAGTGTTTGCAGACTGCTGAATCCACACACGGGTTTAAGTCTGGAAGTTGAGTGCACACATTGACAATCGTTCTGTTAGATAGCTGCGTTTTGGATTTAGAAGCAGATATTTCCCTGTGCTTACTGCTGTTTCTTCCATATGCCGGTAATGGGCTGAAAACGCCTGGTTTGGGACTCTGCAGAGAAGATGTTTGCAGACTGCTGAATCCACACACGGGTTTAACTCTGGAAGTTGAGTGCACACATTGACAACCGTTCTGTTAGATAGCTGCGTTTTGGATTTAGAAGCAGATATTTCCCTGTGCTTACTGCTGTTTCTTCCATATGCCGGTAATGGGCTGAAAACGCCTGTTTTGGGACTCTGCAGAGAAAGTGTTTGCAGACTGCTGAATCCACACACGGGTTTAACTCTGCAAGTTGAGTGCACACATTGACAACCGTTCTGTTAGATAGCTGCGTTTTGGATTTAGAAGCAGATATTTCCCTGGGCTTACTGCTGTTTCTTCCATATGCCGGTAATGGGCTGAAAACGCCTGGTTTGGGACTCTGCAGAGAAAGTGTTTGCAGACTGCTGAATCCACACACGGGTTTAACTCTGGAAGTTGAGTGCACACATTGACAACCGTTCTGTTAGATAGCTGCGTTTTGGATTTAGAAGCAGATATTTCCCTGTGCTTACTGCTGTTTCTTCCACATGCCGGTAATGGGCTGAAAACGCCTGCTTTGGCACTCTGCAGAGAAAGTGTTTGCAGACTGCTGAATCCACACACGGGTTTATCTCTGGAAGTTGAGTGCACACATTGACAACCGTTCTGTTAGATAGCTGCGTTTTGGATTTAGAAGCAGATATTTCCCTGTGCTTACTGCTGTTTCTTCCATATGCCGGTAATGGGCTGAAAACGCCTGTTTTGGGACTCTGCAGAGAAAGTGTTTGCAGACTGCTGAATCCACACACGGGTTTAACTCTGGAAGTTGAGTGCACACATTGACAACCGTTCTGTTAGATAGCTGCGTTTTGGATTTAGAAGCAGATATTTCCCTGTGCTTACTGCAGTTTCTTCCATATGCCGGTATTGGGCTGAAAACGCCTGGTTTGGGACCCTGCAGAGAAGATGTTTGCAGACTGCTGAATCCACACACGGGTTTAACTCTGGAAGTTGAGTGCACACATTGACAACCGTTCTGTTAGATAGCTGCGTTTTGGATTTAGAAGCAGATATTTCCCTGTGCTTACTGCTGTTTCTTCCATATGCCGGTAATGGGCTGAAAACGCCAGTTTTGGGACTCTGCAGAGAAAGTGTTTGCAGACTGCTGAATCCACACACGGGTTTATCTCTGGAAGTTGAGTGCACGCATTGACAACCATTCAGTTAGATAGCTGCCTTTTGGTTTTAGAAGCAGTTATTTCTCTTTACAGCATATACTCTCATTCACTCCGGAATATCCAAACACAGCTCCTGAAAGAAACGGGTTTCTAAGTATAATCAGATATTTCTCTTTACATCTTGTACCCCAGTACGCTCTGATATATGCATACGCAGCTCCTGGAAGAAACGTGTTTGTAACTCGCTGAATCTGTGCATATATTGAAGTCTCTTAGGTGAATGAACACACAGCAGAGGAGTTTGAAAAAAACATTTCTTCCATGTTATAGATGCCCTGTTACTGCTATTGTTTTTAGGCTGGTGTTTTCCTGGAAATGTTGGTTTTAGAATTTCCATATAAATGGTTTGTAAACTGCTGCTTAAGTGGAGCAGTTTAATTCGTTAAGTTGAATGCCCTCATTCACAATCATTCTGTTAGCTAGCTCCGTTTTGGTTTTAGAAGCCTGTGTTTCTAGTTACAGCATATACTCCCATTCATTCTGGAATAGCCAAACGCAGCTCCCAGAATAGACGTGTTTCTAAGTCGCTGAATCTAAACATAGATTCAACTCCCTTAGGTGAACGAACACACAGCACAGCAGTTTGAAAGAAACGTTTTATTTGAGTTTTAGACGCAGTCTTATTGCTATTTCTTAGAGGCCAGTATTTTGCTGGGAATGTCTGTGTTAGAATCTGCACAAAAATCTTTTCTAAACTGCTGCATAGAAACAACAGTTTATCTCAATAAGCTGAATGCACACAGTGACAACCATTCTGTTAGATGGCTCCGTGTTTGTTTTAGAACCAGATATTTCACTTTAAACCTTATACTCCAGTACACTCTGGAATATGCAAATGCAGCTCCTGGAAGAAACGTGTTTCTTACTCGCTGAATCTGAACATATACTCAAGACTCTTAGGTGAATGAACACAGAGCAGAGCATTTTGAAGAAAACGTTTCTTCTATGTTATAGATGCAGTCTTACTGCTACTTCTTTTAGGCTGGTGTTTTGCTGCAAATGTTGATTTTAGAATTTGCATACAAAGGGTTTCTAAACTGCTGCCTAAGAAGAGCAGATTAACCCTTTAAGTTGAATGCACACATTCACAACCATTCTGTTAGATAGCTCCGTTTTGGTTTTAGAAACAGATATTTCTCTTTACAGCATTTACTCCCATACACTCTGGAATATCGAAATGCAGCTCCTAGAATAAACGTGTTTCAAACTCGCTGAATCCAAACTTAGAGTCAACGACCTTTGGTGAACGAACACACTGCAGAGCAGTTTGAAAGAAACGTTCCCTCTGAGTTTTAGACGCAGTCTTACTGCTATTTCTTATAGGCCGGTATTTTGCTGGAAATGTCTGTTTGAGAATCTACACAGAAATGTTTTCTAAACTGCTGCATACAAACAGCAGTTTAGCTCAGTAAGTTGAATGCACACATTGACAACCATTCCATTAGATCATCCGTTTTTCTTTTGGAACGAGACATTTGTCTTTACATCTTATACTCCAGTATACTCTGGAATAGGCAAACACAGCTCCTGGAAGAAACGTGTTGCTAACTAGCTGAAACTGAACATATATTCAAGTCTCTTATATGAATGAACACACAGCAGAGCAGTTTGAAAACAGTTTCTTCCATGTTAAAGATGCAGTCTTACTGCTATTTCCTACAGGCTGGTGTTTCGCTGGAAAGGTCTGTATGAGAATTTGCATAGAAAGGGTTTCTAAAGTGCTGCATGAGAAGAGCAGTTTACCTCTTTAAGCAGAAGGCACACATTCACAACCACTCTGCTAGATAGATCCATTTTGGTTTTAGAAACAGATATTTCTCTTTACAGCATATACTCCCATTCAATCTGGAATATCCAAAGACAGCTCCGAGAATAAACGTGTTTCTATCTCGCTGAATCTAAACATAGTTTCAACTCCCTTAGGCCAAAGAACACAAGGCCGAGCAGTTTGAAAGAAACGTTTCTTCTGAGTTTTAGACGCAGTCTTAATGCTCTTTCTTATATATGCCGGTACTGGGCCGGAAAGGCCTGTTTTGAGACTCTGCACAGAAAGTGTTTGCAGACTGCTGAATCCACACACGGGTTTAACTCTGGAAGTTGAGTGCACACATTGACAACCGTTCTGTTAGATAGCTGCGTTTTGGATTTAGAAGCAGATATTTCCCTGGGCTTACTGCTGTTTCTTCCATATGCCGGTAATGGGCTGAAAACGCCTGCTTTGGGACTCTGCAGAGAAAGTGTTTGCAGACTGCTGAATCCACACACGGGTTTAACTCTGGAAGTTGAGTGCACACATTGACAACCGTTCTGTTAGATAGCTGCGTTTTGGATTTAGAAGCAGATATTTCCCTGTGCTGACTGCTGTTTCTTCCATATGCCGGTAATGGGCTGAAAACGCCTGTTTTGGGACTCTGCAGAGGAAGTGTTTGCAGACTGCTGAATCCACACACGGGTTTAACTCTGGAAGTTGAGTGCACACATTGACAACCGTTCTGTTAGATAGCTGCGTTTTGGATTTAGAAGCAGATATTTCCCTGTGCTTACTGCTGTTTCTTCCATATGCCGGTAATGGGCTGAAAACGCCTGTTTTGGGACTCTGCAGAGAAAGTGTTTGCAGACTGCTGAATCCACACACGGGTTTAACTCTGGAAGTTGAGTGCACACATTGACAACCGTTCTGTTAGATAGCTGCGTTTTGGATTTAGAAGCAGATATTTCCCTGTGCTTACTGCTGTTTCTTCCATATGCCGGTATGGGCTGAAAACGCCTGTTTTGGGACTCTGCAGAGAAGATGTTTGCAGACTGCTGAATCCACACACGGGTTTAACTCTGGAAGTTGAGTGCACACATTGACAACCGTTCTGTTAGATAGCTGCGTTTTGGATTTAGAAGCAGATATTTCCCTGTGCTTACTGCTGTTTCTTCCATATGCCGGTAATGGGCTGAAAACGCCTGTTTTGGGACTCTGCAGAGAAAGTGTTTGCAGACTGCTGAATCCACACACGGGTTTAACTCTGGAAGTTGAGTGCACACATTGACAACCGTTCTGTTAGATAGCTGCGTTTTGGATTTAGAAGCAGATATTTCCCTGGGCTTACTGCTGTTTCTTCCATATGCCGGTAATGGGCTGAAAGCGCCTGTTTTTGGACTCTGCAGAGAAAGTGTTTGCAGACTGCTGAATCCACACACGGGTTTAACTCTGGAAGTTGAGTGCACACATTGACAACCGTTCTGTTAGATAGCTGCGTTTTGGATTTAGAAGCAGATATTTCCCTTTGCTTACTGCTGTTTCTTCCATATGCCGGTAATGGGCTGAAAACGCCTGTTTTGGGACTCTGCAGAGAAAGTGTTTGCAGACTGCTGAATCCACACACGGGTTTAACTCTGGAAGTTGAGTGCACACATTGACAACCGTTCTGTTAGATAGCTGCGTTTTGGATTTAGAAGCAGATATTTCCCTGGGCTTACTGCTGTTTCTTCCATATGCCGGTAATGGGCTGAAAACGCCTGTTTTGGGACTCAGCAGAGAAAGTGTTTGCAGACTGCTGAATCCACACACGGGTTTAACTCTGGAAGTTGAGTGCACACATTGACAACCGTTCTGTTAGATAGCTGCGTTTTGGATTTAGAAGCAGATATTTCCCTGTGCTTACTGCTGTTTCTTCCATATGCCGGTAATGGACTGAAAACGCCTGGTTTGGGACTCTGCAGAGAAGATGTTTGCAGACTGCTGAATCCACACACCGGTTTAACTCTGGAAGTTGAGTGCACACATTGACAACCGTTCTGTTAGATAGCTGCGTTTTGGATTTAGAAGCAGATATTTCCCTGGGCTTACTGCTGTTTCTTCCATATGCCGGTAATGGGCTGAAAACGCCTGTTTTGGGACTCTGCAGAGAAAGTGTTTGCAGACTGCTGAATCCACACACGGGTTTAAGTCTGGAAGTTGAGTGCACACATTGACAACCGTTCTGTTAGATAGCTGCGTTTTGGATTTAGAAGCAGATATTTCCCTGTGCTTACTGCAGTTTCTTCCATATGCCGGTAATGAGCTGAAAATGCCTGTTTTGGGACTCTGCAGAGAAAGTGTTTGCAGACTGCTGAATCCACACACGGGTTTAACTCTGCAAGTTGAGTGCACACATTGACAACCGTTCTGTTAGATAGCTGCGTTTTGGATTTAGAAGCAGATATTTCCCTGTGTTTACTGCTGTTTTTTCCATATGCCGGTAATGGGCTGAAATCGCCTCTTTTGGGACTCTGCAGACAAAGTGTTTGCAGACTGCTGAATCCACACACGGGTTTAACTCTGGAAGTTGAGTGCACACATTGACAATCGTTCTGTTAGATAGCTGCGTTTTGGATGTAGAAGCAGATATTTCCCTGGGCTTACTGCTGTTTCTTCCATATGCCGGTAATGGGCTGAAAACGCCTGGTTTGGGACTCTGCAGAGAAGATGTTTGCAGACTGCTGAATCCACACACCGGTTTAACTCTGGAAGTTGAGTGCACACATTGACAACCGTTCTGTTAGATAGCTGCGTTTTGGATTTAGAAGCAGATATTTCCCTGGGCTTACTGCTGTTTCTTCCATATGCCGGTAATGGGCTGAAAGCGCCTGTTTTTGGACTCTGCAGAGAAAGTGTTTGCAGACTGCTGAATCCACACACGGGTTTAACTCTGGAAGTTGAGTGCACACATTGACAACCGTTCTGTTAGATAGCTGCGTTTTGGATTTAGAAGCAGATATTTCCCTTTGCTTACTGCTGTTTCTTCCATATGCCGGTAATGGGCTGAAAACGCCTGTTTTGGGACTCTGCAGAGAAAGTGTTTGCAGACTGCTGAATCCACACACGGGTTTAACTCTGGAAGTTGAGTGCACACATTGACAACCGTTCTGTTAGATAGCTGCGTTTTGGATGTAGAAGCAGATATTTCCCTGGGCTTACTGCTGTTTCTTCCATATGCCGGTAATGGGCTGAAAACGCCTGGTTTGGGACTCTGCAGAGAAAGTGTTTGCAGACTGCTGAATCCACACACGGGTTTAACTCTGGAAGTTGAGTGCACACATTGACAACCGTTCTGTTAGATAGCTGCGTTTTGGATTTAGAAGCAGATATTTCCCTGGGCTTACTGCTGTTTCTTCCATATGCCGGTAATGGGCTGAAAGCGCCTGTTTTTGGACTCTGCAGAGAAAGTGTTTGCAGACTGCTGAATCCACACACGGGTTTAACTCTGGAAGTTGAGTGCACACATTGACAACCGTTCTGTTAGATAGCTGCGTTTTGGATTTAGAAGCAGATATTTCCCTTTGCTTACTGCTGTTTCTTCCATATGCCGGTAATGGGCTGAAAACGCCTGTTTTGGGACTCTGCAGAGAAAGTGTTTGCAGACTGCTGAATCCACACACGGGTTTAACTCTGGAAGTTGAGTGCACACATTGACAACCGTTCTGTTAGATAGCTGCGTTTTGGATTTAGAAGCAGATATTTCCCTGTGCTTACTGCAGTTTCTGCCATATGCCGGTAATGGGCTGAAAACGCCTGGTTTGGGACTCTGCAGAGAAGATGTTTGCAGACTGCTGAATCCACACACCGGTTTAACTCTGGAAGTTGAGTGCACACATTGACAACCGTTCTGTTAGATAGCTGCGTTTTGGATTTAGAAGCAGATATTTCCCTGGGCTTACTGCTGTTTCTTCCATATGCCGGTAATGGGCTGAAAACGCCTGTTTTGGGACTGTGCAGAGAAAGTGTTTGCAGACTGCTGAATCCACACCCGGGTTTAACTCTGGAAGTTGAGTGCACACATTGACAACCGTTCTGTTAGATAGCTGCGTTTTGGATTTAGAAGCAGATATTTCCCTGGGCTTACTGCTGTTTCTTCCATATGCCGGTAATGGGCTGAAAACGCCTGTTTTGGGACTCTGCAGAGAAAGTGTTTGCAGACTGCTGAATCCACACACGGGTTTAACTCTGGAAGTTGAGTGCACACATTGACAACCGTTCTGTTAGATAGCTGCGTTTTGGATTTAGAAGCAGATATTTCCCTGTGCTTACTGCTGTTTCTTCCACATGCCGGTAATGGGCTGAAAACGCCTGCTTTGGCACTCTGCAGAGAAAGTGTTTGCAGACTGCTGAATACACACACGGGTTTAACTCTGGAAGTTGAGTGCACACATTGAGAACCGTTCTGTTAGATAGCTGCGTTTTGGATTTAGAAGCAGATATTTCCCTGTGCTTACTGCTGTTTCTTCCATATGCCGGTAATGGGCTGAAAACGCCTGTTTTGGGACTCTGCAGAGAAAGTGTTTGCAGACTGCTGAATCCACACACGGGTTTAAGTCTGGAAGTTGAGTGCACACATTGACAACCGTTCTGTTAGATAGCTGCGTTTTGGATTTAGAAGCAGATATTTCCCTGTGCTTACTGCAGTTTCTTCCATATGCCGGTAATGAGCTGAAAACGCCTGTTTTGGGACTCTGCAGAGAAAGTGTTTGCAGACTGCTGAATCCACACACGGGTTTAACTCTGCAAGTTGAGTGCACACATTGACAACCGTTCTGTTAGATAGCTGCGTTTTGGATTTAGAAGCAGATATTTCCCTGTGTTTACTGCTGTTTTTTCCATATGCCGGTAATGGGCTGAAATCGCCTCTTTTGGGACTCTGCAGACAAAGTGTTTGCAGACTGCTGAATCCACACACGGGTTTAACTCTGGAAGTTGAGTGCACACATTGACAACCGTTCTGTTAGATAGCTGCGTTTTGGATGTAGAAGCAGATATTTCCCTGGGCTTACTGCTGTTTCTTCCATATGCCGGTAATGGGCTGAAAACGCCTGGTTTGGGACTCTGCAGAGAAAGTGTTTGCAGACTGCTGAATCCACACACGGGTTTAACTCTGGAAGTTGAGTGCACACATTGACAACCGTTCTGTTAGATAGCTGCGTTTTGGATTTAGAAGCAGATATTTCCCTGGGCTTACTGCTGTTTCTTCCATATGCCGGTAATGGGCTGAAAGCGCCTGTTTTTGGACTCTGCAGAGAAAGTGTTTGCAGACTGCTGAATCCACACACGGGTTTAACTCTGGAAGTTGAGTGCACACATTGACAACCGTTCTGTTAGATAGCTGCGTTTTGGATTTAGAAGCAGATATTTCCCTTTGCTTACTGCTGTTTCTTCCATATGCCGGTAATGGGCTGAAAACGCCTGTTTTGGGACTCTGCAGAGAAAGTGTTTGCAGACTGCTGAATCCACACACGGGTTTAACTCTGGAAGTTGAGTGCACACATTGACAACCGTTCTGTTAGATAGCTGCGTTTTGGATTTAGAAGCAGATATTTCCCTGGGCTTACTGCTGTTTCTTCCATATGCCGGTAATGGGCTGAAAACGCCTGTTTTTGGACTCTGCAGAGAAACTGTTTGCAGACTGCTGAATCCACACACGGGTTTAACTCTGGAAGTTGAGTGCACACATTGACAACCGTTCTGTTAGATAGCTGCGTTTTGGATTTAGAAGCAGGTATTTCCCTGTGCTTACTGCAGTTTCTGCCATATGCCGGTAATGGGCTGAAAACGCCTGGTTTGGGACTCTGCAGAGAAGATGTTTGCAGACTGCTGAATCCACACACCGGTTTAACTCTGGAAGTTGAGTGCACACATTGACAACCGTTCTGTTAGATAGCTGCGTTTTGGATTTAGAAGCAGATATTTCCCTGGGCTTACTGCTGTTTCTTCCATATGCCGGTAATGGGCTGAAAACGCCTGTTTTGGGACTGTGCAGAGAAAGTGTTTGCAGACTGCTGAATCCACACCCGGGTTTAACTCTGGAAGTTGAGTGCACACATTGACAACCGTTCTGTTAGATAGCTGCGTTTTGGATTTAGAAGCAGATATTTCCCTGGGCTTACTGCTGTTTCTTCCATATGCCGGTAATGGGCTGAAAACGCCTGTTTTGGGACTCTGCAGAGAAAGTGTTTGCAGACTGCTGAATCCACACACGGGTTTAACTCTGGAAGTTGAGTGCACACATTGACAACCGTTCTGTTAGATAGCTGCGTTTTGGATTTAGAAGCAGATATTTCCCTGTGCTTACTGCTGTTTCTTCCACATGCCGGTAATGGGCTGAAAACGCCTGCTTTGGCACTCTGCAGAGAAAGTGTTTGCAGACTGCTGAATACACACACGGGTTTAACTCTGGAAGTTGAGTGCACACATTGAGAACCGTTCTGTTAGATAGCTGCGTTTTGGATTTAGAAGCAGATATTTCCCTGTGCTTACTGCTGTTTCTTCCATATGCCGGTAATGGGCTGAAAACGCCTGTTTTGGGACTCTGCAGAGAAAGTGTTTGCAGACTGCTGAATCCACACACGGGTTTAAGTCTGGAAGTTGAGTGCACACATTGACAACCGTTCTGTTAGATAGCTGCGTTTTGGATTTAGAAGCAGATATTTCCCTGTGCTTACTGCAGTTTCTTCCATATGCCGGTAATGAGCTGAAAACGCCTGTTTTGGGACTCTGCAGAGAAAGTGTTTGCAGACTGCTGAATCCACACACGGGTTTAACTCTGCAAGTTGAGTGCACACATTGACAACCGTTCTGTTAGATAGCTGCGTTTTGGATTTAGAAGCAGATATTTCCCTGTGTTTACTGCTGTTTTTTCCATATGCCGGTAATGGGCTGAAATCGCCTCTTTTGGGACTCTGCAGACAAAGTGTTTGCAGACTGCTGAATCCACACACGGGTTTAACTCTGGAAGTTGAGTGCACACATTGACAATCGTTCTGTTAGATAGCTGCGTTTTGGATGTAGAAGCAGATATTTCCCTGGGCTTACTGCTGTTTCTTCCATATGCCGGTAATGGGCTGAAAACGCCTGGTTTGGGACCCTGCAGAGAAGATGTTTGCAGACTGCTGAATCCACACACGGGTTTAACTCTGGAAGTTGAGTGCACACATTGACAACCGTTCTGTTAGATAGCTGCGTTTTGGATTTAGAAGCAGATATTTCCCTGGGCTTACTGCTGTTTCTTCCATATGCCGGTAATGGGCTGAAAACGCCTGTTTTGGGACTCTGCAGAGAAAGTGTTTGCAGACTGCTGAATCCACACACGGGTTTAACTCTGGAAGTTGAGTGCACACATTGACAACCGTTCTGTTAGATAGCTGCGTTTTGGATTTAGAAGCAGATATTTCCCTGGGCTTACTGCTGTTTCTTCCATATGCCGGTAATGGGCTGAAAACGCCTCTTTTGGGACTCTGCAGAGAAAGTGTTTGCAGACTGCTGAATCCACACACGGGTTTAACTCTGGAAGTTGAGTGCACACATTGACAATCGTTCTGTTAGATAGCTGCGTTTTGGATTTAGAAGCAGATATTTCCCTGTGCTTACTGCTGTTTCTTCCATATGCCGGTAATGGGCTGAAAACGCCTGGTTTGGGACACTGCAGAGAAGATGTTTGCAGACTGCTGAATCCACACACGGGTTTAACTCTGGAAGTTGAGTGCACACATTGACAACCGTTCTGTTAGATAGCTGCGTTTTGGATTTAGAAGCAGATATTTCCCTGTGCTTACTGCTGTTTCTTCCATATGCCGGTAATGGGCTGAAAACGCCTGTTTTGGGACTCTGCAGAGAAAGTGTTTGCAGACTGCTGAATCCACACACGGGTTTAACTCTGGAAGTTGAGTGCACACATTGACAACCGTTCTGTTAGATAGCTGCGTTTTGGATTTAGAAGCAGATATTTCCCTGGGCTTACTGCTGTTTCTTCCATATGCCGGTAATGGGCTGAAAACGCCTGTTTTGGGACTCTGCAGAGAAAGTGTTTGCAGACTGCTGAATCCACACACGGGTTTAACTCTGGAAGTTGAGTGCACACATTGACAACCGTTCTGTTAGATAGCTGCGTTTTGGATTTAGAAGCAGATATTTCCCTGTGCTTACTGCTGTTTCTTCCATATGCCGGTAATGGGCTGAAAACGCCTGCTTTGGCACTCTGCAGAGAAAGTGTTTGCAGACCGCTGAATCCACACACGGGTTTAACTCTGGAAGTTGAGTGCACACATTGACAACCGTTCTGTTAGATAGCTGCGTTTTGGATTTAGAAGCAGATATTTCCCTGTGCTTACTGCTGTTTCTTCCATATGCCGGTAATGGGCTGAAAACGCCTGTTTTGGGACTCTGCAGAGAAAGTGTTTGCAGACTGCTGAATCCACACACGGGTTTAACTCTGGAAGTTGAGTGCACACATTGACAACCGTTCTGTTAGATAGCTGCGTTTTGGATTTAGAAGCAGATATTTCCCTGTGCTTACTGCTGTTTCTTCCATATGCCGGTAATGGGCTGAAAACGCCTGTTTTGGGACTCTGCAGAGAAAGTGTTTGCAGACTGCTGAATCCACACACGGGTTTAACTCTGCAAGTTGAGTGCACACATTGACAACCGTTCTGTTAGATAGCTGCGTTTTGGATTTAGAAGCAGATATTTCCCTGTGCTTACTGCTGTTTCTTCCACATGCCGGTAATGGGCTGAAAACGCCTGCTTTGGCACTCTGCAGAGAAAGTGTTTGCAGACTGCTGAATACACACACGGGTTTAACTCTGGAAGTTGAGTGCACACATTGAGAACCGTTCTGTTAGATAGCTGCGTTTTGGATTTAGAAGCAGATATTTCCCTGTGCTTACTGCTGTTTCTTCCATATGCCGGTAATGGGCTGAAAACGCCTGTTTTGGGACTCTGCAGAGAAAGTGTTTGCAGACTGCTGAATCCACACACGGGTTTAAGTCTGGAAGTTGAGTGCACACATTGACAACCGTTCTGTTAGATAGCTGCGTTTTGGATTTAGAAGCAGATATTTCCCTGTGCTTACTGCAGTTTCTTCCATATGCCGGTAATGAGCTGAAAACGCCTGTTTTGGGACTCTGCAGACAAAGTGTTTGCAGACTGCTGAATCCACACACGGGTTTAACTCTGGAAGTTGAGTGCACACATTGACAATCGTTCTGTTAGATAGCTGCGTTTTGGATGTAGAAGCAGATATTTCCCTGGGCTTACTGCTGTTTCTTCCATATGCCGGTAATGGGCTGAAAACGCCTGGTTTGGGACCCTGCAGAGAAGATGTTTGCAGACTGCTGAATCCACACACGGGTTTAACTCTGGAAGTTGAGTGCACACATTGACAACCGTTCTGTTAGATAGCTGCGTTTTGGATTTAGAAGCAGATATTTCCCTGGGCTTACTGCTGTTTCTTCCATATGCCGGTAATGGGCTGAAAACGCCTGTTTTGGGACTCTGCAGAGAAAGTGTTTGCAGACTGCTGAATCCACACACGGGTTTAACTCTGGAAGTTGAGTGCACACATTGACAACCGTTCTGTTAGATAGCTGCGTTTTGGATTTAGAAGCAGATATTTCCCTGGGCTTACTGCTGTTTCTTCCATATGCCGGTAATGGGCTGAAAACGCCTCTTTTGGGACTCTGCAGAGAAAGTGTTTGCAGACTGCTGAATCCACACACGGGTTTAACTCTGGAAGTTGAGTGCACACATTGACAATCGTTCTGTTAGATAGCTGCGTTTTGGATTTAGAAGCAGATATTTCCCTGTGCTTACTGCTGTTTCTTCCATATGCCGGTAATGGGCTGAAAACGCCTGGTTTGGGACACTGCAGAGAAGATGTTTGCAGACTGCTGAATCCACACACGGGTTTAACTCTGGAAGTTGAGTGCACACATTGACAACCGTTCTGTTAGATAGCTGCGTTTTGGATTTAGAAGCAGATATTTCCCTGTGCTTACTGCTGTTTCTTCCATATGCCGGTAATGGGCTGAAAACGCCTGTTTTGGGACTCTGCAGAGAAAGTGTTTGCAGACTGCTGAATCCACACACGGGTTTAACTCTGGAAGTTGAGTGCACACATTGACAACCGTTCTGTTAGATAGCTGCGTTTTGGATTTAGAAGCAGATATTTCCCTGGGCTTACTGCTGTTTCTTCCATATGCCGGTAATGGGCTGAAAACGCCTGTTTTGGGACTCTGCAGAGAAAGTGTTTGCAGACTGCTGAATCCACACACGGGTTTAACTCTGGAAGTTGAGTGCACACATTGACAACCGTTCTGTTAGATAGCTGCGTTTTGGATTTAGAAGCAGATATTTCCCTGTGCTTACTGCTGTTTCTTCCATATGCCGGTAATGGGCTGAAAACGCCTGCTTTGGCACTCTGCAGAGAAAGTGTTTGCAGACCGCTGAATCCACACACGGGTTTAACTCTGGAAGTTGAGTGCACACATTGACAACCGTTCTGTTAGATAGCTGCGTTTTGGATTTAGAAGCAGATATTTCCCTGTGCTTACTGCTGTTTCTTCCATATGCCGGTAATGGGCTGAAAACGCCTGTTTTGGGACTCTGCAGAGAAAGTGTTTGCAGACTGCTGAATCCACACACGGGTTTAACTCTGGAAGTTGAGTGCACACATTGACAACCGTTCTGTTAGATAGCTGCGTTTTGGATTTAGAAGCAGATATTTCCCTGTGCTTACTGCTGTTTCTTCCATATGCCGGTAATGGGCTGAAAACGCCTGTTTTGGGACTCTGCAGAGAAAGTGTTTGCAGACTGCTGAATCCACACACGGGTTTAACTCTGCAAGTTGAGTGCACACATTGACAACCGTTCTGTTAGATAGCTGCGTTTTGGATTTAGAAGCAGATATTTCCCTGTGCTTACTGCTGTTTCTTCCATATGCCGGTAATGGGCTGAAAACGCCTGTTTTGGGACTCTGAAGAGAAAGTGTTTGCAGACTGCTGAATCCACACACGGGTTTAACTCTGGAAGTTGAGTGCACACATTGACAACCGTTCTGTTAGATAGCTGCGTTTTGGATTTAGAAGCAGATATTTCCCTGTGCTTACTGCTGTTTCTTCCATATGCCGGTAATGGGCTGAAAACGCCTGTTTTGGGACTCTGCAGAGAAAGTGTTTGCAGACTGCTGAATCCACACACGGGTTTAACTCTGGAAGTTGAGTGCACACATTGACAACCGTTCTGTTAGATAGCTGCGTTTTGGATTTAGAAGCAGATATTTCCCTGTGCTTACTGCTGTTTCTTCCATATGCCGGTAATGGGATGAAAACGCCTGCTTTGGCACTCTGCAGAGAAAGTGTTTGCAGACTGCTGAATCCACACACGGGTTTAACTCTGCAAGTTGAGTGCACACATTGACAACCGTTCTGTTAGATAGCTGCGTTTTGGATTTAGAAGCAGATATTTCCCTGTGTTTACTGCTGTTTTTTCCATATGCCGGTAATGGGCTGAAAACGCCTGCTTTGGCACTCTGCAGAGAAAGTGTTTGCAGACTGCTGAATCCACACACGGGTTTAACTCTGGAAGTTGAGTGCACACATTGACAACCGTTCTGTTAGATAGCTGCGTTTTGGATTTAGAAGCAGATATTTCCCTGTGCTTACTGCTGTTTCTTCCATATGCCGGTAATGGGCTGAAAACGCCTGCTTTGGCACTCTGCAGAGAAAGTGTTTGCAGACTGCTGAATCCACACACGGGTTTACCTCTGGAAGTTGAGTGCACACATTGACAACCGTTCTGTTAGATAGCTGCGTTTTGGATTTAGAAGCAGATATTTCCCTGTGCTTACTGCTGTTTCTTCCATATGCCGGTAATGGGCTGAAAACGCCTGTTTTGGGACTCTGCAGAGAAAGTGTTTGCAGACTGCTGAATCCACACACGGGTTTAACTCTGGAAGTTGAGTGCACACATTGACAACCGTTCTGTTAGATAGCTGCGTTTTGGATTTAGAAGCAGATATTTCCCTGTGCTTACTGCTGTTTCTTCCATATGCCGGTAATGGGCTGAAAACGCCTGTTTTGGGACTCTGCAGAGAAAGTGTTTGCAGACTGCTGAATCCACACACGGGTTTAACTCTGGAAGTTGAGTGCACACATTGACAACCGTTCTGTTAGATAGCTGCGTTTTGGATTTAGAAGCAGATATTTCCCTGTGCTTACTGCTGTTTCTTCCATATGCCGGTAATGGGCTGAAAACGCCTGTTTTGGGACTCTGCAGAGAAAGTGTTTGCAGACTGCTGAATCCACACACGGGTTTAACTCTGGAAGTTGAGTGCACACATTGACAACCGTTCTGTTAGATAGCTGCGTTTTGGATTTAGAAGCAGATATTTCCCTGGGCTTACTGCTGTTTCTTCCATATGCCGGTAATGGGCTGAAAACGCCTGTTTTGGGACTCTGCAGAGAAAGTGTTTGCAGACTGCTGAATCCACACACGGGTTTAACTCTGGAAGTTGAGTGCACACATTGACAACCGTTCTGTTAGATAGCTGCGTTTTGGATTTAGAAGCAGATATTTCCCTGGGCTTACTGCTGTTTCTTCCATATGCCGGTAATGGGCTGAAAACGCCTGGTTTGGGACTCTGCAGAGAAGATGTTTGCAGACTGCTGAATCCACACACGGGTTTAACTCTGCAAGTTGAGTGCACACATTGACAACCGTTCTGTTAGATAGCTGCGTTTTGGATTTAGAAGCAGATATTTCCCTGTGTTTACTGCTGTTTTTTCCATATGCCGGTAATGGGCTGAAATCGCCTCTTTTGGGACTCTGCAGACAAAGAGTTTGCAGACTGCTGAATCCACACACGGGTTTAACTCTGGAAGTTGAGTGCACACATTGACAACCGTTCTGTTAGATAGCTGCGTTTTGGATTTAGAAGCAGATATTTCCCTGTGCTTACTGCTGTTTCTTCCATATGCCGGTAATGGGCTGAAAACGCCTGCTTTGGCACTCTGCAGAGAAAGTGTTTGCAGACTGCTGAATCCACACACGGGTTTAACTCTGGAAGTTGAGTGCACACATTGACAACCGTTCTGTTAGATAGCTGCGTTTTGGATTTAGAAGCAGATATTTCCCTGTGCTTACTGCTGTTTCTTCCACATGCCGGTAATGGGCTGAAAACGCCTGTTTTGGGACTCTGCAGAGAAAGTGTTTGCAGACTGCTGAATCCACACACGGGTTTAACTCTGGAAGTTGAGTGCACACATTGACAACCGTTCTGTTAGATAGCTGCGTTTTGGATTTAGAAGCAGATATTTCCCTGTGCTTACTGCTGTTTCTTCCATATGCCGGTAATGGGCTGAAAACGCCTGTTTTGGGACTCTGCAGAGAAAGTGTTTGCAGACTGCTGAATCCACACACGGGTTTAACTCTGGAAGTTGAGTGCACACATTGACAACCGTTCTGTTAGACAGCTGCGTTTTGGATTTAGAAGCAGATATTTCCCTGGGCTTACTGCTGTTTCTTCCATATGCCGGTAATGGGCTGAAAACGCCTGTTTTGGGACTCTGCAGAGAAAGTGTTTGCAGACTGCTGAATCCACACACGGGTGTAACTCTGGAAGTTGAGTGCACACATTGACAACCGTTCTGTTAGATAGCTGCGTTTTGGATTTAGAAGCAGATATTTCCCTGTGCTGACTGCTGTTTCTTCCATATGCCGGTAATGGGCTGAAAACGCCTGTTTTGGGACTCTGCAGAGAAAGTGTTTGCAGACTGCTGAATCCACACACGGGTTTAACTCTGGAAGTTGAGTGCACACATTGACAACCGTTCTGTTAGATAGCTGCGTTTTGGATTTAGAAGCAGATATTTCCCTGGGCTTACTGCTGTTTCTTCCATATGCCGGTAATGGGCTGAAAACCCCTGGTTTGGGACTCTGCAGAGAAGATGTTTGCAGACTGCTGAATCCACACACGGGTTTAACTCTGGAAGTTGAGTGCACACATTGACAACCGTTCTGTTAGATAGCTGCGTTTTGGATTTAGAAGCAGATATTTCCCTGTGCTTACGGCTGTTTCTTCCATATGCCGGTAATGGGCTGAAAACGCCTGTTTTGGGACTCTACAGAGAAAGTGTTTGCAGACTGCTGAATCCACACACGGGTTTAACTCTGGAAGTTGAGTGCACACATTGACAACCGTTCTGTTAGATAGCTGCGTTTTGGATTTAGAAGCAGATATTTCCCTGTGCTTACTGCTGTTTTTTCCATATGCCGGTAATGGGCTGAAAACGCCTGTTTTGGGACTCTGCAGAGAAAGTGTTTGCAGACTGCTGAATCCACACACGGGTTTAACTCTGGAAGTTGAGTGCACACATTGACAACCGTTCTGTTAGATAGCTGCGTTTTGGATTTAGAAGCAGATATTTCCCTGGGCTTACTGCTGTTTCTTCCATATGCCGGTAATGGGCTGAAAACGCCTGGTTTGGGACTCTGCAGAGAAAGTGTTTGCAGACTGCTGAATCCACACACGGGTTTAACTCTGGAAGTTGAGTGCACACATTGACAACCGTTCTGTTAGATAGCTGCGTTTTGGATTTAGAAGCAGATATTTCCCTGGGCTTACTGCTGTTTCTTCCATAAGCCGGTAATGGGCTGAAAACGCCTGGTTTGGGACCCTGCAGAGAAGATGTTTGCAGACTGCTGAATCCACACCCGGGTTTAACTCTGGAAGTTGAGTGCACACATTGACAACCGTTCTGTTAGATAGCTGCGTTTTGGATTTAGAAGCAGATATTTCCCTTTCCTTACTGCTGTTTCTTCCATATGCCGGTAATGGGCTGAAAACGCCTGTTTTGGGACTCTGCAGAGAAAGTGTTTGCAGACTGCTGAATCCACACACGAGTTTAACTCTGGAAGTTGAGTGCACACATTGACAACCGTTCTGTTAGATAGCTGCGTTTTGGATTTAGAAGCAGATATTATCCTGGGCTTACTGCTGTTTCTTCCATATGCCGGTAATGGGCTGAAAACGCCTGTTTTGGGACTCTGCAGAGAAAGTGTTTGCAGACTGCTGAATCCACACACGGGTTTAACTCTGGAAGTTGAGTGCACACATTGACAATCGTTGTGTTAGATAGCTGCGTTTTGGATTTAGAAGCAGATATTTCCCTGTGCTTACTGCTGTTTCTTCCATATGCCGGTAATGGGCTGAAAACGCCTGGTTTGGGACTCTGCAGAGAAGATGTTTGCAGACTGCTGAATCCACACACGGGTTTAACTCTGGAAGTTGAGTGCACACATTGACAACCGTTCTGTTAGATAGCTGCGTTTTGGATTTAGAAGCAGATATTTCCCTGGGCTTACTGCTGTTTCTTCCATATGCCGGTAATGGGCTGAAAACGCCTGTTTTGGGACTCTGCAGAGAAAGTGTTTGCAGACTGCTGAATCCACACACGGGTTTAACTCTGGAAGTTGAGTGCACACATTGACAACCGTTCTGTTAGATAGCTGCGTTTTGGATTTAGAAGCAGATATTTCCCTGGGCTTACTGCTGTTTCTTCCATATGCCGGTAATGGGCTGAAAACGCCTGTTTTGGGACTCTGCAGAGAAAGTGTTTGCAGACTGCTGAATCCACACACGGGTTTAACTCTGGAAGTTGAGTGCACACATTGACAACCGTTCTGTTAGATAGCTGCGTTTTGGATTTAGAAGCAGGTATTTCCCTGTGCTTACTGCTGTTTCTTCCATATGCCGGTAATGGGCTGAAAACGCCTGTTTTGGGACTCTGCAGAGAAAGTGTTTGCAGACTGCTGAATCCACACACCGGTTTAACTCTGGAAGTTGAGTGCACACATTGACAACCGTTCTGTTAGATAGCTGCGTTTTGGATTTAGAAGCAGATATTACCCTTTGCTTACTGCTGTTTCTTCCATATGCCGGTAATGGGCTGAAAACGCCTGTTTTGGGACTCTGCAGAGAAAGTGTTTGCAGACTGCTGAATCCACACACCGGTTTAACTCTGGAAGTTGAGTGCACACATTGACAACCGTTCTGTTAGATAGCTGCGTTTTGGATTTAGAAGCAGATATTTCCCTTTGCTTACTGCTGTTTCTTCCATATGCCGGTAATGGGCTGAAAACGCCTGTTTTGGGACTCTGCAGAGAAAGTGTTTGCAGACTGCTGAATCCACACACGGGTTTAACTCTGCAAGTTGAGTGCACACATTGACAACCGTTCTGTTAGATAGCTGCGTTTTGGATTTAGAAGCAGATATTTCCCTGTGTTTACTGCTGTTTTTTCCATATGCCGGTAATGGGCTGAAAACGCCTGCTTTGGCACTCTGCAGAGAAAGTGTTTGCAGACTGCTGAATCCACACACGGGTTTAACTCTGGAAGTTGAGTGCACACATTGACAACCGTTCTGTTAGATAGCTGCGTTTTGGATTTAGAAGCAGATATTTCCCTGTGCTTACTGCTGTTTCTTCCATATGCCGGTAATGGGCTGAAAACGCCTGCTTTGGCACTCTGCAGAGAAAGTGTTTGCAGACTGCTGAATCCACACACGGGTTTAACTCTGGAAGTTGAGTGCACACATTGACAACCGTTCTGTTAGATAGCTGCGTTTTGGATTTAGAAGCAGATATTTCCCTGTGCTTACTGCTGTTTCTTCCATATGCCGGTAATGGGCTGAAAACGCCTGTTTTGGGACTCTGCAGAGAAAGTGTTTGCAGACTGCTGAATCCACACACGGGTTTAACTCTGGAAGTTGAGTGCACACATTGACAACCGTTCTGTTAGATAGCTGCGTTTTGGATTTAGAAGCAGATATTTCCCTGTGCTTACTGCTGTTTCTTCCATATGCCGGTAATGGGCTGAAAACGCCTGTTTTGGGACTCTGCAGAGAAAGTGTTTGCAGACTGCTGAATCCACACACGGGTTTAACTCTGGAAGTTGAGTGCACACATTGACAACCGTTCTGTTAGATAGCTGCGTTTTGGATTTAGAAGCAGATATTTCCCTGTGCTTACTGCTGTTTCTTCCATATGCCGGTAATGGGCTGAAAACGCCTGTTTTGGGACTCTGCAGAGAAAGTGTTTGCAGACTGCTGAATCCACACACGGGTTTAACTCTGGAAGTTGAGTGCACACATTGACAACCGTTCTGTTAGATAGCTGCGTTTTGGATTTAGAAGCAGATATTTCCCTGGGCTTACTGCTGTTTCTTCCATATGCCGGTAATGGGCTGAAAACGCCTGTTTTGGGACTCTGCAGAGAAAGTGTTTGCAGACTGCTGAATCCACACACGGGTTTAACTCTGGAAGTTGAGTGCACACATTGACAACCGTTCTGTTAGATAGCTGCGTTTTGGATTTAGAAGCAGATATTTCCCTGGGCTTACTGCTGTTTCTTCCATATGCCGGTAATGGGCTGAAAACGCCTGGTTTGGGACTCTGCAGAGAAGATGTTTGCAGACTGCTGAATCCACACACGGGTTTAACTCTGCAAGTTGAGTGCACACATTGACAACCGTTCTGTTAGATACCTGCGTTTTGGATTTAGAAGCAGATATTTCCCTGTGTTTACTGCTGTTTTTTCCATATGCCGGTAATGGGCTGAAATCGCCTCTTTTGGGACTCTGCAGACAAAGAGTTTGCAGACTGCTGAATCCACACACGGGTTTAACTCTGGAAGTTGAGTGCACACATTGACAACCGTTCTGTTAGATAGCTGCGTTTTGGATTTAGAAGCAGATATTTCCCTGTGCTTACTGCTGTTTCTTCCATATGCCGGTAATGGGCTGAAAACGCCTGCTTTGGCACTCTGCAGAGAAAGTGTTTGCAGACTGCTGAATCCACACACGGGTTTAACTCTGGAAGTTGAGTGCACACATTGACAACCGTTCTGTTAGATAGCTGCGTTTTGGATTTAGAAGCAGATATTTCCCTGTGCTTACTGCTGTTTCTTCCACATGCCGGTAATGGGCTGAAAACGCCTGTTTTGGGACTCTGCAGAGAAAGTGTTTGCAGACTGCTGAATCCACACACGGGTTTAACTCTGGAAGTTGAGTGCACACATTGACAACCGTTCTGTTAGATAGCTGCGTTTTGGATTTAGAAGCAGATATTTCCCTGTGCTTACTGCTGTTTCTTCCATATGCCGGTAATGGGCTGAAAACGCCTGTTTTGGGACTCTGCAGAGAAAGTGTTTGCAGACTGCTGAATCCACACACGGGTTTAACTCTGGAAGTTGAGTGCACACATTGACAACCGTTCTGTTAGACAGCTGCGTTTTGGATTTAGAAGCAGATATTTCCCTGGGCTTACTGCTGTTTCTTCCATATGCCGGTAATGGGCTGAAAACGCCTGTTTTGGGACTCTGCAGAGAAAGTGTTTGCAGACTGCTGAATCCACACACGGGTGTAACTCTGGAAGTTGAGTGCACACATTGACAACCGTTCTGTTAGATAGCTGCGTTTTGGATTTAGAAGCAGATATTTCCCTGTGCTGACTGCTGTTTCTTCCATATGCCGGTAATGGGCTGAAAACGCCTGTTTTGGGACTCTGCAGAGAAAGTGTTTGCAGACTGCTGAATCCACACACGGGTTTAACTCTGGAAGTTGAGTGCACACATTGACAACCGTTCTGTTAGATAGCTGCGTTTTGGATTTAGAAGCAGATATTTCCCTGGGCTTACTGCTGTTTCTTCCATATGCCGGTAATGGGCTGAAAACCCCTGGTTTGGGACTCTGCAGAGAAGATGTTTGCAGACTGCTGAATCCACACACGGGTTTAACTCTGGAAGTTGAGTGCACACATTGACAACCTTTCTGTTAGATAGCTGCGTTTTGTATTTAGAAGCAGATATTTCCCTGTGCTTACGGCTGTTTCTTCCATATGCCGGTAATGGGCTGAAAACGCCTGTTTTGGGACTCTACAGAGAAAGTGTTTGCAGACTGCTGAATCCACACACGGGTTTAACTCTGGAAGTTGAGTGCACACATTGACAACCGTTCTGTTAGATAGCTGCGTTTTGGATTTAGAAGCAGATATTTCCCTGTGCTTACTGCTGTTTTTTCCATATGCCGGTAATGGGCTGAAAACGCCTGTTTTGGGACTCTGCAGAGAAAGTGTTTGCAGACTGCTGAATCCACACACGGGTTTAACTCTGGAAGTTGAGTGCACACATTGACAACCGTTCTGTTAGATAGCTGCGTTTTGGATTTAGAAGCAGATATTTCCCTGGGCTTACTGCTGTTTCTTCCATATGCCGGTAATGGGCTGAAAACGCCTGGTTTGGGACTCTGCAGAGAAAGTGTTTGCAGACTGCTGAATCCACACACGGGTTTAACTCTGGAAGTTGAGTGCACACATTGACAACCGTTCTGTTAGATAGCTGCGTTTTGGATTTAGAAGCAGATATTTCCCTGGGCTTACTGCTGTTTCTTCCATAAGCCGGTAATGGGCTGAAAACGCCTGGTTTGGGACCCTGCAGAGAAGATGTTTGCAGACTGCTGAATCCACACCCGGGTTTAACTCTGGAAGTTGAGTGCACACATTGACAACCGTTCTGTTAGATAGCTGCGTTTTGGATTTAGAAGCAGATATTTCCCTTTCCTTACTGCTGTTTCTTCCATATGCCGGTAATGGGCTGAAAACGCCTGTTTTGGGACTCTGCAGAGAAAGTGTTTGCAGACTGCTGAATCCACACACGAGTTTAACTCTGGAAGTTGAGTGCACACATTGACAACCGTTCTGTTAGATAGCTGCGTTTTGGATTTAGAAGCAGATATTATCCTGGGCTTACTGCTGTTTCTTCCATATGCCGGTAATGGGCTGAAAACGCCTGTTTTGGGACTCTGCAGAGAAAGTGTTTGCAGACTGCTGAATCCACACACGGGTTTAACTCTGGAAGTTGAGTGCACACATTGACAATCGTTGTGTTAGATAGCTGCGTTTTGGATTTAGAAGCAGATATTTCCCTGTGCTTACTGCTGTTTCTTCCATATGCCGGTAATGGGCTGAAAACGCCTGGTTTGGGACTCTGCAGAGAAGATGTTTGCAGACTGCTGAATCCACACACGGGTTTAACTCTGGAAGTTGAGTGCACACATTGACAACCGTTCTGTTAGATAGCTGCGTTTTGGATTTAGAAGCAGATATTTCCCTGGGCTTACTGCTGTTTCTTCCATATGCCGGTAATGGGCTGAAAACGCCTGTTTTGGGACTCTGCAGAGAAAGTGTTTGCAGACTGCTGAATCCACACACGGGTTTAACTCTGGAAGTTGAGTGCACACATTGACAACCGTTCTGTTAGATAGCTGCGTTTTGGATTTAGAAGCAGATATTTCCCTGTGCTGACTGCTGTTTCTTCCATATGCCGGTAATGGGCTGAAAACGCCTGTTTTGGGACTCTGCAGAGAAAGTGTTTGCAGACTGCTGAATCCACACACGGGTTTAACTCTGGAAGTTGAGTGCACACATTGACAACCGTTCTGTTAGATACCTGCGTTTTGGATTTAGAAGCAGATATTTCCCTGGGCTTACTGCTGTTTCTTCCATATGCCGGTAATGGGCTGAAAACCCCTGGTTTGGGACTCTGCAGAGAAGATGTTTGCAGACTGCTGAATCCACACACGGGTTTAACTCTGGAAGTTGAGTGCACACATTGACAACCGTTCTGTTAGATAGCTGCGTTTTGGATTTAGAAGCAGATATTTCCCTGTGCTTACGGCTGTTTCTTCCATATGCCGGTAATGGGCTGAAAACGCCTGTTTTGGGACTCTACAGAGAAAGTGTTTGCAGACTGCTGAATCCACACACGGGTTTAACTCTGGAAGTTGAGTGCACACATTGACAACCGTTCTGTTAGATAGCTGCGTTTTGGATTTAGAAGCAGATATTTCCCTGTGCTTACTGCTGTTTTTTCCATATGCCGGTAATGGGCTGAAAACGCCTGTTTTGGGACTCTGCAGAGAAAGTGTTTGCAGACTGCTGAATCCACACACGGGTTTAACTCTGGAAGTTGAGTGCACACATTGACAACCGTTCTGTTAGATAGCTGCGTTTTGGATTTAGAAGCAGATATTTCCCTGGGCTTACTGCTGTTTCTTCCATATGCCGGTAATGGGCTGAAAACGCCTGGTTTGGGACTCTGCAGAGAAAGTGTTTGCAGACTGCTGAATCCACACACGGGTTTAACTCTGGAAGTTGAGTGCACACATTGACAACCGTTCTGTTAGATAGCTGCGTTTTGGATTTAGAAGCAGATATTTCCCTGGGCTTACTGCTGTTTCTTCCATAAGCCGGTAATGGGCTGAAAACGCCTGGTTTGGGACCCTGCAGAGAAGATGTTTGCAGACTGCTGAATCCACACCCGGGTTTAACTCTGGAAGTTGAGTGCACACATTGACAACCGTTCTGTTAGATAGCTGCGTTTTGGATTTAGAAGCAGATATTTCCCTTTCCTTACTGCTGTTTCTTCCATATGCCGGTAATGGGCTGAAAACGCCTGTTTTGGGACTCTGCAGAGAAAGTGTTTGCAGACTGCTGAATCCACACACGAGTTTAACTCTGGAAGTTGAGTGCACACATTGACAACCGTTCTGTTAGATAGCTGCGTTTTGGATTTAGAAGCAGATATTATCCTGGGCTTACTGCTGTTTCTTCCATATGCCGGTAATGGGCTGAAAACGCCTGTTTTGGGACTCTGCAGAGAAAGTGTTTGCAGACTGCTGAATCCACACACGGGTTTAACTCTGGAAGTTGAGTGCACACATTGACAATCGTTGTGTTAGATAGCTGCGTTTTGGATTTAGAAGCAGATATTTCCCTGTGCTTACTGCTGTTTCTTCCATATGCCGGTAATGGGCTGAAAACGCCTGGTTTGGGACTCTGCAGAGAAGATGTTTGCAGACTGCTGAATCCACACACGGGTTTAACTCTGGAAGTTGAGTGCACACATTGACAACCGTTCTGTTAGATAGCTGCGTTTTGGATTTAGAAGCAGATATTTCCCTGGGCTTACTGCTGTTTCTTCCATATGCCGGTAATGGGCTGAAAACGCCTGTTTTGGGACTCTGCAGAGAAAGTGTTTGCAGACTGCTGAATCCACACACGGGTTTAACTCTGGAAGTTGAGTGCACACATTGACAACCGTTCTGTTAGATAGCTGCGTTTTGGATTTAGAAGCAGATATTTCCCTGGGCTTACTGCTGTTTCTTCCATATGCCGGTAATGGGCTGAAAACGCCTGTTTTGGGACTCTGCAGAGAAAGTGTTTGCAGACTGCTGAATCCACACACGGGTTTAACTCTGGAAGTTGAGTGCACACATTGACAACCGTTCTGTTAGATAGCTGCGTTTTGGATTTAGAAGCAGGTATTTCCCTGTGCTTACTGCTGTTTCTTCCATATGCCGGTAATGGGCTGAAAACGCCTGTTTTGGGACTCTGCAGAGAAAGTGTTTGCAGACTGCTGAATCCACACACCGGTTTAACTCTGGAAGTTGAGTGCACACATTGACAACCGTTCTGTTAGATAGCTGCGTTTTGGATTTAGAAGCAGATATTACCCTTTGCTTACTGCTGTTTCTTCCATATGCCGGTAATGGGCTGAAAACGCCTGTTTTGGGACTCTGCAGAGAAAGTGTTTGCAGACTGCTGAATCCACACACCGGTTTAACTCTGGAAGTTGAGTGCACACATTGACAACCGTTCTGTTAGATAGCTGCGTTTTGGATTTAGAAGCAGATATTTCCCTTTGCTTACTGCTGTTTCTTCCATATGCCGGTAATGGGCTGAAAACGCCTGTTTTGGGACTCTGCAGAGAAAGTGTTTGCAGACTGCTGAATCCACACACGGGTTTAACTCTGCAAGTTGAGTGCACACATTGACAACCGTTCTGTTAGATAGCTGCGTTTTGGATTTAGAAGCAGATATTTCCCTGTGTTTACTGCTGTTTTTTCCATATGCCGGTAATGGGCTGAAAACGCCTGCTTTGGCACTCTGCAGAGAAAGTGTTTGCAGACTGCTGAATCCACACACGGGTTTAACTCTGGAAGTTGAGTGCACACATTGACAACCGTTCTGTTAGATAGCTGCGTTTTGGATTTAGAAGCAGATATTTCCCTGTGCTTACTGCTGTTTCTTCCATATGCCGGTAATGGGCTGAAAACGCCTGCTTTGGCACTCTGCAGAGAAAGTGTTTGCAGACTGCTGAATCCACACACGGGTTTACCTCTGGAAGTTGAGTGCACACATTGACAACCGTTCTGTTAGATAGCTGCGTTTTGGATTTAGAAGCAGATATTTCCCTGTGCTTACTGCTGTTTCTTCCATATGCCGGTAATGGGCTGAAAACGCCTGTTTTGGGACTCTGCAGAGAAAGTGTTTGCAGACTGCTGAATCCACACACGGGTTTAACTCTGGAAGTTGAGTGCACACATTGACAACCGTTCTGTTAGATAGCTGCGTTTTGGATTTAGAAGCAGATATTTCCCTGTGCTTACTGCTGTTTCTTCCATATGCCGGTAATGGGCTGAAAACGCCTGTTTTGGGACTCTGCAGAGAAAGTGTTTGCAGACTGCTGAATCCACACACGGGTTTAACTCTGGAAGTTGAGTGCACACATTGACAACCGTTCTGTTAGATAGCTGCGTTTTGGATTTAGAAGCAGATATTTCCCTGTGCTTACTGCTGTTTCTTCCATATGCCGGTAATGGGCTGAAAACGCCTGTTTTGGGACTCTGCAGAGAAAGTGTTTGCAGACTGCTGAATCCACACACGGGTTTAACTCTGGAAGTTGAGTGCACACATTGACAACCGTTCTGTTAGATAGCTGCGTTTTGGATTTAGAAGCAGATATTTCCCTGGGCTTACTGCTGTTTCTTCCATATGCCGGTAATGGGCTGAAAACGCCTGTTTTGGGACTCTGCAGAGAAAGTGTTTGCAGACTGCTGAATCCACACACGGGTTTAACTCTGGAAGTTGAGTGCACACATTGACAACCGTTCTGTTAGATAGCTGCGTTTTGGATTTAGAAGCAGATATTTCCCTGGGCTTACTGCTGTTTCTTCCATATGCCGGTAATGGGCTGAAAACGCCTGGTTTGGGACTCTGCAGAGAAGATGTTTGCAGACTGCTGAATCCACACACGGGTTTAACTCTGCAAGTTGAGTGCACACATTGACAACCGTTCTGTTAGATAGCTGCGTTTTGGATTTAGAAGCAGATATTTCCCTGTGTTTACTGCTGTTTTTTCCATATGCCGGTAATGGGCTGAAATCGCCTCTTTTGGGACTCTGCAGACAAAGAGTTTGCAGACTGCTGAATCCACACACGGGTTTAACTCTGGAAGTTGAGTGCACACATTGACAACCGTTCTGTTAGATAGCTGCGTTTTGGATTTAGAAGCAGATATTTCCCTGTGCTTACTGCTGTTTCTTCCATATGCCGGTAATGGGCTGAAAACGCCTGCTTTGGCACTCTGCAGAGAAAGTGTTTGCAGACTGCTGAATCCACACACGGGTTTAACTCTGGAAGTTGAGTGCACACATTGACAACCGTTCTGTTAGATAGCTGCGTTTTGGATTTAGAAGCAGATATTTCCCTGTGCTTACTGCTGTTTCTTCCACATGCCGGTAATGGGCTGAAAACGCCTGTTTTGGGACTCTGCAGAGAAAGTGTTTGCAGACTGCTGAATCCACACACGGGTTTAACTCTGGAAGTTGAGTGCACACATTGACAACCGTTCTGTTAGATAGCTGCGTTTTGGATTTAGAAGCAGATATTTCCCTGTGCTTACTGCTGTTTCTTCCATATGCCGGTAATGGGCTGAAAACGCCTGTTTTGGGACTCTGCAGAGAAAGTGTTTGCAGACTGCTGAATCCACACACGGGTTTAACTCTGGAAGTTGAGTGCACACATTGACAACCGTTCTGTTAGACAGCTGCGTTTTGGATTTAGAAGCAGATATTTCCCTGGGCTTACTGCTGTTTCTTCCATATGCCGGTAATGGGCTGAAAACGCCTGTTTTGGGACTCTGCAGAGAAAGTGTTTGCAGACTGCTGAATCCACACACGGGTGTAACTCTGGAAGTTGAGTGCACACATTGACAACCGTTCTGTTAGATAGCTGCGTTTTGGATTTAGAAGCAGATATTTCCCTGTGCTGACTGCTGTTTCTTCCATATGCCGGTAATGGGCTGAAAACGCCTGTTTTGGGACTCTGCAGAGAAAGTGTTTGCAGACTGCTGAATCCACACACGGGTTTAACTCTGGAAGTTGAGTGCACACATTGACAACCGTTCTGTTAGATAGCTGCGTTTTGGATTTAGAAGCAGATATTTCCCTGGGCTTACTGCTGTTTCTTCCATATGCCGGTAATGGGCTGAAAACCCCTGGTTTGGGACTCTGCAGAGAAGATGTTTGCAGACTGCTGAATCCACACACGGGTTTAACTCTGGAAGTTGAGTGCACACATTGACAACCGTTCTGTTAGATAGCTGCGTTTTGGATTTAGAAGCAGATATTTCCCTGTGCTTACGGCTGTTTCTTCCATATGCCGGTAATGGGCTGAAAACGCCTGTTTTGGGACTCTACAGAGAAAGTGTTTGCAGACTGCTGAATCCACACACGGGTTTAACTCTGGAAGTTGAGTGCACACATTGACAACCGTTCTGTTAGATAGCTGCGTTTTGGATTTAGAAGCAGATATTTCCCTGTGCTTACTGCTGTTTTTTCCATATGCCGGTAATGGGCTGAAAACGCCTGTTTTGGGACTCTGCAGAGAAAGTGTTTGCAGACTGCTGAATCCACACACGGGTTTAACTCTGGAAGTTGAGTGCACACATTGACAACCGTTCTGTTAGATAGCTGCGTTTTGGATTTAGAAGCAGATATTTCCCTGGGCTTACTGCTGTTTCTTCCATATGCCGGTAATGGGCTGAAAACGCCTGGTTTGGGACTCTGCAGAGAAAGTGTTTGCAGACTGCTGAATCCACACACGGGTTTAACTCTGGAAGTTGAGTGCACACATTGACAACCGTTCTGTTAGATAGCTGCGTTTTGGATTTAGAAGCAGATATTTCCCTGGGCTTACTGCTGTTTCTTCCATAAGCCGGTAATGGGCTGAAAACGCCTGGTTTGGGACCCTGCAGAGAAGATGTTTGCAGACTGCTGAATCCACACCCGGGTTTAACTCTGGAAGTTGAGTGCACACATTGACAACCGTTCTGTTAGATAGCTGCGTTTTGGATTTAGAAGCAGATATTTCCCTTTCCTTACTGCTGTTTCTTCCATATGCCGGTAATGGGCTGAAAACGCCTGTTTTGGGACTCTGCAGAGAAAGTGTTTGCAGACTGCTGAATCCACACACGAGTTTAACTCTGGAAGTTGAGTGCACACATTGACAACCGTTCTGTTAGATAGCTGCGTTTTGGATTTAGAAGCAGATATTATCCTGGGCTTACTGCTGTTTCTTCCATATGCCGGTAATGGGCTGAAAACGCCTGTTTTGGGACTCTGCAGAGAAAGTGTTTGCAGACTGCTGAATCCACACACGGGTTTAACTCTGGAAGTTGAGTGCACACATTGACAATCGTTGTGTTAGATAGCTGCGTTTTGGATTTAGAAGCAGATATTTCCCTGTGCTTACTGCTGTTTCTTCCATATGCCGGTAATGGGCTGAAAACGCCTGGTTTGGGACTCTGCAGAGAAGATGTTTGCAGACTGCTGAATCCACACACGGGTTTAACTCTGGAAGTTGAGTGCACACATTGACAACCGTTCTGTTAGATAGCTGCGTTTTGGATTTAGAAGCAGATATTTCCCTGGGCTTACTGCTGTTTCTTCCATATGCCGGTAATGGGCTGAAAACGCCTGTTTTGGGACTCTGCAGAGAAAGTGTTTGCAGACTGCTGAATCCACACACGGGTTTAACTCTGGAAGTTGAGTGCACACATTGACAACCGTTCTGTTAGATAGCTGCGTTTTGGATTTAGAAGCAGATATTTCCCTGGGCTTACTGCTGTTTCTTCCATATGCCGGTAATGGGCTGAAAACGCCTGTTTTGGGACTCTGCAGAGAAAGTGTTTGCAGACTGCTGAATCCACACACGGGTTTAACTCTGGAAGTTGAGTGCACACATTGACAACCGTTCTGTTAGATAGCTGCGTTTTGGATTTAGAAGCAGGTATTTCCCTGTGCTTACTGCTGTTTCTTCCATATGCCGGTAATGGGCTGAAAACGCCTGTTTTGGGACTCTGCAGAGAAAGTGTTTGCAGACTGCTGAATCCACACACCGGTTTAACTCTGGAAGTTGAGTGCACACATTGACAACCGTTCTGTTAGATAGCTGCGTTTTGGATTTAGAAGCAGATATTTCCCTTTGCTTACTGCTGTTTCTTCCATATGCCGGTAATGGGCTGAAAACGCCTGTTTTGGGACTCTGCAGAGAAAGTGTTTGCAGACTGCTGAATCCACACACCGGTTTAACTCTGGAAGTTGAGTGCACACATTGACAACCGTTCTGTTAGATAGCTGCGTTTTGGATTTAGAAGCAGATATTTCCCTTTGCTTACTGCTGTTTCTTCCATATGCCGGTAATGGGCTGAAAACGCCTGTTTTGGGACTCTGCAGAGAAAGTGTTTGCAGACTGCTGAATCCACACACGGGTTTAACTCTGCAAGTTGAGTGCACACATTGACAACCGTTCTGTTAGATAGCTGCGTTTTGGATTTAGAAGCAGATATTTCCCTGTGCTTACTGCTGTTTCTTCCATATGCCGGTAATGGGCTGAAAACGCCTGGTTTGGGACTCTGCAGAGAAGATGTTTGCAGACTGCTGAATCCACACACGGGTTTAACTCTGGAAGTTGAGTGCACACATTGACAACCGTTCTGTTAGATAGCTGCGTTTTGGATTTAGAAGCAGATATTTCCCTGTGCTTACTCCTGTTTCTTCCATATGCCGGTAATGGGCTGAAAACGCCTGTTTTGGGACTCTGCAGAGAAAGTGTTTGCAGACTGCTGAATCCACACACGGGTTTAACTCTGGAAGTTGAGTGCACACATTGACAACCGTTCTGTTAGATAGCTGCGTTTTGGATTTAGAAGCAGATATTTCCCTGTGCTTACTGCTGTTTCTTCCATATGCCGGTAAAGGGCTGAAAACGCCTGTTTTGGGACTCTGCAGAGAAGATGTTTGCAGACTGCTGAATCCACACACTGGTTTAACTCTGGAAGTTGAGTGCACACATTGACAACCGTTCTGTTAGATAGCTGCGTTTTGGATTTAGAAGCAGATATTTCCCTGTGCTTACTGCAGTTTCTTCCATATGCCGGTAATGGGCTGAAAACGCCTGTTTTGGGACTCTGCAGAGAAAGTGTTTGCAGACTGCTGAATCCACACACGGGTTTAACTCTGGAAGTTGAGTGCACACATTGACAACCGTTCTGTTAGATAGCTGCGTTTTGGATTTAGAAGCAGATATTTCCCTGTGCTTACTGCTGTTTGTTCCATATGCCGGTAATGGGCTGAAAACGCCTGTTTTGGGACTCTGCAGAGAAAGTGTTTGCAGACTGCTGAATCCACACACGGGTTTAACTCTGGAAGCTGAGTGCACACATTGACAACCGTTCTGTTAGATAGCTGCGTTTTGGATTTAGAAGCAGATATTTCCCTGGGCTTACTGCTGTTTCTTCCATATGCCGGTAATGGGCTGAAAACGCCTGTTTTGGGACTCTGCAGAGAAAGTGTTTGCAGACTGCTGAATCCACACACGGGTTTAACTCTGGAAGTTGAGTGCACACATTGACAACCGTTCTGTTAGATAGCTGCGTTTTGGATTTAGAAGCAGATATTTCCCTGTGCTTACTGCTGTTTCTTCCATATGCCGGTAATGGGCTGAAAACGCCTGGTTTGGGACTCTGCAGAGAAGATGTTTGCAGACTGCTGAATCCACACACGGGTTTAACTCTGGAAGTTGAGTGCACACATTGACAACCGTTCTGTTAGATAGCTGCGTTTTGGATTTAGAAGCAGATATTTCCCTGTGCTTACTGCTGTTTCTTCCATATGCCGGTAATGGGCTGAAAACGCCTGTTTTGGGACTCTGCAGAGAAATTGTTTGCAGACTGCTGAATCCACACACGGGTTTAACTCTGGAAGTTGAGTGCACACATTGACAACCGTTCTGTTAGATAGCTGCGTTTTGGATTTAGAAGCAGATATTTCCCTGGGCTTACTGCTGTTTCTTCCATATGCCGGTAAAGGGCTGAAAACGCCTGGTTTGGGACTCTGCAGAGAAGATGTTTGCAGACTGCTGAATCCACACACGGGTTTAACTCTGGAAGTTGAGTGCACACATTGACAACCGTTCTGTTAGATAGCTGCGTTTTGGATTTAGAAGCAGATATTTCCCTTTGCTTACTGCTGTTTCTTCCATATGCCGGTAATGGGCTGAAAACGCCTGTTTTGGGACTCTGCAGAGAAAGTGTTTGCAGACTGCTGAATCCACACACGGGTGTAACTCTGCAAGTTGAGTGCACACATTGACAACCGTTCTGTTAGATAGCTGCGTTTTGGATTTAGAAGCAGATATTTCACTGTGCTGACTGCTGTTTCTTCCATATGCCGGTAATGGGCTGAAAACGCCTGGTTTGGGACTCTGCAGAGAAGATGTTTGCAGACTGCTGAATCCACACACGGGTTTAACTCTGGAAGTTGAGTGCACACATTGACAACCGTTCTGTTAGATAGCTGCGTTTTGGATTTAGAAGCAGATATTTCCCTGGGCTTACTGCTGTTTCTTCCATATGCCTGTAATGGGCTGAAAACCCCTGGTTTGGGACTCTGCAGAGAAGATGTTTGCAGACTGCTGAATCCACACACGGGTTTAACTCTGGAAGTTGAGTGCACACATTGACAACCGTTCTGTTAGATAGCTGCGTTTTGGATTTAGAAGCAGATATTTCCCTGTGCTTACGGCTGTTTCTTCCATATGCCTTTAATGGGCTGAAAACGCCTGTTTTGGGACTCTACAGAGAAAGTGTTTGCAGACTGCTGAATCCACACACGGGTTTAACTCTGGAAGTTGAGTGCACACATTGACAACCGTTCTGTTAGATAGCTGCGTTTTGGATTTAGAAGCAGATATTTCCCTGTGCTTACTGCTGTTTTTTCCATATGCCGGTAATGGGCTGAAAACGCCTGTTTTGGGACTCTGCAGAGAAAGTGTTTGCAGACTGCTGAATCCACACACGGGTTTAACTCTGGAAGTTGAGTGCACACATTGACAACCGTTCTGTTAGATAGCTGCGTTTTGGATTTAGAAGCAGATATTTCCCTGGGCTTACTGCTGTTTCTTCCATATGCCGGTAATGGGCTGAAAACGCCTGGTTTGGGACTCTGCAGAGAAAGTGTTTGCAGACTGCTGAATCCACACACGGGTTTAACTCTGGAAGTTGAGTGCACACATTGACAACCGTTCTGTTAGATAGCTGCGTTTTGGATTTAGAAGCAGATATTTCCCTGGGCTTACTGCTGTTTCTTCCATAAGCCGGTAATGGGCTGAAAACGCCTGGTTTGGGACCCTGCAGAGAAGATGTTTGCAGACTGCTGAATCCACACCCGGGTTTAACTCTGGAAGTTGAGTGCACACATTGACAACCGTTCTGTTAGATAGCTGCGTTTTGGATTTAGAAGCAGATATTTCCCTTTCCTTACTGCTGTTTCTTCCATATGCCGGTAATGGGCTGAAAACGCCTGTTTTGGGACTCTGCAGAGAAAGTGTTTGCAGACTGCTGAATCCACACACGAGTTTAACTCTGGAAGTTGAGTGCACACATTGACAACCGTTCTGTTAGATAGCTGCGTTTTGGATTTAGAAGCAGATATTATCCTGGGCTTACTGCTGTTTCTTCCATATGCCGGTAATGGGCTGAAAACGCCTGTTTTGGGACTCTGCAGAGAAAGTGTTTGCAGACTGCTGAATCCACAAACGGGTTTAACTCTGGAAGTTGAGTGCACACATTGACAATCGTTGTGTTAGATAGCTGCGTTTTGGATTTAGAAGCAGATATTTCCCTGTGCTTACTGCTGTTTCTTCCATATGCCGGTAATGGGCTGAAAACGCCTGGTTTGGGACTCTGCAGAGAAGATGTTTGCAGACTGCTGAATCCACACACGGGTTTAACTCTGGAAGTTGAGTGCACACATTGACAACCGTTCTGTTAGATAGCTGCGTTTTGGATTTAGAAGCAGATATTTCCCTGTGCTTACTGCTGTTTCTTCCATATGCCGGTAATGGGCTGAAAACGCCTGTTTTGGGACTCTGCAGAGAAAGTGTTTGCAGACTGCTGAATCCACACACGGGTTTAACTCTGGAAGTTGAGTGCACACATTGACAACCGTTCTGTTAGATAGCTGCGTTTTGGATTTAGAAGCAGATATTTCCCTGGGCTTACTGCTGTTTCTTCCATATGCCGGTAATGGGCTGAAAACGCCTGTTTTGGGACTCTGCAGAGAAAGTGTTTGCAGACTGCTGAATCCACACACGGGTTTAACTCTGGAAGTTGAGTGCACACATTGACAACCGTTCTGTTAGATAGCTGCGTTTTGGATTTAGAAGCAGGTATTTCCCTGTGCTTACTGCTGTTTCTTCCATATGCCGGTAATGGGCTGAAAACGCCTGTTTTGGGACTCTGCAGAGAAAGTGTTTGCAGACTGCTGAATCCACACACCGGTTTAACTCTGGAAGTTGAGTGCACACATTGACAACCGTTCTGTTAGATAGCTGCGTTTTGGATTTAGAAGCAGATATTTCCCTTTGCTTACTGCTGTTTCTTCCATATGCCGGTAATGGGCTGAAAACGCCTGTTTTAGGACTCTGCAGAGAAAGTGTTTGCAGACTGCTGAATCCACACACCGGTTTAACTCTGGAAGTTGAGTGCACACATTGACAACCGTTCTGTTAGATAGCTGCGTTTTGGATTTAGAAGCAGATATTTCCCTTTGCTTACTGCTGTTTCTTCCATATGCCGGTAATGGGCTGAAAACGCCTGTTTTGGGACTCTGCAGAGAAAGTGTTTGCAGACTGCTGAATCCACACACGGGTTTAACTCTGCAAGTTGAGTGCACACATTGACAACCGTTCTGTTAGATAGCTGCGTTTTGGATTTAGAAGCAGATATTTCCCTGTGCTTACTGCTGTTTCTTCCATATGCCGGTAATGGGCTGAAAACGCCTGGTTTGGGACTCTGCAGAGAAGATGTTTGCAGACTGCTGAATCCACACACGGGTTTAACTCTGGAAGTTGAGTGCACACATTGAGAACCGTTCTGTTAGATAGCTGCGTTTTGGATTTAGAAGCAGATATTTCCCTGTGCTTACTCCTGTTTCTTCCTTATGCCGGTAATGGGCTGAAAACGCCTGTTTTGGGACTCTGCAGAGGAAGTGTTTGCAGACTGCTGAATCCACACACGGGTTTAACTCTGGAAGTTGAGTGCACACATTGACAACCGTTCTGTTAGATAGCTGCGTTTTGGATTTAGAAGCAGATATTTCCCTGTGCTTACTGCTGTTTCTTCCATATGCCGGTAAAGGGCTGAAAACGCCTGTTTTGGGACTCTGCAGAGAAGATGTTTGCAGACTGCTGAATCCACACACGGGTTTAACTCTGGAAGTTGAGTGCACACATTGACAACCGTTCTGTTAGATAGCTGCGTTTTGGATTTAGAAGCAGATATTTCCCTGTGCTTACTGCAGTTTCTTCCATATGCCGGTAATGGGCTGAAAACGCCTGTTTTGGGACTCTGCAGAGAAAGTGTTTGCAGACTGCTGAATCCACACACGGGTTTAACTCTGGAAGTTGAGTGCACACATTGACAACCGTTCTGTTAGATAGCTGCGTTTTGGATTTAGAAGCAGATATTTCCCTGTGCTTACTGCTGTTTGTTCCATATGCCGGTAATGGGCTGAAAACGCCTGTTTTGGGACTCTGCAGAGAAAGTGTTTGCAGACTGCTGAATCCACACACGGGTTTAACTCTGGAAGTTGAGTGCACACATTGACAACCGTTCTGTTAGATAGCTGCGTTTTGGATTTAGAAGCAGATATTTCCCTGGGCTTACTGCTGTTTCTTCCATATGCCGGTAATGGGCTGAAAACGCCTGTTTTGGGACTCTGCAGAGAAAGTGTTTGCAGACTGCTGAATCCACACACGGGTTTAACTCTGGAAGTTGAGTGCACACATTGACAACCGTTCTGTTAGATAGCTGCGTTTTGGATTTAGAAGCAGATATTTCCCTGTGCTTACTGCTGTTTCTTCCATATGCCGGTAATGGGCTGAAAACGCCTGGTTTGGGACTCTGCAGAGAAGATGTTTGCAGACTGCTGAATCCACACACGGGTTTAACTCTGGAAGTTGAGTGCACACATTGACAACCGTTCTGTTAGATAGCTGCGTTTTGGATTTAGAAGCAGATATTTCCCTGTGCTTACTGCTGTTTCTTCCATATGCCGGTAATGGGCTGAAAACGCCTGTTTTGGGACTCTGCAGAGAAAGTGTTTGCAGACTGCTGAATCCACACACGGGTTTAACTCTGGAAGTTGAGTGCACACATTGACAACCGTTCTGTTAGATAGCTGCGTTTTGGATTTAGAAGCAGATATTTCCCTGGGCTTACTGCTGTTTCTTCCATATGCCGGTAAAGGGCTGAAAACGCCTGGTTTGGGACTCTGCAGAGAAGATGTTTGCAGACTGCTGAATCCACACACGGGTTTAACTCTGGAAGTTGAGTGCACACATTGACAACCGTTCTGTTAGATAGCTGCGTTTTGGATTTAGAAGCAGATATTTCCCTTTGCTTACTGCTGTTTCTTCCATATGCCGGTAATGGGCTGAAAACGCCTGTTTTGGGACTCTGCAGAGAAAGTGTTTGCAGACTGCTGAATCCACACACGGGTTTAACTCTGCAAGTTGAGTGCACACATTGACAACCGTTCTGTTAGATAGCTGCGTTTTGGATTTAGAAGCAGATATTTCACTGTGCTTACTGCTGTTTCTTCCATATGCCGGTAATGGGCTGAAAACGCCTGGTTTGGGACTCTGCAGAGAAGATGTTTGCAGACTGCTGAATCCACACACGGGTTTAACTCTGGAAGTTGAGTGCACACATTGACAACCGTTCTGTTAGATAGCTGCGTTTTGGATTTAGAAGCAGATATTTCCCTGTGCTTACTGCAGTTTCTTCCATATGCCGGTAATGGGCTGAAAACGCCTGTTTTGGGACTCTGCAGAGAAAGTGTTTGCAGACTGCTGAATCCACACACGGGTTTAACTCTGGAAGTTGAGTGCACACATTGACAACCGTTCTGTTAGATAGCTGCGTTTTGGATTTAGAAGCAGATATTTCCCTGTGCTTACTGCTGTTTCTTCCATATGCCGGTAATGGGCTGAAAACGCCTGTTTTGGGACTCTGCAGAGAAAGTGTTTGCAGACTGCTGAATCCACACACGGGTTTAACTCTGGAAGTTGAGTGCACACATTGACAACCGTTCTGTTAGATAGCTGCGTTTTGGATTTAGAAGCAGATATTTCCCTGTGCTTACTGCTGTTTCTTCCATATGCCGGTAATGGGCTGAAAACGCCTGTTTTGGGACTCTGCAGAGAAAGTGTTTGCAGACTGCTGAATCCACACACGGGTTTAACTCTGGAAGTTGAGTGCACACATTGACAACCGTTCTGTTAGATAGCTGCGTTTTGGATTTAGAAGCAGATATTTCCCTGTGCTTACTGCTGTTTCTTCCATATGCCGGTAATGGGCTGAAAACGCCTGTTTTGGGACTCTGCAGAGAAAGTGTTTGCAGACTGCTGAATCCACACACGGGTTTAACTCTGGAAGTTGAGTGCACACATTGACAACCGTTCTGTTAGATAGCTGCGTTTTGGATTTAGAAGCAGATATTTCCCTGTGCTTACTGCTGTTTCTTCCATATGCCGGTAATGGGCTGAAAACGCCTGTTTTGGGACTCTGCAGAGAAAGTGTTTGCAGACTGCTGAATCCACACACGGGTTTAACTCTGGAAGTTGAGTGCACACATTGACAACCGTTCTGTTAGATAGCTGCGTTTTGGATTTAGAAGCAGATATTTCCCTGGGCTTACTGCTGTTTCTTCCATATGCCGGTAAAGGGCTGAAAACGCCTGGTTTGGGACTCTGCAGAGAAGATGTTTGCAGACTGCTGAATCCACACACGGGTTTAACTCTGGAAGTTGAGTGCACACATTGACAACCGTTCTGTTAGATAGCTGCGTTTTGGATTTAGAAGCAGATATTTCCCTGGGCTTACTGCTGTTTCTTCCATATGCCGGTAATGGGCTGAAAACGCCTGTTTTGGGACTCTGCAGAGAAAGTGTTTGCAGACTGCTGAATCCACACACGGGTTTAACTCTGGAAGTTGAGTGCACACATTGACAACCGTTCTGTTAGATAGCTGCGTTTTGGATTTAGAAGCAGATATTTCCCTGTGCTTACTGCTGTTTCTTCCATATGCCGGTAATGGGCTGAAAACGCCTGGTTTGGGACTCTGCAGAGAAGATGTTTGCAGACTGCTGAATCCACACACGGGTTTAACTCTGGAAGTTGAGTGCACACATTGACAACCGTTCTGTTAGATAGCTGCGTTTTGGATTTAGAAGCAGATATTTCCCTGTGCTTACTGCTGTTTCTTCCATATGCCGGTAATGGGCTGAAAACGCCTGTTTTGGGACTCTGCAGAGAAAGTGTTTGCAGACTGCTGAATCCACACACGGGTTTAACTCTGGAAGTTGAGTGCACACATTGACAACCGTTCTGTTAGATAGCTGCGTTTTGGATTTAGAAGCAGATATTTCCCTGTGCTTACTGCTGTTTCTTCCATATGCCGGTAATGGGCTGAAAACGCCTGGTTTGGGACTCTGCAGAGAAGATGTTTGCAGACTGCTGAATCCACACACGGGTTTAACTCTGGAAGTTGAGTGCACACATTGACAACCGTTCTGTTAGATAGCTGCGTTTTGGATTTAGAAGCAGATATTTCCCTGTGCTTACTGCTGTTTCTTCCATATGCCGGTAATGGGCTGAAAACGCCTGTTTTGGGACTCTGCAGAGAAAGTTTTTGCAGACTGCTGAATCCACACACGGGTTTAACTCTGGAAGTTGAGTGCACACATTGACAACCGTTCTGTTAGATAGCTGCGTTTTGGATTTAGAAGCAGATATTTCCCTGGGCTTACTGCTGTTTCTTCCATATGCCGGTAAAGGGCTGAAAACGCCTGGTTTGGGACTCTGCAGAGAAGATGTTTGCAGACTGCTGAATCCACACACGGGTTTAACTCTGGAAGTTGAGTGCACACATTGACAACCGTTCTGTTAGATAGCTGCGTTTTGGATTTAGAAGCAGATATTTCCCTGGGCTTACTGCTGTTTCTTCCATATGCCGGTAATGGGCTGAAAACGCCTGTTTTGGGACTCTGCAGAGAAAGTGTTTGCAGACTGCTGAATCCACACACGGGTTTAACTCTGGAAGTTGAGTGCACACATTGACAACCGTTCTGTTAGATAGCTGCGTTTTGGATTTAGAAGCAGATATTTCCCTGTGCTTACTGCTGTTTCTTCCATATGCCGGTAATGGGCTGAAAACGCCTGTTTTGGGACTCTGCAGAGAAAGTGTTTGCAGACTGCTGAATCCACACACGGGTTTAACTCTGGAAGTTGAGTGCACACATTGACAACCGTTCTGTTAGATAGCTGCGTTTTGGATTTAGAAGCAGATATTTCCCTGTGCTTACTGCTGTTTCTTCCATATGCCGGTAATGGGCTGAAAACGCCTGTTTTGGGACTCTGCAGAGAAAGTGTTTGCAGACTGCTGAATCCACACACGGGTTTAACTCTGGAAGTTGAGTGCACACATTGACAACCGTTCTGTTAGATAGCTGCGTTTTGGATTTAGAAGCAGATATTTCCCTGTGCTTACTGCTGTTTCTTCCATATGCCGGTAATGGGCTGAAAACGCCTGGTTTGGGACTCTGCAGAGAAAGTGTTTGCAGACTGCTGAATCCACACACGGGTTAACTCTGGAAGTTGAGTGCACACATTGACAACCGTTCTGTTAGATAGCTGCATTTTGGATTTAGAAGCAGATATTTCCCTGGGCTTACTGCTGTTTCTTCCATATGCCGGTAATGGGCTGAAAACGCCTGGTTTGGGACTCTGCAGAGAAGATGTTTGCAGACTGCTGAATCCACACACGGGTTTAACTCTGGAAGTTGAGTGCACACATTGACAACCGTTCTGTTAGATAGCTGCGTTTTGGATTTAGAAGGAGATATTTCCCTGTGCTTACTGCTGTTTCTTCCATATGCCGGTAATGGGCTGAAAACGCCTGTTTTGGGACTCTGCAGAGAAAGTGTTTGCAGACTGCTGAATCCACACACGGGTTTAACTCTGGAAGTTGAGTGCACACATTGACAACCGTTCTGTTAGATAGCTGCGTTTTGGATTTAGAAGCAGATATTTCCCTGGGCTTACTGCTGTTTCTTCCATATGCCGGTAATGGGCTGAAAACGCCTGTTTTGGGACTCTGCAGAGAAAGTGTTTGCAGACTGCTGAATCCACACACGGGTTTAACTCTGGAAGTTGAGTGCACACATTGACAACCGTTCTGTTAGATAGCTGCGTTTTGGATTTAGAAGCAGATATTTCCCTGGGCTTACTGCTGTTTCTTCCATATGCCGGTAATGGGCTGAAAACGCCTGTTTTGGGACTCTGCAGAGAAAGTGTTTGCAGACTGCTGAATCCACACACGGGTTTAACTCTGGAAGTTGAGTGCACACATTGACAACCGTTCTGTTAGATAGCTGCGTTTTGGATTTAGAAGCAGATATTTCCCTGTGCTTACTGCTGTTTCTTCCATATGCCGGTAATGGGCTGAAAACGCCTGTTTTGGGACTCTGCAGAGAAAGTGTTTGCAGACTGCTGAATCCACACACGGGTTTAACTCTGGAAGTTGAGTGCACACATTGACAACCGTTCTGTTAGATAACTGCGTTTTGGATTTAGAAGCAGATATTTCCCTGGGCTTACTGCTGTTTCTTCCATATGCCGGTAATGGGCTGAAAACGCCTGCTTTGGGACTCTGCAGAGAAAGTGTTTGCAGACTGCTGAATCCACACACGGGTTTAACTCTGGAAGTTGAGTGCACACATTGACAACCGTTCTGTTAGATAGCTGCGTTTTGGATTTAGAAGCAGATATTTCCCTGTGCTGACTGCTGTTTCTTCCATATGCCGGTAATGGGCTGAAAACGCCTGTTTTGGGACTCTGCAGAGGAAGTGTTTGCAGACTGCTGAATCCACACACGGGTTTAACTCTGGAAGTTGAGTGCACACATTGACAACCGTTCTGTTAGATAGCTGCGTTTTGGATTTAGAAGCAGATATTTCCCTGTGCTTACTGCTGTTTCTTCCATATGCCGGTAATGGGCTGAAAACGCCTGTTTTGGGACTCTGCAGAGAAAGTGTTTGCAGACTGCTGAATCCACACACGGGTTTAACTCTGGAAGTTGAGTGCACACATTGACAACCGTTCTGTTAGATAGCTGCGTTTTGGATTTAGAAGCAGATATTTCCCTGTGCTTACTGCTGTTTCTTCCATATGCCGGTAATGAGCTGAAAACGCCTGGTTTGGGACTCTGCAGAGAAGATGTTTGCAGACTGCTGAATCCACACACGGGTTTAACTCTGGAAGTTGAGTGCACACATTGACAACCGTTCTGTTAGATAGCTGCGTTTTGGATTTAGAAGCAGATATTTCCCTGTGCTTACTGCTGTTTCTTCCACATGCCGGTAATGGGCTGAAAACGCCTGTTTTGGGACTCTGCATAGAAAGTGTTTGCAGACTGCTGAATCCACACACGGGTTTATCTCTGGAAGTTGAGTGCACGCATTGACAACCATTCAGTTAGATAGCTGCCTTTTGGTTTTAGAAGCAGTTATTTCTCTTTACAGCATATACTCTCATTCACTCCGGAATATCCAAACACAGCTCCTGAAAGAAACGGGTTTCTAAGTATAATCAGATATTTCTCTTTACATCTTGTACCCCAGTACACTCTGATATATGCATACGCAGCTCCTGGAAGAAACGTGTTTGTAACTCGCTGAATCTGTGCATATATTGAAGTCTCTTAGGTGAATGAACACACAGCAGAGGAGTTTGAAAAAAACATTTCTTCCATGTTATAGATGCCCTGTTACTGCTATTGTTTTTAGGCTGGTGTTTTCCTGGAAATGTTGGTTTTAGAATTTCCATATAAATGGTTTGTAAACTGCTGCTTAAGTGGAGCAGTTTAATTCGTTAAGTTGAATGCCCTCATTCACAATCATTCTGTTAGCTAGCTCCGTTTTGGTTTTAGAAGCCTGTGTTTCTAGTTACAGCATATACTCCCATTCATTCTGGAATAGCCAAACGCAGCTCCCAGAATAGACGTGTTTCTAAGTCGCTGAATCTAAACATAGATTCAACTCCCTTAGGTGAACGAACACACAGCACAGCAGTTTGAAAGAAACGTTTTATTTGAGTTTTAGACGCAGTCTTATTGCTATTTCTTAGAGGCCAGTATTTTGCTGGGAATGTCTGTGTTAGAATCTGCACAAAAATCTTTTCTAAACTGCTGCATAGAAACAACAGTTTATCTCAATAAGCTGAATGCACACAGTGACAACCATTCTGTTAGATGGCTCCGTGTTTGTTTTAGAACCAGATATTTCACTTTAAACCTTATACTCCAGTACACTCTGGAATATGCAAATGCAGCTCCTGGAAGAAACGTGTTTCTTACTCGCTGAATCTGAACATATACTCAAGACTCTTAGGTGAATGAACACAGAGCAGAGCATTTTGAAGAAAACGTTTCTTCTATGTTATAGATGCAGTCTTACTGCTACTTGTTTTAGGCTGGTGTTTTGCTGCAAATGTTGATTTTAGAATTTGCATATAAAGGGTTTCTAAACTGCTGCCTAAGAAGAGCAGATTAACCCTTTAAGTTGAATGCACACATTCACAACCATTCTGTTAGATAGCTCCGTTTTGGTTTTAGAAACAGATATTTCTCTTTACAGCATTTACTCCCATACACTCTGGAATATCGAAATGCAGCTCCTAGAATAAACGTGTTTCAAACTCGCTGAATCCAAACTTAGAGTCAACGACCTTTGGTGAACGAACACACTGCAGAGCAGTTTGAAAGAAACGTTCCCTCTGAGTTTTAGACGCAGTCTTACTGCTATTTCTTATAGGCCGGTATTTTGCTGGAAATGTCTGTTTGAGAATCTACACAGAAATGTTTTCTAAACTGCTGCATACAAACAGCAGTTTAGCTCAGTAAGTTGAATGCACACATTGACAACCATTCCATTAGATCATCCGTTTTTCTTTTGGAACGAGACATTTGTCTTTACATCTTATACTCCAGTATACTCTGGAATAGGCAAACACAGCTCCTGGAAGAAACGTGTTGCTAACTAGCTGAAACTGAACATATATTCAAGTCTCTTATATGAATGAACACACAGCAGAGCAGTTTGAAAACAGTTTCTTCCATGTTAAAGATGCAGTCTTACTGCTATTTCCTACAGGCTGGTGTTTCGCTGGAAAGGTCTGTATGAGAATTTGCATAGAAAGGGTTTCTAAAGTGCTGCATGAGAAGAGCAGTTTACCTCTTTAAGCAGAAGGCACACATTCACAACCACTCTGCTAGATAGATCCATTTTGGTTTTAGAAACAGATATTTCTCTTTACAGCATATACTCCCATTCAATCTGGAATATCCAAAGACAGCTCCGAGAATAAACGTGTTTCTATCTCGCTGAATCTAAACATAGTTTCAACTCCCTTAGGCCAAAGAACACAAGGCCGAGCAGTTTGAAAGAAACGTTTCTTCTGAGTTTTAGACGCAGTCTTAATGCTCTTTCTTATATATGCCGGTACTGGGCCGGAAAGGCCTGTTTTGAGACTCTGCACAGAAAGTGTTTGCAGACTGCTGAATCCACACACGGGTTTAACTCTGGAAGTTGAGTGCACACATTGACAACCGTTCTGTTAGATAGCTGCGTTTTGGATTTAGAAGCAGATATTTCCCTGGGCTTACTGCTGTTTCTTCCATATGCCGGTAATGGGCTGAAAACGCCTGTTTTGGGACCCTGCAGAGAAGATGTTTGCAGACTGCTGAATCCACACACGGGTTTAACTCTGGAAGTTGAGTGCACACATTGACAACCGTTCTGTTAGATAGCTGCGTTTTGGATTTAGAAGCAGATATTTCCCTTTGCTTACTGCTGTTTCTTCCATATGCCGGTAATGGGCTGAAAACGCCTGTTTTGGGACTCTGCAGAGAAAGTGTTTGCAGACTGCTGAATCCACACACGGGTTTAACTCTGGAAGTTGAGTGCACACATTGACAACCGTTCTGTTAGATAGCTGCGTTTTGGATTTAGAAGCAGATATTTCCCTGGGCTTACTGCTGTTTCTTCCATATGCCGGTAATGGGCTGAAAACGCCTGTTTTGGGACTCTGCAGAGAAAGTGTTTGCAGACTGCTGAATCCACACACGGGTTTAACTCTGGAAGTTGAGTGCACACATTGACAATCGTTCTGTTAGATAGCTGCGTTTTGGATTTAGAAGCAGATATTTCCCTGTGCTTACTGCTGTTTCTTCCATATGCCGGTAATGGGCTGAAAACGCCTGGTTTGGGACTCTGCAGAGAAGATGTTTGCAGACTGCTGAATCCACACACGGGTTTAACTCTGGAAGTTGAGTGCACACATTGACAACCGTTCTGTTAGATAGCTGCGTTTTGGATTTAGAAGCAGATATTTCCCTGTGCTTACTGCTGTTTCTTCCATATGCCGGTAATGGGCTGAAAACGCCTGTTTTGGGACTCTGCAGAGAAAGTGTTTGCAGACTGCTGAATCCACACACGGGTTTAACTCTGCAAGTTGAGTGCACACATTGACAACCGTTCTGTTAGATAGCTGCGTTTTGGATTTAGAAGCAGATATTTCCCTGGGCTTACTGCTGTTTCTTCCATATGCCGGTAATGGGCTGAAAACGCCTGGTTTGGGACTCTGCAGAGAAAGTGTTTGCAGACTGCTGAATCCACACACGGGTTTAACTCTGGAAGTTGAGTGCACACATTGACAACCGTTCTGTTAGATAGCTGCGTTTTGGATTTAGAAGCAGATATTTCCCTGTGCTTACTGCTGTTTCTTCCACATGCCGGTAATGGGCTGAAAACGCCTGCTTTGGCACTCTGCAGAGAAAGTGTTTGCAGACTGCTGAATCCACACACGGGTTTATCTCTGGAAGTTGAGTGCACACATTGACAACCGTTCTGTTAGATAGCTGCGTTTTGGATTTAGAAGCAGATATTTCCCTGTGCTTACTGCTGTTTCTTCCATATGCCGGTAATGGGCTGAAAACGCCTGGTTTGGGACTCTGCAGAGAAAGTGTTTGCAGACTGCTGAATCCACACACGGGTTTAACTCTGGAAGTTGAGTGCACACATTGACAACCGTTCTGTTAGATAGCTGCGTTTTGGATTTAGAAGCAGATATTTCCCTGTGCTTACTGCAGTTTCTTCCATATGCCGGTATTGGGCTGAAAACGCCTGGTTTGGGACCCTGCAGAGAAGATGTTTGCAGACTGCTGAATCCACACACGGGTTTAACTCTGGAAGTTGAGTGCACACATTGACAACCGTTCTGTTAGATAGCTGCGTTTTGGATTTAGAAGCAGATATTTCCCTGTGCTTACTGCTGTTTCTTCCATATGCCGGTAATGGGCTGAAAACGCCAGTTTTGGGACTCTGCAGAGAAAGTGTTTGCAGACTGCTGAATCCACACACGGGTTTATCTCTGGAAGTTGAGTGCACGCATTGACAACCATTCAGTTAGATAGCTGCCTTTTGGTTTTAGAAGCAGTTATTTCTCTTTACAGCATATACTCTCATTCACTCCGGAATATCCAAACACAGCTCCTGAAAGAAACGGGTTTCTAAGTATAATCAGATATTTCTCTTTACATCTTGTACCCCAGTACACTCTGATATATGCATACGCAGCTCCTGGAAGAAACGTGTTTGTAACTCGCTGAATCTGTGCATATATTGAAGTCTCTTAGGTGAATGAACACACAGCAGAGGAGTTTGAAAAAAACATTTCTTCCATGTTATAGATGCCCTGTTACTGCTATTGTTTTTAGGCTGGTGTTTTCCTGGAAATGTTGGTTTTAGAATTTCCATATAAATGGTTTGTAAACTGCTGCTTAAGTGGAGCAGTTTAATTCGTTAAGTTGAATGCCCTCATTCACAATCATTCTGTTAGCTAGCTCCGTTTTGGTTTTAGAAGCCTGTGTTTCTAGTTACAGCATATACTCCCATTCATTCTGGAATAGCCAAACGCAGCTCCCAGAATAGACGTGTTTCTAAGTCGCTGAATCTAAACATAGATTCAACTCCCTTAGGTGAACGAACACACAGCACAGCAGTTTGAAAGAAACGTTTTATTTGAGTTTTAGACGCAGTCTTATTGCTATTTCTTAGAGGCCAGTATTTTGCTGGGAATGTCTGTGTTAGAATCTGCACAAAAATCTTTTCTAAACTGCTGCATAGAAACAACAGTTTATCTCAATAAGCTGAATGCACACAGTGACAACCATTCTGTTAGATGGCTCCGTGTTTGTTTTAGAACCAGATATTTCACTTTAAACCTTATACTCCAGTACACTCTGGAATATGCAAATGCAGCTCCTGGAAGAAACGTGTTTCTTACTCGCTGAATCTGAACATATACTCAAGACTCTTAGGTGAATGAACACAGAGCAGAGCATTTTGAAGAAAACGTTTCTTCTATGTTATAGATGCAGTCTTACTGCTACTTGTTTTAGGCTGGTGTTTTGCTGCAAATGTTGATTTTAGAATTTGCATATAAAGGGTTTCTAAACTGCTGCCTAAGAAGAGCAGATTAACCCTTTAAGTTGAATGCACACATTCACAACCATTCTGTTAGATAGCTCCGTTTTGGTTTTAGAAACAGATATTTCTCTTTACAGCATTTACTCCCATACACTCTGGAATATCGAAATGCAGCTCCTAGAATAAACGTGTTTCAAACTCGCTGAATCCAAACTTAGAGTCAACGACCTTTGGTGAACGAACACACTGCAGAGCAGTTTGAAAGAAACGTTCCCTCTGAGTTTTAGACGCAGTCTTACTGCTATTTCTTATAGGCCGGTATTTTGCTGGAAATGTCTGTTTGAGAATCTACACAGAAATGTTTTCTAAACTGCTGCATACAAACAGCAGTTTAGCTCAGTAAGTTGAATGCACACATTGACAACCATTCCATTAGATCATCCGTTTTTCTTTTGGAACGAGACATTTGTCTTTACATCTTATACTCCAGTATACTCTGGAATAGGCAAACACAGCTCCTGGAAGAAACGTGTTGCTAACTAGCTGAAACTGAACATATATTCAAGTCTCTTATATGAATGAACACACAGCAGAGCAGTTTGAAAACAGTTTCTTCCATGTTAAAGATGCAGTCTTACTGCTATTTCCTACAGGCTGGTGTTTCGCTGGAAAGGTCTGTATGAGAATTTGCATAGAAAGGGTTTCTAAAGTGCTGCATGAGAAGAGCAGTTTACCTCTTTAAGCAGAAGGCACACATTCACAACCACTCTGCTAGATAGATCCATTTTGGTTTTAGAAACAGATATTTCTCTTTACAGCATATACTCCCATTCAATCTGGAATATCCAAAGACAGCTCCGAGAATAAACGTGTTTCTATCTCGCTGAATCTAAACATAGTTTCAACTCCCTTAGGCCAAAGAACACAAGGCCGAGCAGTTTGAAAGAAACGTTTCTTCTGAGTTTTAGACGCAGTCTTAATGCTCTTTCTTATATATGCCGGTACTGGGCCGGAAAGGCCTGTTTTGAGACTCTGCACAGAAAGTGTTTGCAGACTGCTGAATCCACACACGGGTTTAACTCTGGAAGTTGAGTGCACACATTGACAACCGTTCTGTTAGATAGCTGCGTTTTGGATTTAGAAGCAGATATTTCCCTGTGCTTACTGCTGTTTCTTCCATATGCCGGTAATGGGCTGAAAACGCCTGCTTTGGGACTCTGCAGAGAAAGTGTTTGCAGACTGCTGAATCCACACACGGGTTTAACTCTGGAAGTTGAGTGCACACATTGACAACCGTTCTGTTAGATAGCTGCGTTTTGGATTTAGAAGCAGATATTTCCCTGGGCTTACTGCTGTTTCCTCCATATGCCGGTAATGGGCTGAAAACGCCTGTTTTGGGACTCTGCAGAGAAAGTGTTTGCAGACTGCTGAATCCACACACGGGTTTAACTCTGGAAGTTGAGTGCACACATTGACAACCGTTCTGTTAGATAGCTGCGTTTTGGATTTAGAAGCAGATATTTCCCTGTGCTTACTGCTGTTTCTTCCATATGCCGGTAATGGGCTGAAAACGCCTGGTTTGGGACTCTGCAGAGAAGATGTTTGCAGACTGCTGAATCCACACACGGGTTTAACTCTGGAAGTTGAGTGCACACATTGACAACCGTTCTGTTAGATAGCTGCGTTTTGGATTTAGAAGCAGATATTTCCCTGTGCTTACTGCAGTTTCTTCCATATGCCCGTAATGGGCTGAAAACGCCTGTTTTGGGACTCTGCAGAGAAAGTGTTTGCAGACTGCTGAATCCACACACGGGTTTAACTCTGGAAGCTGAGTGCACACATTGACAACCATTCTGTTAGATAGCTGCGTTTTGGATTTAGAAGCAGATATTTCCCTGTGCTTACTGCTGTTTCTTCCATATGCCGGTAATGGGCTGAAAACGCCTGTTTTGGGACTCTGCAGAGAAAGTGTTTGCAGACTGCTGAATCCACACACGGGTTTAACTCTGGAAGTTGAGTGCACACATTGACAACCGTTCTGTTAGATAGCTGCGTTTTGGATTTAGAAGCAGATATTTCCCTGTGCTTACTGCTGTTTCTTCCACATGCCGGTAATGGGCTGAAAACGCCTGTTTTGGGACTCTGCAGAGAAAGTGTTTGCAGACTGCTGAATCCACACACGGGTTTATCTCTGGAAGTTGAGTGCACGCATTGACAACCATTCAGTTAGATAGCTGCCTTTTGGTTTTAGAAGCAGTTATTTCTCTTTACAGCATATACTCTCATTCACTCCGGAATATCCAAACACAGCTCCTGAAAGAAACGGGTTTCTAAGTATAATCAGATATTTCTCTTTACATCTTGTACCCCAGTACACTCTGATATATGCATACGCAGCTCCTGGAAGAAACGTGTTTGTAACTCGCTGAATCTGTGCATATATTGAAGTCTCTTAGGTGAATGAACACACAGCAGAGGAGTTTGAAAAAAACATTTCTTCCATGTTATAGATGCCCTGTTACTGCTATTGTTTTTAGGCTGGTGTTTTCCTGGAAATGTTGGTTTTAGAATTTCCATATAAATGGTTTGTAAACTGCTGCTTAAGTGGAGCAGTTTAATTCGTTAAGTTGAATGCCCTCATTCACAATCATTCTGTTAGCTAGCTCCGTTTTGGTTTTAGAAGCCTGTGTTTCTAGTTACAGCATATACTCCCATTCATTCTGGAATAGCCAAACGCAGCTCCCAGAATAGACGTGTTTCTAAGTCGCTGAATCTAAACATAGATTCAACTCCCTTAGGTGAACGAACACACAGCACAGCAGTTTGAAAGAAACGTTTTATTTGAGTTTTAGACGCAGTCTTATTGCTATTTCTTAGAGGCCAGTATTTTGCTGGGAATGTCTGTGTTAGAATCTGCACAAAAATCTTTTCTAAACTGCTGCATAGAAACAACAGTTTATCTCAATAAGCTGAATGCACACAGTGACAACCATTCTGTTAGATGGCTCCGTGTTTGTTTTAGAACCAGATATTTCACTTTAAACCTTATACTCCAGTACACTCTGGAATATGCAAATGCAGCTCCTGGAAGAAACGTGTTTCTTACTCGCTGAATCTGAACATATACTCAAGACTCTTAGGTGAATGAACACAGAGCAGAGCATTTTGAAGAAAACGTTTCTTCTATGTTATAGATGCAGTCTTACTGCTACTTGTTTTAGGCTGGTGTTTTGCTGCAAATGTTGATTTTAGAATTTGCATATAAAGGGTTTCTAAACTGCTGCCTAAGAAGAGCAGATTAACCCTTTAAGTTGAATGCACACATTCACAACCATTCTGTTAGATAGCTCCGTTTTGGTTTTAGAAACAGATATTTCTCTTTACAGCATTTACTCCCATACACTCTGGAATATCGAAATGCAGCTCCTAGAATAAACGTGTTTCAAACTCGCTGAATCCAAACTTAGAGTCAACGACCTTTGGTGAACGAACACACTGCAGAGCAGTTTGAAAGAAACGTTCCCTCTGAGTTTTAGACGCAGTCTTACTGCTATTTCTTATAGGCCGGTATTTTGCTGGAAATGTCTGTTTGAGAATCTACACAGAAATGTTTTCTAAACTGCTGCATACAAACAGCAGTTTAGCTCAGTAAGTTGAATGCACACATTGACAACCATTCCATTAGATCATCCGTTTTTCTTTTGGAACGAGACATTTGTCTTTACATCTTATACTCCAGTATACTCTGGAATAGGCAAACACAGCTCCTGGAAGAAACGTGTTGCTAACTAGCTGAAACTGAACATATATTCAAGTCTCTTATATGAATGAACACACAGCAGAGCAGTTTGAAAACAGTTTCTTCCATGTTAAAGATGCAGTCTTACTGCTATTTCCTACAGGCTGGTGTTTCGCTGGAAAGGTCTGTATGAGAATTTGCATAGAAAGGGTTTCTAAAGTGCTGCATGAGAAGAGCAGTTTACCTCTTTAAGCAGAAGGCACACATTCACAACCACTCTGCTAGATAGATCCATTTTGGTTTTAGAAACAGATATTTCTCTTTACAGCATATACTCCCATTCAATCTGGAATATCCAAAGACAGCTCCGAGAATAAACGTGTTTCTATCTCGCTGAATCTAAACATAGTTTCAACTCCCTTAGGCCAAAGAACACAAGGCCGAGCAGTTTGAAAGAAACGTTTCTTCTGAGTTTTAGACGCAGTCTTAATGCTCTTTCTTATATATGCCGGTACTGGGCCGGAAAGGCCTGTTTTGAGACTCTGCACAGAAAGTGTTTGCAGACTGCTGAATCCACACACGGGTTTAACTCTGGAAGTTGAGTGCACACATTGACAACCGTTCTGTTAGATAGCTGCGTTTTGGATTTAGAAGCAGATATTTCCCTGTGCTTACTGCTGTTTCTTCCATATGCCGGTAATGGGCTGAAAACGCCTGCTTTGGGACTCTGCAGAGAAAGTGTTTGCAGACTGCTGAATCCACACACGGGTTTAACTCTGGAAGTTGAGTGCACACATTGACAACCGTTCTGTTAGATAGCTGCGTTTTGGATTTAGAAGCAGATATTTCCCTGGGCTTACTGCTGTTTCCTCCATATGCCGGTAATGGGCTGAAAACGCCTGTTTTGGGACTCTGCAGAGAAAGTGTTTGCAGACTGCTGAATCCACACACGGGTTTAACTCTGGAAGTTGAGTGCACACATTGACAACCGTTCTGTTAGATAGCTGCGTTTTGGATTTAGAAGCAGATATTTCCCTGTGCTTACTGCTGTTTCTTCCATATGCCGGTAATGGGCTGAAAACGCCTGGTTTGGGACTCTGCAGAGAAGATGTTTGCAGACTGCTGAATCCACACACGGGTTTAACTCTGGAAGTTGAGTGCACACATTGACAACCGTTCTGTTAGATAGCTGCGTTTTGGATTTAGAAGCAGATATTTCCCTGTGCTTACTGCAGTTTCTTCCATATGCCCGTAATGGGCTGAAAACGCCTGTTTTGGGACTCTGCAGAGAAAGTGTTTGCAGACTGCTGAATCCACACACGGGTTTAACTCTGGAAGCTGAGTGCACACATTGACAACCATTCTGTTAGATAGCTGCGTTTTGGATTTAGAAGCAGATATTTCCCTGTGCTTACTGCTGTTTCTTCCATATGCCGGTAATGGGCTGAAAACGCCTGTTTTGGGACTCTGCAGAGAAAGTGTTTGCAGACTGCTGAATCCACACACGGGTTTAACTCTGGAAGTTGAGTGCACACATTGACAACCGTTCTGTTAGATAGCTGCGTTTTGGATTTAGAAGCAGATATTTCCCTGGGCTTACTGCTGTTTCTTCCATATGCCGGTAATGGGCTGAAAACGCCTGTTTTGGGACTCTGCAGAGAAAGTGTTTGCAGACTGCTGAATCCACACACGGGTTTAACTCTGGAAGTTGAGTGCACACATTGACAACCGTTCTGTTAGATAGCTGCGTTTTGGATTTAGAAGCAGATATTTCCCTGGGCTTACTGCTGTTTCTTCCATATGCCGGTAATGGGCTGAAAACGCCTGCTTTGGGACTCTGCAGAGAAAGTGTTTGCAGACTGCTGAATCCACACACGGGTTTAACTCTGGAAGTTGAGTGCACACATTGACAACCGTTCTGTTAGATAGCTGCGTTTTGGATTTAGAAGCAGATATTTCCCTGTGCTGACTGCTGTTTCTTCCATATGCCGGTAATGGGCTGAAAACGCCTGTTTTGGGACTCTGCAGAGGAAGTGTTTGCAGACTGCTGAATCCACACACGGGTTTAACTCTGGAAGTTGAGTGCACACATTGACAACCGTTCTGTTAGATAGCTGCGTTTTGGATTTAGAAGCAGATATTTCCCTGTGCTTACTGCTGTTTCTTCCATATGCCGGTAATGGGCTGAAAACGCCTGGTTTGGGACTCTGCAGAGAAAGTGTTTGCAGACTGCTGAATCCACACACGGGTTTAACTCTGGAAGTTGAGTGCACACATTGACAACCGTTCTGTTAGATAGCTGCGTTTTGGATTTAGAAGCAGATATTTCCCTGTGCTTACTGCTGTTTCTTCCATATGCCGGTAATGGGCTGAAAACGCCTGGTTTGGGACTCTGCAGAGAAGATGTTTGCAGACTGCTGAATCCACACACGGGTTTAACTCTGGAAGTTGAGTGCACACATTGACAACCGTTCTGTTAGATAGCTGCGTTTTGGATTTAGAAGCAGATATTTCCCTGTGCTTACTGCTGTTTCTTCCACATGCCGGTAATGGGCTGAAAACGCCTGTTTTGGGACTCTGCATAGAAAGTGTTTGCAGACTGCTGAATCCACACACGGGTTTATCTCTGGAAGTTGAGTGCACGCATTGACAACCATTCAGTTAGATAGCTGCCTTTTGGTTTTAGAAGCAGTTATTTCTCTTTACAGCATATACTCTCATTCACTCCGGAATATCCAAACACAGCTCCTGAAAGAAACGGGTTTCTAAGTATAATCAGATATTTCTCTTTACATCTTGTACCCCAGTACACTCTGATATATGCATACGCAGCTCCTGGAAGAAACGTGTTTGTAACTCGCTGAATCTGTGCATATATTGAAGTCTCTTAGGTGAATGAACACACAGCAGAGGAGTTTGAAAAAAACATTTCTTCCATGTTATAGATGCCCTGTTACTGCTATTGTTTTTAGGCTGGTGTTTTCCTGGAAATGTTGGTTTTAGAATTTCCATATAAATGGTTTGTAAACTGCTGCTTAAGTGGAGCAGTTTAATTCGTTAAGTTGAATGCCCTCATTCACAATCATTCTGTTAGCTAGCTCCGTTTTGGTTTTAGAAGCCTGTGTTTCTAGTTACAGCATATACTCCCATTCATTCTGGAATAGCCAAACGCAGCTCCCAGAATAGACGTGTTTCTAAGTCGCTGAATCTAAACATAGATTCAACTCCCTTAGGTGAACGAACACACAGCACAGCAGTTTGAAAGAAACGTTTTATTTGAGTTTTAGACGCAGTCTTATTGCTATTTCTTAGAGGCCAGTATTTTGCTGGGAATGTCTGTGTTAGAATCTGCACAAAAATCTTTTCTAAACTGCTGCATAGAAACAACAGTTTATCTCAATAAGCTGAATGCACACAGTGACAACCATTCTGTTAGATGGCTCCGTGTTTGTTTTAGAACCAGATATTTCACTTTAAACCTTATACTCCAGTACACTCTGGAATATGCAAATGCAGCTCCTGGAAGAAACGTGTTTCTTACTCGCTGAATCTGAACATATACTCAAGACTCTTAGGTGAATGAACACAGAGCAGAGCATTTTGAAGAAAACGTTTCTTCTATGTTATAGATGCAGTCTTACTGCTACTTGTTTTAGGCTGGTGTTTTGCTGCAAATGTTGATTTTAGAATTTGCATATAAAGGGTTTCTAAACTGCTGCCTAAGAAGAGCAGATTAACCCTTTAAGTTGAATGCACACATTCACAACCATTCTGTTAGATAGCTCCGTTTTGGTTTTAGAAACAGATATTTCTCTTTACAGCATTTACTCCCATACACTCTGGAATATCGAAATGCAGCTCCTAGAATAAACGTGTTTCAAACTCGCTGAATCCAAACTTAGAGTCAACGACCTTTGGTGAACGAACACACTGCAGAGCAGTTTGAAAGAAACGTTCCCTCTGAGTTTTAGACGCAGTCTTACTGCTATTTCTTATAGGCCGGTATTTTGCTGGAAATGTCTGTTTGAGAATCTACACAGAAATGTTTTCTAAACTGCTGCATACAAACAGCAGTTTAGCTCAGTAAGTTGAATGCACACATTGACAACCATTCCATTAGATCATCCGTTTTTCTTTTGGAACGAGACATTTGTCTTTACATCTTATACTCCAGTATACTCTGGAATAGGCAAACACAGCTCCTGGAAGAAACGTGTTGCTAACTAGCTGAAACTGAACATATATTCAAGTCTCTTATATGAATGAACACACAGCAGAGCAGTTTGAAAACAGTTTCTTCCATGTTAAAGATGCAGTCTTACTGCTATTTCCTACAGGCTGGTGTTTCGCTGGAAAGGTCTGTATGAGAATTTGCATAGAAAGGGTTTCTAAAGTGCTGCATGAGAAGAGCAGTTTACCTCTTTAAGCAGAAGGCACACATTCACAACCACTCTGCTAGATAGATCCATTTTGGTTTTAGAAACAGATATTTCTCTTTACAGCATATACTCCCATTCAATCTGGAATATCCAAAGACAGCTCCGAGAATAAACGTGTTTCTATCTCGCTGAATCTAAACATAGTTTCAACTCCCTTAGGCCAAAGAACACAAGGCCGAGCAGTTTGAAAGAAACGTTTCTTCTGAGTTTTAGACGCAGTCTTAATGCTCTTTCTTATATATGCCGGTACTGGGCCGGAAAGGCCTGTTTTGAGACTCTGCACAGAAAGTGTTTGCAGACTGCTGAATCCACACACGGGTTTAACTCTGGAAGTTGAGTGCACACATTGACAACCGTTCTGTTAGATAGCTGCGTTTTGGATTTAGAAGCAGATATTTCCCTGTGCTTACTGCTGTTTCTTCCATATGCCGGTAATGGGCTGAAAACGCCTGCTTTGGGACTCTGCAGAGAAAGTGTTTGCAGACTGCTGAATCCACACACGGGTTTAACTCTGGAAGTTGAGTGCACACATTGACAACCGTTCTGTTAGATAGCTGCGTTTTGGATTTAGAAGCAGATATTTCCCTGGGCTTACTGCTGTTTCCTCCATATGCCGGTAATGGGCTGAAAACGCCTGTTTTGGGACTCTGCAGAGAAAGTGTTTGCAGACTGCTGAATCCACACACGGGTTTAACTCTGGAAGTTGAGTGCACACATTGACAACCGTTCTGTTAGATAGCTGCGTTTTGGATTTAGAAGCAGATATTTCCCTGTGCTTACTGCTGTTTCTTCCATATGCCGGTAATGGGCTGAAAAGGCCTGGTTTGGGACTCTGCAGAGAAGATGTTTGCAGACTGCTGAATCCACACACGGGTTTAACTCTGGAAGTTGAGTGCACACATTGACAACCGTTCTGTTAGATAGCTGCGTTTTGGATTTAGAAGCAGATATTTCCCTGTGCTTACTGCAGTTTCTTCCATATGCCGGTAATGGGCTGAAAACGCCTGTTTTGGGACTCTGCAGAGAAAGTGTTTGCAGACTGCTGAATCCACACACGGGTTTAACTCTGGAAGCTGAGTGCACACATTGACAACCATTCTGTTAGATAGCTGCGTTTTGGATTTAGAAGCAGATATTTCCCTGTGCTTACTGCTGTTTCTTCCATATGCCGGTAATGGGCTGAAAACGCCTGTTTTGGGACTCTGCAGAGAAAGTGTTTGCAGACTGCTGAATCCACACACGGGTTTAACTCTGGAAGTTGAGTGCACACATTGACAACCGTTCTGTTAGATAGCTGCGTTTTGGATTTAGAAGCAGATATTTCCCTGGGCTTACTGCTGTTTCTTCCATATGCCGGTAATGGGCTGAAAACGCCTGTTTTGGGACTCTGCAGAGAAAGTGTTTGCAGACTGCTGAATCCACACACGGGTTTAACTCTGGAAGTTGAGTGCACACATTGACAACCGTTCTGTTAGATAGCTGCGTTTTGGATTTAGAAGCAGATATTTCCCTGGGCTTACTGCTGTTTCTTCCATATGCCGGTAATGGGCTGAAAACGCCTGCTTTGGGACTCTGCAGAGAAAGTGTTTGCAGACTGCTGAATCCACACACGGGTTTAACTCTGGAAGTTGAGTGCACACATTGACAACCGTTCTGTTAGATAGCTGCGTTTTGGATTTAGAAGCAGATATTTCCCTGTGCTGACTGCTGTTTCTTCCATATGCCGGTAATGGGCTGAAAACGCCTGTTTTGGGACTCTGCAGAGGAAGTGTTTGCAGACTGCTGAATCCACACACGGGTTTAACTCTGGAAGTTGAGTGCACACATTGACAACCGTTCTGTTAGATAGCTGCGTTTTGGATTTAGAAGCAGATATTTCCCTGTGCTTACTGCTGTTTCTTCCATATGCCGGTAATGGGCTGAAAACGCCTGGTTTGGGACTCTGCAGAGAAGATGTTTGCAGACTGCTGAATCCACACACGGGTTTAACTCTGGAAGTTGAGTGCACACATTGACAACCGTTCTGTTAGATAGCTGCGTTTTGGATTTAGAAGCAGATATTTCCCTGTGCTTACTGCTGTTTCTTCCACATGCCGGTAATGGGCTGAAAACGCCTGTTTTGGGACTCTGCAGAGAAAGTGTTTGCAGACTGCTGAATCCACACACGGGTTTATCTCTGGAAGTTGAGTGCACGCATTGACAACCATTCAGTTAGATAGCTGCCTTTTGGTTTTAGAAGCAGTTATTTCTCTTTACAGCATATACTCTCATTCACTCCGGAATATCCAAACACAGCTCCTGAAAGAAACGGGTTTCTAAGTATAATCAGATATTTCTCTTTACATCTTGTACCCCAGTACACTCTGATATATGCATACGCAGCTCCTGGAAGAAACGTGTTTGTAACTCGCTGAATCTGTGCATATATTGAAGTCTCTTAGGTGAATGAACACACAGCAGAGGAGTTTGAAAAAAACATTTCTTCCATGTTATAGATGCCCTGTTACTGCTATTGTTTTTAGGCTGGTGTTTTCCTGGAAATGTTGGTTTTAGAATTTCCATATAAATGGTTTGTAAACTGCTGCTTAAGTGGAGCAGTTTAATTCGTTAAGTTGAATGCCCTCATTCACAATCATTCTGTTAGCTAGCTCCGTTTTGGTTTTAGAAGCCTGTGTTTCTAGTTACAGCATATACTCCCATTCATTCTGGAATAGCCAAACGCAGCTCCCAGAATAGACGTGTTTCTAAGTCGCTGAATCTAAACATAGATTCAACTCCCTTAGGTGAACGAACACACAGCACAGCAGTTTGAAAGAAACGTTTTATTTGAGTTTTAGACGCAGTCTTATTGCTATTTCTTAGAGGCCAGTATTTTGCTGGGAATGTCTGTGTTAGAATCTGCACAAAAATCTTTTCTAAACTGCTGCATAGAAACAACAGTTTATCTCAATAAGCTGAATGCACACAGTGACAACCATTCTGTTAGATGGCTCCGTGTTTGTTTTAGAACCAGATATTTCACTTTAAACCTTATACTCCAGTACACTCTGGAATATGCAAATGCAGCTCCTGGAAGAAACGTGTTTCTTACTCGCTGAATCTGAACATATACTCAAGACTCTTAGGTGAATGAACACAGAGCAGAGCATTTTGAAGAAAACGTTTCTTCTATGTTATAGATGCAGTCTTACTGCTACTTGTTTTAGGCTGGTGTTTTGCTGCAAATGTTGATTTTAGAATTTGCATATAAAGGGTTTCTAAACTGCTGCCTAAGAAGAGCAGATTAACCCTTTAAGTTGAATGCACACATTCACAACCATTCTGTTAGATAGCTCCGTTTTGGTTTTAGAAACAGATATTTCTCTTTACAGCATTTACTCCCATACACTCTGGAATATCGAAATGCAGCTCCTAGAATAAACGTGTTTCAAACTCGCTGAATCCAAACTTAGAGTCAACGACCTTTGGTGAACGAACACACTGCAGAGCAGTTTGAAAGAAACGTTCCCTCTGAGTTTTAGACGCAGTCTTACTGCTATTTCTTATAGGCCGGTATTTTGCTGGAAATGTCTGTTTGAGAATCTACACAGAAATGTTTTCTAAACTGCTGCATACAAACAGCAGTTTAGCTCAGTAAGTTGAATGCACACATTGACAACCATTCCATTAGATCATCCGTTTTTCTTTTGGAACGAGACATTTGTCTTTACATCTTATACTCCAGTATACTCTGGAATAGGCAAACACAGCTCCTGGAAGAAACGTGTTGCTAACTAGCTGAAACTGAACATATATTCAAGTCTCTTATATGAATGAACACACAGCAGAGCAGTTTGAAAACAGTTTCTTCCATGTTAAAGATGCAGTCTTACTGCTATTTCCTACAGGCTGGTGTTTCGCTGGAAAGGTCTGTATGAGAATTTGCATAGAAAGGGTTTCTAAAGTGCTGCATGAGAAGAGCAGTTTACCTCTTTAAGCAGAAGGCACACATTCACAACCACTCTGCTAGATAGATCCATTTTGGTTTTAGAAACAGATATTTCTCTTTACAGCATATACTCCCATTCAATCTGGAATATCCAAAGACAGCTCCGAGAATAAACGTGTTTCTATCTCGCTGAATCTAAACATAGTTTCAACTCCCTTAGGCCAAAGAACACAAGGCCGAGCAGTTTGAAAGAAACGTTTCTTCTGAGTTTTAGACGCAGTCTTAATGCTCTTTCTTATATATGCCGGTACTGGGCCGGAAAGGCCTGTTTTGAGACTCTGCACAGAAAGTGTTTGCAGACTGCTGAATCCACACACGGGTTTAACTCTGGAAGTTGAGTGCACACATTGACAACCGTTCTGTTAGATAGCTGCGTTTTGGATTTAGAAGCAGATATTTCCCTGTGCTTACTGCTGTTTCTTCCATATGCCGGTAATGGGCTGAAAACGCCTGCTTTGGGACTCTGCAGAGAAAGTGTTTGCAGACTGCTGAATCCACACACGGGTTTAACTCTGGAAGTTGAGTGCACACATTGACAACCGTTCTGTTAGATAGCTGCGTTTTGGATTTAGAAGCAGATATTTCCCTGGGCTTACTGCTGTTTCCTCCATATGCCGGTAATGGGCTGAAAACGCCTGTTTTGGGACTCTGCAGAGAAAGTGTTTGCAGACTGCTGAATCCACACACGGGTTTAACTCTGGAAGTTGAGTGCACACATTGACAACCGTTCTGTTAGATAGCTGCGTTTTGGATTTAGAAGCAGATATTTCCCTGTGCTTACTGCTGTTTCTTCCATATGCCGGTAATGGGCTGAAAACGCCTGTTTTGGGACTCTGCAGAGAAAGTGTTTGCAGACTGCTGAATCCACACACGGGTTTAACTCTGGAAGCTGAGTGCACACATTGACAACCGTTCTGTTAGATAGCTGCGTTTTGGATTTAGAAGCAGATATTTCCCTGTGCTTACTGCTGTTTCTTCCATATGCCGGTAATGGGCTGAAAACGCCTGTTTTGGGACTCTGCAGAGAAAGTGTTTGCAGACTGCTGAATCCACACACGGGTTTAACTCTGGAAGTTGAGTGCACACATTGACAACCGTTCTGTTAGATAGCTGCGTTTTGGATTTAGAAGCAGATATTTCCCTGGGCTTACTGCTGTTTCTTCCATATGCCGGTAATGGGCTGAAAACGCCTGTTTTGGGACTCTGCAGAGAAAGTGTTTGCAGACTGCTGAATCCACACACGGGTTTAACTCTGGAAGTTGAGTGCACACATTGACAACCGTTCTGTTAGATAGCTGCGTTTTGGATTTAGAAGCAGATATTTCCCTGGGCTTACTGCTGTTTCTTCCATATGCCGGTAATGGGCTGAAAACGCCTGCTTTGGGACTCTGCAGAGAAAGTGTTTGCAGACTGCTGAATCCACACACGGGTTTAACTCTGGAAGTTGAGTGCACACATTGACAACCGTTCTGTTAGATAGCTGCGTTTTGGATTTAGAAGCAGATATTTCCCTGTGCTGACTGCTGTTTCTTCCATATGCCGGTAATGGGCTGAAAACGCCTGTTTTGGGACTCTGCAGAGGAAGTGTTTGCAGACTGCTGAATCCACACACGGGTTTAACTCTGGAAGTTGAGTGCACACATTGACAACCGTTCTGTTAGATAGCTGCGTTTTGGATTTAGAAGCAGATATTTCCCTGTGCTTACTGCTGTTTCTTCCATATGCCGGTAATGGGCTGAAAACGCCTGTTTTGGGACTCTGCAGAGAAAGTGTTTGCAGACTGCTGAATCCACACACGGGTTTAACTCTGGAAGTTGAGTGCACACATTGACAACCGTTCTGTTAGATAGCTGCGTTTTGGATTTAGAAGCAGATATTTCCCTGTGCTTACTGCTGTTTCTTCCATATGCCGGTAATGGGCTGAAAACGCCTGGTTTGGGACTCTGCAGAGAAGATGTTTGCAGACTGCTGAATCCACACACGGGTTTAACTCTGGAAGTTGAGTGCACACATTGACAACCGTTCTGTTAGATAGCTGCGTTTTGGATTTAGAAGCAGATATTTCCCTCTGCTTATGGCTGTTTCTTCCATATGCCGGTAATGGGCTGAAAACGCCTGTTTTGGGACTCTGCAGAGAAAGTGTTTGCAGACTGCTGAATCCACACACGGGTTTAACTCTGGAAGTTGAGTGCACACATTGACAACCGTTCTGTTAGATAGCTGCGTTTTGGATTTAGAAGCAGATATTTCCCTGTGCTTACTGCTGTTTCTTCCACATGCCGGTAATGGGCTGAAAACGCCTGTTTTGGGACTCTGCAGAGAAAGTGTTTGCAGACTGCTGAATCCACACACGGGTTTATCTCTGGAAGTTGAGTTCACGCATTGACAACCATTCAGTTAGATAGCTGCCTTTTGGTTTTAGAAGCAGTTATTTCTCTTTACAGCATATACTCTCATTCACTCCGGAATATCCAAACACAGCTCCTGAAAGAAACGGGTTTCTAAGTATAATCAGATATTTCTCTTTACATCTTGTACCCCAGTACACTCTGATATATGCATACGCAGCTCCTGGAAGAAACGTGTTTGTAACTCGCTGAATCTGTGCATATATTGAAGTCTCTTAGGTGAATGAACACACAGCAGAGGAGTTTGAAAAAAACATTTCTTCCATGTTATAGATGCCCTGTTACTGCTATTGTTTTTAGGCTGGTGTTTTCCTGGAAATGTTGGTTTTAGAATTTCCATATAAATGGTTTGTAAACTGCTGCTTAAGTGGAGCAGTTTAATTCGTTAAGTTGAATGCCCTCATTCACAATCATTCTGTTAGCTAGCTCCGTTTTGGTTTTAGAAGCCTGTGTTTCTAGTTACAGCATATACTCCCATTCATTCTGGAATAGCCAAACGCAGCTCCCAGAATAGACGTGTTTCTAAGTCGCTGAATCTAAACATAGATTCAACTCCCTTAGGTGAACGAACACACAGCACAGCAGTTTGAAAGAAACGTTTTATTTGAGTTTTAGACGCAGTCTTATTGCTATTTCTTAGAGGCCAGTATTTTGCTGGGAATGTCTGTGTTAGAATCTGCACAAAAATCTTTTCTAAACTGCTGCATAGAAACAACAGTTTATCTCAATAAGCTGAATGCACACAGTGACAACCATTCTGTTAGATGGCTCCGTGTTTGTTTTAGAACCAGATATTTCACTTTAAACCTTATACTCCAGTACACTCTGGAATATGCAAATGCAGCTCCTGGAAGAAACGTGTTTCTTACTCGCTGAATCTGAACATATACTCAAGACTCTTAGGTGAATGAACACAGAGCAGAGCATTTTGAAGAAAACGTTTCTTCTATGTTATAGATGCAGTCTTACTGCTACTTGTTTTAGGCTGGTGTTTTGCTGCAAATGTTGATTTTAGAATTTGCATATAAAGGGTTTCTAAACTGCTGCCTAAGAAGAGCAGATTAACCCTTTAAGTTGAATGCACACATTCACAACCATTCTGTTAGATAGCTCCGTTTTGGTTTTAGAAACAGATATTTCTCTTTACAGCATTTACTCCCATACACTCTGGAATATCGAAATGCAGCTCCTAGAATAAACGTGTTTCAAACTCGCTGAATCCAAACTTAGAGTCAACGACCTTTGGTGAACGAACACACTGCAGAGCAGTTTGAAAGAAACGTTCCCTCTGAGTTTTAGACGCAGTCTTACTGCTATTTCTTATAGGCCGGTATTTTGCTGGAAATGTCTGTTTGAGAATCTACACAGAAATGTTTTCTAAACTGCTGCATACAAACAGCAGTTTAGCTCAGTAAGTTGAATGCACACATTGACAACCATTCCATTAGATCATCCGTTTTTCTTTTGGAACGAGACATTTGTCTTTACATCTTATACTCCAGTATACTCTGGAATAGGCAAACACAGCTCCTGGAAGAAACGTGTTGCTAACTAGCTGAAACTGAACATATATTCAAGTCTCTTATATGAATGAACACACAGCAGAGCAGTTTGAAAACAGTTTCTTCCATGTTAAAGATGCAGTCTTACTGCTATTTCCTACAGGCTGGTGTTTCGCTGGAAAGGTCTGTATGAGAATTTGCATAGAAAGGGTTTCTAAAGTGCTGCATGAGAAGAGCAGTTTACCTCTTTAAGCAGAAGGCACACATTCACAACCACTCTGCTAGATAGATCCATTTTGGTTTTAGAAACAGATATTTCTCTTTACAGCATATACTCCCATTCAATCTGGAATATCCAAAGACAGCTCTGAGAATAAACGTGTTTCTATCTCGCTGAATCTAAACATAGTTTCAACTCCCTTAGGCCAAAGAACACAAGGCCGAGCAGTTTGAAAGAAACGTTTCTTCTGAGTTTTAGACGCAGTCTTAATGCTCTTTCTTATATATGCCGGTACTGGGCCGGAAAGGCCTGTTTTGAGACTCTGCACAGAAAGTGTTTGCAGACTGCTGAATCCACACACGGGTTTAACTCTGGAAGTTGAGTGCACACATTGACAACCGTTCTGTTAGATAGCTGCGTTTTGGATTTAGAAGCAGATATTTCCCTGTGCTTACTGCTGTTTCTTCCATATGCCGGTAATGGGCTGAAAACGTCTGCTTTGGGACTCTGCAGAGAAAGTGTTTGCAGACTGCTGAATCCACACACGGGTTTAACTCTGGAAGTTGAGTGCACACATTGACAACCGTTCTGTTAGATAGCTGCGTTTTGGATTTAGAAGCAGATATTTCCCTGTGCTTACTGCTGTTTCTTCCATATGCCGGTAATGGGCTGAAAACGCCTGGTTTGGGACTCTGCAGAGAAAGTGTTTGCAGACTGCTGAATCCACACACGGGTTTAACTCTGGAAGTTGAGTGCACACATTGACAACCGTTCTGTTAGATAGCTGCGTTTTGGATTTAGAAGCAGATATTTCCCTGTGCTTACTGCAGTTTCTTCCATTTGCCCGTAATGGGCTGAAAACGCCTGGTTTGGGATTCTGCAGAGAAGATGTTTGCAGACTGCTGAATCCACACACGGTTTTAACTCTGGAAGTTGAGTGCACACATTGACAACCGTTCTGTTAGATAGCTGCGTTTTGGATTTAGAAGCAGATATTTCCCTGTGCTTACTGCTGTTTCTTCCATATGCCGGTAATGGGCTGAAAACGCCTGTTTTGGGACTCTGCAGAGAAAGTGTTTGCAGACTGCTGAATCCACACACGGGTTTAACTCTGGAAGTTGAGTGCACACATTGACAACCGTTCTGTTAGATAGCTGCGTTTTGGATTTAGAAGCAGATATTTCCCTGGGCTTACTGCTGTTTCTTCCATATGCCGGTAATGGGCTGAAAACGCCTGTTTTGGGACTCTGCAGAGAAAGTGTTTGCAGACTGCTGAATCCACACACTGGTTTAACTCTGGAAGTTGAGTGCACACATTGACAACCGTTCTGTTAGATAGCTGCGTTTTGGATTTAGAAGCAGATATTTCCCTGGGCTTACTGCTGTTTCTTCCATATGCCGGTAATGGGCTGAAAACGCCTGCTTTGGGACTCTGCAGACAAAGTGTTTGCAGACTGCTGAATCCACACACGGGTTTAACTCTGGAAGTTGAGTGCACACATTGACAACCGTTCTGTTAGATAGCTGCGTTTTGGATTTAGAAGCAGATATTTCCCTGGGCTTACTGCTGTTTCTTCCATATGCCGGTAATGGGCTGAAAACGCCTGTTTTGGGACTCTGCAGAGGAAGTGTTTGCAGACTGCTGAATCCACACACGGGTTTACCTCTGGAAGTTGAGTGCACACATTGACAACCGTTCTGTTAGATAGCTGCGTTTTGGATTTAGAAGCAGATATTTCCCTGTGCTTACTGCTGTTTCTTCCATATGCCGGTAATGGGCTGAAGACGCCTGTTTTGGGACTCTGCAGAGAAAGTGTTTGCAGACTGCTGAATCCACACACGGGTTTAACTCTGCAAGTTGAGTGCACACATTGACAACCGTTCTGTTAGATAGCTGCGTTTTGGATTTAGAAGCAGATATTTCCCTGTGCTTACTGCTGTTTCTTCCATATGCCGGTAATGGGCTGAAAACGCCTGTTTTGGCACTCTGCAGAGAAAGTGTTTGCAGACTGCTGAATCCACACACGGGTTTAACTCTGGAAGTTGAGTGCACACATTGACAACCGTTCTGTTAGATAGCTGCGTTTTGGATTTAGAAGCAGATATTTCCCTGTGCTTACTGCTGTTTCTTCCATATGCCGGTAATGGGCTGAAAACGCCTGCTTTGGGACTCTGCAGAGAAAGTGTTTGCAGACTGCTGAATCCACACACGGGTTTAACTCTGGAAGTTGAGTGCACACATTGACAACCGTTCTGTTAGATAGCTGCGTTTTGGATTTAGAAGCAGATATTTCCCTGTGCTTACTGCTGTTTCTTCCATATGCCGGTAATGGGCTGAAAACGCCTGGTTTGGGACTCTGCAGAGAAGATGTTTGCAGACTGCTGAATCCACACACGGGTTTAACTCTGGAAGTTGAGTGCACACATTGACAACCGTTCTGTTAGATAGCTGCGTTTTGGATTTAGAAGCAGATATTTCCCTGTGCTTACTGCAGTTTCTTCCATATGCCCGTAATGGGCTGAAAACGCCTGTTTTGGGACTCTGCAGAGAAAGTGTTTGCAGACTGCTGAATCCACACACGGGTTTAACTCTGGAAGCTGAGTGCACACATTGACAACCGTTCTGTTAGATAGCTGCGTTTTGGATTTAGAAGCAGATATTTCCCTGTGCTTACTGCTGTTTCTTCCATATGCCGGTAATGGGCTGAAGACGCCTGTTTTGGGACTCTGCAGAGAAAGTGTTTGCAGACTGCTGAATCCACACACGGGTTTAACTCTGGAAGTTGAGTGCACACATTGACAACCGTTCTGTTAGATAGCTGCGTTTTGGATTTAGAAGCAGATATTTCCCTGTGCTTACTGCTGTTTCTTCCATATGCCGGTAATGGGCTGAAAACGCCTGTTTTGGCACTCTGCAGAGAAAGTGTTTGCAGACTGCTGAATCCACACACGGGTTTAACTCTGGAAGTTGAGTGCACACATTGACAACCGTTCTGTTAGATAGCTGCGTTTTGGATTTAGAAGCAGATATTTCCCTGTGCTTACTGCTGTTTCTTCCATATGCCGGTAATGGGCTGAAAACGCCTGTTTTGGGACTCTGCAGAGAAAGTGTTTGCAGACTGCTGAATCCACACACGGGTTTAACTCTGGAAGTTGAGTGCACACATTGACAACCGTTCTGTTAGATAGCTGCGTTTTGGATTTAGAAGCAGATATTTCCCTGGGCTTACTGCTGTTTCTTCCATATGCCGGTAATGGGCTGAAAACGCCTGTTTTGGAACTCTGCAGAGAAAGTGTTTGCAGACTGCTGAATCCACACACGGGTTTAACTCTGGAAGTTGAGTGCACACATTGACAATCGTTCTGTTAGATAGCTGCGTTTTGGATTTAGAAGCAGATATTTCCCTGTGCTTACTGCTGTTTCTTCCATATGCCGGTAATGGGCTGAAAACGCCTGTTTTGGGACTCTGCAGAGAAAGTGTTTGCAGACTGCTGAATCCACACACGGGTTTAACTCTGGAAGTTGAGTGCACACATTGACAACCGTTCTGTTAGATAGCTGCGTTTTGGATTTAGAAGCAGATATTTCCCTGGGCTTACTGCTTTTTCTTCCATATGCCGGTAAAGGGCTGAAAACGCCTGCTTTGGGACTCTGCAGACAAAGTGTTTGCAGACTGCTGAATCCACACACGGGTTTAACTCTGGAAGTTGAGTGCACACATTGACAACCGTTCTGTTAGATAGCTGCGTTTTGGATTTAGAAGCAGATATTTCCCTGTGCTTACTGCTGTTTCTTCCATATGCCGGTAATGGGCTGAAAACGCCTGGTTTGGGACTCTGCAGAGAAAGTGTTTGCAGACTGCTGAATCCACACACGGGTTTAACTCTGGAAGTTGAGTGCACACATTGACAACCGTTCTGTTAGATAGCTGCGTTTTGGATTTAGAAGCAGATATTTCCCTGTGCTTACTGCAGTTTCTTCCATATGCCCGTAATGGGCTGAAAACGCCTGTTTTGGGACTCTGCAGAGAAAGTGTTTGCAGACTGCTGAATCCACACACGGGTTTAACTCTGGAAGTTGAGTGCACACATTGACAACCGTTCTGTTAGATAGCTGTGTTTTGGATTTAGAAGCAGATATTTCCCTTTGCTTACTGCTGTTTCTTCCATATGCCGGTAATGGGCTGAAAACGCCTGTTTTGGGACTCTGCAGAGAAAGTGTTTGCAGACTGCTGAATCCACACACGGGTTTAACTCTGGAAGTTGAGTGCACACATTGACAACCGTTCTGTTAGATAGCTGCGTTTTGGATTTAGAAGCAGATATTTCCCTGTGCTTACTGCTGTTTCTTCCACATGCCGGTAATGGGCTGAAAACGCCTGTTTTGGGACTCTGCAGAGAAAGTGTTTGCAGACTGCTGAATCCACACACGGGTTTATCTCTGGAAGTTGAGTGCACGCATTGACAACCATTCAGTTAGATAGCTGCCTTTTGGTTTTAGAAGCAGTTATTTCTCTTTACAGCATATACTCTCATTCACTCCGGAATATCCAAACACAGCTCCTGAAAGAAACGGGTTTCTAAGTATAATCAGATATTTCTCTTTACATCTTGTACCCCAGTACACTCTGATATATGCATACGCAGCTCCTGGAAGAAACGTGTTTGTAACTCGCTGAATCTGTGCATATATTGAAGTCTCTTAGGTGAATGAACACACAGCAGAGGAGTTTGAAAAAAACATTTCTTCCATGTTATAGATGCCCTGTTACTGCTATTGTTTTTAGGCTGGTGTTTTCCTGGAAATGTTGGTTTTAGAATTTCCATATAAATGGTTTGTAAACTGCTGCTTAAGTGGAGCAGTTTAATTCGTTAAGTTGAATGCCCTCATTCACAATCATTCTGTTAGCTAGCTCCGTTTTGGTTTTAGAAGCCTGTGTTTCTAGTTACAGCATATACTCCCATTCATTCTGGAATAGCCAAACGCAGCTCCCAGAATAGACGTGTTTCTAAGTCGCTGAATCTAAACATAGATTCAACTCCCTTAGGTGAACGAACACACAGCACAGCAGTTTGAAAGAAACGTTTTATTTGAGTTTTAGACGCAGTCTTATTGCTATTTCTTAGAGGCCAGTATTTTGCTGGGAATGTCTGTGTTAGAATCTGCACAAAAATCTTTTCTAAACTGCTGCATAGAAACAACAGTTTATCTCAATAAGCTGAATGCACACAGTGACAACCATTCTGTTAGATGGCTCCGTGTTTGTTTTAGAACCAGATATTTCACTTTAAACCTTATACTCCAGTACACTCTGGAATATGCAAATGCAGCTCCTGGAAGAAACGTGTTTCTTACTCGCTGAATCTGAACATATACTCAAGACTCTTAGGTGAATGAACACAGAGCAGAGCATTTTGAAGAAAACGTTTCTTCTATGTTATAGATGCAGTCTTACTGCTACTTCTTTTAGGCTGGTGTTTTGCTGCAAATGTTGATTTTAGAATTTGCATATAAAGGGTTTCTAAACTGCTGCCTAAGAAGAGCAGATTAACCCTTTAAGTTGAATGCACACATTCACAACCATTCTGTTAGATAGCTCCGTTTTGGTTTTAGAAACAGATATTTCTCTTTACAGCATTTACTCCCATACACTCTGGAATATCGAAATGCAGCTCCTAGAATAAACGTGTTTCAAACTCGCTGAATCCAAACTTAGAGTCAACGACCTTTGGTGAACGAACACACTGCAGAGCAGTTTGAAAGAAACGTTCCCTCTGAGTTTTAGACGCAGTCTTACTGCTATTTCTTATAGGCCGGTATTTTGCTGGAAATGTCTGTTTGAGAATCTACACAGAAATGTTTTCTAAACTGCTGCATACAAACAGCAGTTTAGCTCAGTAAGTTGAATGCACACATTGACAACCATTCCATTAGATCATCCGTTTTTCTTTTGGAACGAGACATTTGTCTTTACATCTTATACTCCAGTATACTCTGGAATAGGCAAACACAGCTCCTGGAAGAAACGTGTTGCTAACTAGCTGAAACTGAACATATATTCAAGTCTCTTATATGAATGAACACACAGCAGAGCAGTTTGAAAACAGTTTCTTCCATGTTAAAGATGCAGTCTTACTGCTATTTCCTACAGGCTGGTGTTTCGCTGGAAAGGTCTGTATGAGAATTTGCATAGAAAGGGTTTCTAAAGTGCTGCATGAGAAGAGCAGTTTACCTCTTTAAGCAGAAGGCACACATTCACAACCACTCTGCTAGATAGATCCATTTTGGTTTTAGAAACAGATATTTCTCTTTACAGCATATACTCCCATTCAATCTGGAATATCCAAAGACAGCTCCGAGAATAAACGTGTTTCTATCTCGCTGAATCTAAACATAGTTTCAACTCCCTTAGGCCAAAGAAGACAAGGCCGAGCAGTTTGAAAGAAACGTTTCTTCTGAGTTTTAGACGCAGTCTTAATGCTCTTTCTTATATATGCCGGTACTGGGCCGGAAAGGCCTGTTTTGAGACTCTGCACAGAAAGTGTTTGCAGACTGCTGAATCCACACACGGGTTTAACTCTGGAAGTTGAGTGCACACATTGACAACCGTTCTGTTAGATAGCTGCGTTTTGGATTTAGAAGCAGATATTTCCCTGTGCTTACTGCTGTTTCTTCCATATGCCGGTAATGGGCTGAAAACGCCTGCTTTGGGACTCTGCAGAGAAAGTGTTTGCAGACTGCTGAATCCACACACGGGTTTAACTCTGGAAGTTGAGTGCACACATTGACAACCGTTCTGTTAGATAGCTGCGTTTTGGATTTAGAAGCAGATATTTCCCTGGGCTTACTGCTGTTTCCTCCATATGCCGGTAATGGGCTGAAAACGCCTGTTTTGGGACTCTGCAGAGAAAGTGTTTGCAGACTGCTGAATCCACACACGGGTTTAACTCTGGAAGTTGAGTGCACACATTGACAACCGTTCTGTTAGATAGCTGCGTTTTGGATTTAGAAGCAGATATTTCCCTGTGCTTACTGCTGTTTCTTCCATATGCCGGTAATGGGCTGAAAACGCCTGGTTTGGGACTCTGCAGAGAAGATGTTTGCAGACTGCTGAATCCACACACGGGTTTAACTCTGGAAGTTGAGTGCACACATTGACAACCGTTCTGTTAGATAGCTGCGTTTTGGATTTAGAAGCAGATATTTCCCTGTGCTTACTGCAGTTTCTTCCATATGCCCGTAATGGGCTGAAAACGCCTGTTTTGGGACTCTGCAGAGAAAGTGTTTGCAGACTGCTGAATCCACACACGGGTTTAACTCTGGAAGCTGAGTGCACACATTGACAACCGTTCTGTTAGATAGCTGCGTTTTGGATTTAGAAGCAGATATTTCCCTGTGCTTACTGCTGTTTCTTCCATATGCCGGTAATGGGCTGAAAACGCCTGTTTTGGGACTCTGCAGAGAAAGTGTTTGCAGACTGCTGAATCCACACACGGGTTTAACTCTGGAAGTTGAGTGCACACATTGACAACCGTTCTGTTAGATAGCTGCGTTTTGGATTTAGAAGCAGATATTTCCCTGGGCTTACTGCTGTTTCTTCCATATGCCGGTAATGGGCTGAAAACGCCTGTTTTGGGACTCTGCAGAGAAAGTGTTTGCAGACTGCTGAATCCACACACGGGTTTAACTCTGGAAGTTGAGTGCACACATTGACAACCGTTCTGTTAGATAGCTGCGTTTTGGATTTAGAAGCAGATATTTCCCTGGGCTTACTGCTGTTTCTTCCATATGCCGGTAATGGGCTGAAAACGCCTGCTTTGGGACTCTGCAGAGAAAGTGTTTGCAGACTGCTGAATCCACACACGGGTTTAACTCTGGAAGTTGAGTGCACACATTGACAACCGTTCTGTTAGATAGCTGCGTTTTGGATTTAGAAGCAGATATTTCCCTGTGCTGACTGCTGTTTCTTCCATATGCCGGTAATGGGCTGAAAACGCCTGTTTTGGGACTCTGCAGAGGAAGTGTTTGCAGACTGCTGAATCCACACACGGGTTTAACTCTGGAAGTTGAGTGCACACATTGACAACCGTTCTGTTAGATAGCTGCGTTTTGGATTTAGAAGCAGATATTTCCCTGTGCTTACTGCTGTTTCTTCCACATGCCGGTAATGGGCTGAAAACGCCTGTTTTGGGACTCTGCAGAGAAAGTGTTTGCAGACTGCTGAATCCACACACGGGTTTATCTCTGGAAGTTGAGTGCACGCATTGACAACCATTCAGTTAGATAGCTGCCTTTTGGTTTTAGAAGCAGTTATTTCTCTTTACAGCATATACTCTCATTCACTCCGGAATATCCAAACACAGCTCCTGAAAGAAACGGGTTTCTAAGTATAATCAGATATTTCTCTTTACATCTTGTACCCCAGTACACTCTGATATATGCATACGCAGCTCCTGGAAGAAACGTGTTTGTAACTCGCTGAATCTGTGCATATATTGAAGTCTCTTAGGTGAATGAACACACAGCAGAGGAGTTTGAAAAAAACATTTCTTCCATGTTATAGATGCCCTGTTACTGCTATTGTTTTTAGGCTGGTGTTTTCCTGGAAATGTTGGTTTTAGAATTTCCATATAAATGGTTTGTAAACTGCTGCTTAAGTGGAGCAGTTTAATTCGTTAAGTTGAATGCCCTCATTCACAATCATTCTGTTAGCTAGCTCCGTTTTGGTTTTAGAAGCCTGTGTTTCTAGTTACAGCATATACTCCCATTCATTCTGGAATAGCCAAACGCAGCTCCCAGAATAGACGTGTTTCTAAGTCGCTGAATCTAAACATAGATTCAACTCCCTTAGGTGAACGAACACACAGCACAGCAGTTTGAAAGAAACGTTTTATTTGAGTTTTAGACGCAGTCTTATTGCTATTTCTTAGAGGCCAGTATTTTGCTGGGAATGTCTGTGTTAGAATCTGCACAAAAATCTTTTCTAAACTGCTGCATAGAAACAACAGTTTATCTCAATAAGCTGAATGCACACAGTGACAACCATTCTGTTAGATGGCTCCGTGTTTGTTTTAGAACCAGATATTTCACTTTAAACCTTATACTCCAGTACACTCTGGAATATGCAAATGCAGCTCCTGGAAGAAACGTGTTTCTTACTCGCTGAATCTGAACATATACTCAAGACTCTTAGGTGAATGAACACAGAGCAGAGCATTTTGAAGAAAACGTTTCTTCTATGTTATAGATGCAGTCTTACTGCTACTTGTTTTAGGCTGGTGTTTTGCTGCAAATGTTGATTTTAGAATTTGCATATAAAGGGTTTCTAAACTGCTGCCTAAGAAGAGCAGATTAACCCTTTAAGTTGAATGCACACATTCACAACCATTCTGTTAGATAGCTCCGTTTTGGTTTTAGAAACAGATATTTCTCTTTACAGCATTTACTCCCATACACTCTGGAATATCGAAATGCAGCTCCTAGAATAAACGTGTTTCAAACTCGCTGAATCCAAACTTAGAGTCAACGACCTTTGGTGAACGAACACACTGCAGAGCAGTTTGAAAGAAACGTTCCCTCTGAGTTTTAGACGCAGTCTTACTGCTATTTCTTATAGGCCGGTATTTTGCTGGAAATGTCTGTTTGAGAATCTACACAGAAATGTTTTCTAAACTGCTGCATACAAACAGCAGTTTAGCTCAGTAAGTTGAATGCACACATTGACAACCATTCCATTAGATCATCCGTTTTTCTTTTGGAACGAGACATTTGTCTTTACATCTTATACTCCAGTATACTCTGGAATAGGCAAACACAGCTCCTGGAAGAAACGTGTTGCTAACTAGCTGAAACTGAACATATATTCAAGTCTCTTATATGAATGAACACACAGCAGAGCAGTTTGAAAACAGTTTCTTCCATGTTAAAGATGCAGTCTTACTGCTATTTCCTACAGGCTGGTGTTTCGCTGGAAAGGTCTGTATGAGAATTTGCATAGAAAGGGTTTCTAAAGTGCTGCATGAGAAGAGCAGTTTACCTCTTTAAGCAGAAGGCACACATTCACAACCACTCTGCTAGATAGATCCATTTTGGTTTTAGAAACAGATATTTCTCTTTACAGCATATACTCCCATTCAATCTGGAATATCCAAAGACAGCTCCGAGAATAAACGTGTTTCTATCTCGCTGAATCTAAACATAGTTTCAACTCCCTTAGGCCAAAGAAGACAAGGCCGAGCAGTTTGAAAGAAACGTTTCTTCTGAGTTTTAGACGCAGTCTTAATGCTCTTTCTTATATATGCCGGTACTGGGCCGGAAAGGCCTGTTTTGAGACTCTGCACAGAAAGTGTTTGCAGACTGCTGAATCCACACACGGGTTTAACTCTGGAAGTTGAGTGCACACATTGACAACCGTTCTGTTAGATAGCTGCGTTTTGGATTTAGAAGCAGATATTTCCCTGTGCTTACTGCTGTTTCTTCCATATGCCGGTAATGGGCTGAAAACGCCTGCTTTGGGACTCTGCAGAGAAAGTGTTTGCAGACTGCTGAATCCACACACGGGTTTAACTCTGGAAGTTGAGTGCACACATTGACAACCGTTCTGTTAGATAGCTGCGTTTTGGATTTAGAAGCAGATATTTCCCTGGGCTTACTGCTGTTTCCTCCATATGCCGGTAATGGGCTGAAAACGCCTGTTTTGGGACTCTGCAGAGAAAGTGTTTGCAGACTGCTGAATCCACACACGGGTTTAACTCTGGAAGTTGAGTGCACACATTGACAACCGTTCTGTTAGATAGCTGCGTTTTGGATTTAGAAGCAGATATTTCCCTGTGCTTACTGCTGTTTCTTCCATATGCCGGTAATGGGCTGAAAACGCCTGGTTTGGGACTCTGCAGAGAAGATGTTTGCAGACTGCTGAATCCACACACGGGTTTAACTCTGGAAGTTGAGTGCACACATTGACAACCGTTCTGTTAGATAGCTGCGTTTTGGATTTAGAAGCAGATATTTCCCTGTGCTTACTGCAGTTTCTTCCATATGCCCGTAATGGGCTGAAAACGCCTGTTTTGGGACTCTGCAGAGAAAGTGTTTGCAGACTGCTGAATCCACACACGGGTTTAACTCTGGAAGCTGAGTGCACACATTGACAACCGTTCTGTTAGATAGCTGCGTTTTGGATTTAGAAGCAGATATTTCCCTGTGCTTACTGCTGTTTCTTCCATATGCCGGTAATGGGCTGAAAACGCCTGTTTTGGGACTCTGCAGAGAAAGTGTTTGCAGACTGCTGAATCCACACACGGGTTTAACTCTGGAAGTTGAGTGCACACATTGACAACCGTTCTGTTAGATAGCTGCGTTTTGGATTTAGAAGCAGATATTTCCCTGGGCTTACTGCTGTTTCTTCCATATGCCGGTAATGGGCTGAAAACGCCTGTTTTGGGACTCTGCAGAGAAAGTGTTTGCAGACTGCTGAATCCACACACGGGTTTAACTCTGGAAGTTGAGTGCACACATTGACAACCGTTCTGTTAGATAGCTGCGTTTTGGATTTAGAAGCAGATATTTCCCTGGGCTTACTGCTGTTTCTTCCATATGCCGGTAATGGGCTGAAAACGCCTGCTTTGGGACTCTGCAGAGAAAGTGTTTGCAGACTGCTGAATCCACACACGGGTTTAACTCTGGAAGTTGAGTGCACACATTGACAACCGTTCTGTTAGATAGCTGCGTTTTGGATTTAGAAGCAGATATTTCCCTGTGCTGACTGCTGTTTCTTCCATATGCCGGTAATGGGCTGAAAACGCCTGTTTTGGGACTCTGCAGAGGAAGTGTTTGCAGACTGCTGAATCCACACACGGGTTTAACTCTGGAAGTTGAGTGCACACATTGACAACCGTTCTGTTAGATAGCTGCGTTTTGGATTTAGAAGCAGATATTTCCCTGTGCTTACTGCTGTTTCTTCCATATGCCGGTAATGGGCTGAAAACGCCTGTTTTGGGACTCTGCAGAGAAAGTGTTTGCAGACTGCTGAATCCACACACGGGTTTAACTCTGGAAGTTGAGTGCACACATTGACAACCGTTCTGTTAGATAGCTGCGTTTTGGATTTAGAAGCAGATATTTCCCTGTGCTTACTGCTGTTTCTTCCATATGCCGGTAATGGGCTGAAAACGCCAGTTTTGGGACTCTGCAGAGAAAGTGTTTGCAGACTGCTGAATCCACACACGGGTTTATCTCTGGAAGTTGAGTGCACGCATTGACAACCATTCAGTTAGATAGCTGCCTTTTGGTTTTAGAAGCAGTTATTTCTCTTTACAGCATATACTCTCATTCACTCCGGAATATCCAAACACAGCTCCTGAAAGAAACGGGTTTCTAAGTATAATCAGATATTTCTCTTTACATCTTGTACCCCAGTACACTCTGATATATGCATACGCAGCTCCTGGAAGAAACGTGTTTGTAACTCGCTGAATCTGTGCATATATTGAAGTCTCTTAGGTGAATGAACACACAGCAGAGGAGTTTGAAAAAAACATTTCTTCCATGTTATAGATGCCCTGTTACTGCTATTGTTTTTAGGCTGGTGTTTTCCTGGAAATGTTGGTTTTAGAATTTCCATATAAATGGTTTGTAAACTGCTGCTTAAGTGGAGCAGTTTAATTCGTTAAGTTGAATGCCCTCATTCACAATCATTCTGTTAGCTAGCTCCGTTTTGGTTTTAGAAGCCTGTGTTTCTAGTTACAGCATATACTCCCATTCATTCTGGAATAGCCAAACGCAGCTCCCAGAATAGACGTGTTTCTAAGTCGCTGAATCTAAACATAGATTCAACTCCCTTAGGTGAACGAACACACAGCACAGCAGTTTGAAAGAAACGTTTTATTTGAGTTTTAGACGCAGTCTTATTGCTATTTCTTAGAGGCCAGTATTTTGCTGGGAATGTCTGTGTTAGAATCTGCACAAAAATCTTTTCTAAACTGCTGCATAGAAACAACAGTTTATCTCAATAAGCTGAATGCACACAGTGACAACCATTCTGTTAGATGGCTCCGTGTTTGTTTTAGAACCAGATATTTCACTTTAAACCTTATACTCCAGTACACTCTGGAATATGCAAATGCAGCTCCTGGAAGAAACGTGTTTCTTACTCGCTGAATCTGAACATATACTCAAGACTCTTAGGTGAATGAACACAGAGCAGAGCATTTTGAAGAAAACGTTTCTTCTATGTTATAGATGCAGTCTTACTGCTACTTGTTTTAGGCTGGTGTTTTGCTGCAAATGTTGATTTTAGAATTTGCATATAAAGGGTTTCTAAACTGCTGCCTAAGAAGAGCAGATTAACCCTTTAAGTTGAATGCACACATTCACAACCATTCTGTTAGATAGCTCCGTTTTGGTTTTAGAAACAGATATTTCTCTTTACAGCATTTACTCCCATACACTCTGGAATATCGAAATGCAGCTCCTAGAATAAACGTGTTTCAAACTCGCTGAATCCAAACTTAGAGTCAACGACCTTTGGTGAACGAACACACTGCAGAGCAGTTTGAAAGAAACGTTCCCTCTGAGTTTTAGACGCAGTCTTACTGCTATTTCTTATAGGCCGGTATTTTGCTGGAAATGTCTGTTTGAGAATCTACACAGAAATGTTTTCTAAACTGCTGCATACAAACAGCAGTTTAGCTCAGTAAGTTGAATGCACACATTGACAACCATTCCATTAGATCATCCGTTTTTCTTTTGGAACGAGACATTTGTCTTTACATCTTATACTCCAGTATACTCTGGAATAGGCAAACACAGCTCCTGGAAGAAACGTGTTGCTAACTAGCTGAAACTGAACATATATTCAAGTCTCTTATATGAATGAACACACAGCAGAGCAGTTTGAAAACAGTTTCTTCCATGTTAAAGATGCAGTCTTACTGCTATTTCCTACAGGCTGGTGTTTCGCTGGAAAGGTCTGTATGAGAATTTGCATAGAAAGGGTTTCTAAAGTGCTGCATGAGAAGAGCAGTTTACCTCTTTAAGCAGAAGGCACACATTCACAACCACTCTGCTAGATAGATCCATTTTGGTTTTAGAAACAGATATTTCTCTTTACAGCATATACTCCCATTCAATCTGGAATATCCAAAGACAGCTCCGAGAATAAACGTGTTTCTATCTCGCTGAATCTAAACATAGTTTCAACTCCCTTAGGCCAAAGAACACAAGGCCGAGCAGTTTGAAAGAAAAGTTTCTTCTGAGTTTTAGACGCAGTCTTAATGCTCTTTCTTATATATGCCGGTACTGGGCCGGAAAGGCCTGTTTTGAGACTCTGCACAGAAAGTGTTTGCAGACTGCTGAATCCACACACGGGTTTAACTCTGGAAGTTGAGTGCACACATTGACAACCGTTCTGTTAGATAGCTGCGTTTTGGATTTAGAAGCAGATATTTCCCTGTGCTTACTGCTGTTTCTTCCATATGCCGGTAATGGGCTGAAAACGCCTGCTTTGGGACTCTGCAGAGAAAGTGTTTGCAGACTGCTGAATCCACACACGGGTTTAACTCTGGAAGTTGAGTGCACACATTGACAACCGTTCTGTTAGATAGCTGCGTTTTGGATTTAGAAGCAGATATTTCCCTGTGCTTACTGCTGTTTCTTCCATATGCCGGTAATGGGCTGAAAACGCCTGGTTTGGGACTCTGCAGAGAAAGTGTTTGCAGACTGCTGAATCCACACACGGGTTTAACTCTGGAAGTTGAGTGCACACATTGACAACCGTTCTGTTAGATAGCTGCGTTTTGGATTTAGAAGCAGATATTTCCCTGTGCTTACTGCAGTTTCTTCCATATGCCCGTAATGGGCTGAAAACGCCTTGTTTGGGACTCTGCAGAGAAGATGTTTGCAGACTGCTGAATCCACACACGGTTTTAACTCTGGAAGTTGAGTGCACACATTGACAACCGTTCTGTTAGATAGCTGCGTTTTGGATTTAGAAGCAGATATTTCCCTGTGCTTACTGCTGTTTCTTCCATATGCCGGTAATGGGCTGAAAACGCCTGTTTTGGGACTCTGCAGAGAAAGTGTTTGCAGACTGCTGAATCCACACACGGGTTTAACTCTGGAAGTTGAGTGCACACATTGACAACCGTTCTGTTAGATAGCTGCGTTTTGGATTTAGAAGCAGATATTTCCCTGGGCTTACTGCTGTTTCTTCCATATGCCGGTAATGGGCTGAAAACGCCTGTTTTGGGACTCTGCAGAGAAAGTGTTTGCAGACTGCTGAATCCACACACTGGTTTAACTCTGGAAGTTGAGTGCACACATTGACAACCGTTCTGTTAGATAGCTGCGTTTTGGATTTAGAAGCAGATATTTCCCTGGGCTTACTGCTGTTTCTTCCATATGCCGGTAATGGGCTGAAAACGCCTGTTTTGGGACTCTGCAGAGAAAGTGTTTGCAGACTGCTGAATCCACACACGGGTTTAACTCTGGAAGTTGAGTGCACACATTGACAACCGTTCTGTTAGATAGCTGCGTTTTGGATTTAGAAGCAGATATTTCCCTGGGCTTACTGCTGTTTCTTCCATATGCCGGTAATGGGCTGAAAACGCCTGCTTTGGGACTCTGCAGACAAAGTGTTTGCAGACTGCTGAATCCACACACGGGTTTAACTCTGGAAGTTGAGTGCACACATTGACAACCGTTCTGTTAGATAGCTGCGTTTTGGATTTAGAAGCAGATATTTCCCTGGGCTTACTGCTGTTTCTTCCATATGCCGGTAATGGGCTGAAAACGCCTGCTTTGGGACTCTGCAGAGAAAGTGTTTGCAGACTGCTGAATCCACACACGGGTTTAACTCTGGAAGTTGAGTGCACACATTGACAACCGTTCTGTTAGATAGCTGCGTTTTGGATTTAGAAGCAGATATTTCCCTGTGCTTACTGCTGTTTCTTCCATATGCCGGTAATGGGCTGAAAACGCCTGGTTTGGTACTCTGCAGAGAAAGTGTTTGCAGACTGATGAATCCACACACGGGTTTAACTCTGGAAGTTGAGTGCACACATTGACAACCGTTCTGTTAGATAGCTGCGTTTTGGATTTAGAAGCAGATATTTCCCTGTGCTTACTGCAGTTTCTTCCATATGCCCGTAATGGGCTGAAAACGCCTTGTTTGGGACTCTGCAGAGAAGATGTTTGCAGACTGCTGAATCCACACACGGTTTTAACTCTGGAAGTTGAGTGCACACATTGACAACCGTTCTGTTAGATAGCTGCGTTTTGGATTTAGAAGCAGATATTTCCCTGTGCTTACTGCTGTTTCTTCCATATGCCGGTAATGGGCTGAAAACGCCTGTTTTGGGACTCTGCAGAGAAAGTGTTTGCAGACTGCTGAATCCACACACGGGTTTAACTCTGGAAGTTGAGTGCACACATTGACAACCGTTCTGTTAGATAGCTGCGTTTTGGATTTAGAAGCAGATATTTCCCTGGGCTTACTGCTGTTTCTTCCATATGCCGGTAATGGGCTGAAAACGCCTGTTTTGGGACTCTGCAGAGAAAGTGTTTGCAGACTGCTGAATCCACACACGGGTTTAACTCTGGAAGTTGAGTGCACACATTGACAACCGTTCTGTTAGATAGCTGCGTTTTGGATTTAGAAGCAGATATTTCCCTGTGCTTACTGCTGTTTCTTCCATATGCCGGTAATGGGCTGAAAACGCCTGTTTTGGGACTCTGCAGAGAAAGTGTTTGCAGACTGCTGAATCCACACACGGGTTTAACTCTGGAAGTTGAGTGCACACATTGACAACCGTTCTGTTAGATAGCTGCGTTTTGGATTTAGAAGCAGATATTTCCCTGTGCTTACTGCTGTTTCTTCCATATGCCGGTAAAGGGCTGAAAACGCCTGGTTTGGGACTCTGCAGAGAAAGTGTTTGCAGACTGCTGAATCCACACACGGGTTTAACTCTGGAAGTTGAGTGCACACATTGACAACCGTTCTGTTAGATAGCTGCGTTTTGGATTTAGAAGCAGATATTTCCCTGTGCTTACTGCTGTTTCTTCCATATGCCGGTAATGGGCTGAAAACGCCTGGTTTGGGACTCTGCAGAGAAAGTGTTTGCAGACTGCTGAATCCACACACGGGTTTAACTCTGGAAGTTGAGTGCACACATTGACAACCGTTCTGTTAGATAGCTGCGTTTTGGATTTAGAAGCAGATATTTCCCTGTGCTTACTGCAGTTTCTTCCATATGCCCGTAATGGGTTGAAAACGCCTGTTTTGGGACTCTGCAGAGAAAGTGTTTGCAGACTGCTGAATCCACACACGGGTTTAACTCTGGAAGTTGAGTGCACACATTGACAACCGTTCTGTTAGATAGCTGTGTTTTGGATTTAGAAGCAGATATTTCCCTTTGCTTACTGCTGTTTCTTCCATAGGCCGGTAATGGGCTGAAAACGCCTGTTTTGGGACTCTGCAGAGAACGTGTTTGCAGACTTCTGAATCCACACACGGGTTTAACTCTGGAAGTTGAATGCACACATTGACAACCGTTCTGTTAGATAGCTGCGTTTTGGATTTAGAAGCAGATATTTCCCTGTGCTTACTGCTGTTTCTTCCATATGCCGGTAATGGGCTGAAAACGCCTGTTTTGGGACTCTGCAGAGAAAGTGTTTGCAGACTGCTGAATCCACACACGGGTTTAACTCTGGAAGTTGAGTGCACACATTGACAACCGTTCTGTTAGATAGCTGCGTTTTGGATTTAGAAGCAGATATTTCCCTGTGCTTACTGCTGTTTCTTCCATATGCCGGTAATGGGCTGAAAACGCCTGGTTTGGGACTCTGCAGAGAAGATGTTTGCAGATTGCTGAATCCACACACGGGTTTAACTCTGGAAGTTGAGTGCACACATTGACAACCGTTCTGTTAGATAGCTGCGTTTTGGATTTAGAAGCAGATATTTCCCTGTGCTTACTGCAGTTTCTTCCATATGCCGGTAATGGGCTGAAAACGCCTGTTTTGGGACTCTGCAGAGAAAGTGTTTGCAGACTGCTGAATCCACACACGGGTTTAACTCTGGAAGTTGAGTGCACACATTGACAACCGTTCTGTTAGATAACTGCGTTTTGGATTTAGAAGCAGATATTTCCCTGTGCTTACTGCTGTTTCTTCCATATGCCGGTAATGGGCTGAAAACGCCTGTTTTGGGACTCTGCAGAGAAAGTGTTTGCAGACTGCTGAATCCACACACGGGTTTAACTCTGGAAGTTGAGTGCACACATTGACAACCGTTCTGTTAGATAGCTGCGTTTTGGATTTAGAAGCAGATATTTCCCTGTGCTTACTGCTGTTTCTTCCATATGCCGGTAATGGGCTGAAAACGCCTGGTTTGGGACTCTGCAGAGAAAGTGTTTGCAGACTGCTGAATCCACACACGGGTTTAACTCTGGAAGTTGAGTGCACACATTGACAACCGTTCTGTTAGATAGCTGCGTTTTGGATTTAGAAGCAGATATTTCCCTGGGCTTACTGCTGTTTCTTCCATATGCCGGTAAAGGGCTGAAAACGCCTGGTTTGGGACTCTGCAGAGAAGATGTTTGCAGACTGCTGAATCCACACACGGGTTTAACTCTGGAAGTTGAGTGCACACATTGACAACCGTTCTGTTAGATAGCTGCGTTTTGGATTTAGAAGCAGATATTTCCCTGTGCTTACTGCAGTTTCTTCCATATGCCGGTAATGGGCTGAAAACGCCTGTTTTGGGACTCTGCAGACAAAGTGTTTGCAGACTGCTGAATCCACACACGGGTTTAACTCTGGAAGTTGAGTGCACACATTGACAACCGTTCTGTTAGATAGCTGCGTTTTGGATTTAGAAGCAGATATTTCCCTGGGCTTACTGCTGTTTCTTCCATATGCCGGTAAAGGGCTGAAAACGCCTGCTTTGGGACTCTGCAGACAAAGTGTTTGCAGACTGCTGAATCCACACACGGGTTTAACTCTGGAAGTTGAGTGCACACATTGACAACCGTTCTGTTAGATAGCTGCGTTTTGGATTTAGAAGCAGATATTTCCCTGTGCTTACTGCTGTTTCTTCCATATGCCGGTAATGGGCTGAAAACGCCTGTTTTGGGACTCTGCAGAGAAAGTGTTTGCAGACTGCTGAATCCACACACGGGTTTAACTCTGGAAGTTGAGTGCACACATTGACAACCGTTCTGTTAGATAGCTGCGTTTTGGATTTAGAAGCAGATATTTCCCTGTGCTTACTGCAGTTTCTTCCATATGCCCGTAATGGGCTGAAAACGCCTGTTTTGGGACTCTGCAGAGAAAGTGTTTGCAGACTGCTGAATCCACACACGGGTTTAACTCTGGAAGTTGAGTGCACACATTGACAACCGTTCTGTTAGATAGCTGTGTTTTGGATTTAGAAGCAGATATTTCCCTTTGCTTACTGCTGTTTCTTCCATATGCCGGTAATGGGCTGAAAACGCCTGTTTTGGGACTCTGCAGAGAACGTGTTTGCAGACTGCTGAATCCACACACGGGTTTAACTCTGGAAGTTGAGTGCACACATTGACAACCGTTCTGTTAGATAGCTGTGTTTTGGATTTAGAAGCAGATATTTCCCTGGGCTTACTGCTGTTTCTTCCATATGCCGGTAACGGGCTTAAAACCCCTGGTTTGGGACTCTGCAGAGAAGATGTTTGCAGACTGCTGAATCCACACACGGGTTTAACTCTGGAAGTTGAGTGCACACATTGACAACCGTTCTGTTAGATAGCTGCGTTTTGGATTTAGAAGCAGATATTTCCCTTTGCTTACTGCTGTTTCTTCCATATGCCGGTAATGGGCTGAAAACGCCTGTTTTGGGACTCTGCAGAGAAAGTGTTTGCAGACTGCTGAATCCACACACGGGTTTAACTCTGGAAGTTGAGTGCTCACATTGACAACCGTTCTGTTAGATAGCTGCGTTTTGGATTTAGAAGCAGATATTTCCCTGGGCTTACTGCTGTTTCTTCCATATGCCGGTAATGGGCTGAAAACGCCTGTTTTGGGACTCTGCAGAGAAAGTGTTTGCAGACTGCTGAATCCACACACGGGTTTAACTCTGGAAGTTGAGTGCACACATTGACAATCGTTCTGTTAGATAGCTGCGTTTTGGATTTAGAAGCAGATATTTCCCTGTGTTTACTGCTGTTTCTTCCATATGCCGGTAATGGGCTGAAAACGCCTGGTTTGGGACTCTGCAGAGAAGATGTTTGCAGACTGCTGAATCCACACACGGGTTTAACTCTGGAAGTTGAGTGCACACATTGACAACCGTTCTGTTAGATAGCTGCGTTTTGGATTTAGAAGCAGATATTTCCCTGTGCTTACTGCTGTTTCTTCCATATGCCGGTAATGGGCTGAAAACGCCTGTTTTGGGACTCTGCAGAGAAAGTGTTTGCAGACTGCTGAATCCACACACGGGTTTATCTCTGGAAGTTGAGTGCACACATTGACAACCGTTCTGTTAGATAGCTGCGTTTTGGATTTAGAAGCAGATATTTCCCTGTGCTTACTGCTGTTTCTTCCATATGCCGGTAATGGGCTGAAAACGCCTGTTTTGGGACTCTGCAGAGAAAGTGTTTGCAGACAGCTGAATCCACACACGGGTTTAACTCTGGAAGTTGAGTGCACACATTGACAACCGTTCTGTTAGATAGCTGCGTTTTGGATTTAGAAGCAGATATTTCCCTGTGCTTACTGCAGTTTCTTCCATATGCCGGTAATGGGCTGAAAACGCCTGGTTTGGGACCCTGCAGAGAAGATGTTTGCAGACTGCTGAATCCACACACGGGTTTAACTCTGGAAGTTGAGTGCACACATTGACAACCGTTCTGTTAGATAGCTGCGTTTTGGATTTAGAAGCAGATATTTCCCTGTGCTTACTGCTGTTTCTTCCATATGCCGGTAATGGGCTGAAAACGCCTGTTTTGGGACTCTGCAGAGAAAGTGTTTGCAGACTGCTGAATCCACACACGGGTTTATCTCTGGAAGTTGAGTGCACGCATTGACAACCATTCAGTTAGATAGCTGCCTTTTGGTTTTAGAAGCAGTTATTTCTCTTTACAGCATATACTCTCATTCACTCCGGAATATCCAAACACAGCTCCTGAAAGAAACGGGTTTCTAAGTATAATCAGATATTTCTCTTTACATCTTGTACCCCAGTACACTCTGATATATGCATACGCAGCTCCTGGAAGAAACGTGTTTGTAACTCGCTGAATCTGTGCATATATTGAAGTCTCTTAGGTGAATGAACACACAGCAGAGGAGTTTGAAAAAAACATTTCTTCCATGTTATAGATGCCCTGTTACTGCTATTGTTTTTAGGCTGGTGTTTTCCTGGAAATGTTGGTTTTAGAATTTCCATATAAATGGTTTGTAAACTGCTGCTTAAGTGGAGCAGTTTAATTCGTTAAGTTGAATGCCCTCATTCACAATCATTCTGTTAGCTAGCTCCGTTTTGGTTTTAGAAGCCTGTGTTTCTAGTTACAGCATATACTCCCATTCATTCTGGAATAGCCAAACGCAGCTCCCAGAATAGACGTGTTTCTAAGTCGCTGAATCTAAACATAGATTCAACTCCCTTAGGTGAACGAACACACAGCACAGCAGTTTGAAAGAAACGTTTTATTTGAGTTTTAGACGCAGTCTTATTGCTATTTCTTAGAGGCCAGTATTTTGCTGGGAATGTCTGTGTTAGAATCTGCACAAAAATCTTTTCTAAACTGCTGCATAGAAACAACAGTTTATCTCAATAAGCTGAATGCACACAGTGACAACCATTCTGTTAGATGGCTCCGTGTTTGTTTTAGAACCAGATATTTCACTTTAAACCTTATACTCCAGTACACTCTGGAATATGCAAATGCAGCTCCTGGAAGAAACGTGTTTCTTACTCGCTGAATCTGAACATATACTCAAGACTCTTAGGTGAATGAACACAGAGCAGAGCATTTTGAAGAAAACGTTTCTTCTATGTTATAGATGCAGTCTTACTGCTACTTGTTTTAGGCTGGTGTTTTGCTGCAAATGTTGATTTTAGAATTTGCATATAAAGGGTTTCTAAACTGCTGCCTAAGAAGAGCAGATTAACCCTTTAAGTTGAATGCACACATTCACAACCATTCTGTTAGATAGCTCCGTTTTGGTTTTAGAAACAGATATTTCTCTTTACAGCATTTACTCCCATACACTCTGGAATATCGAAATGCAGCTCCTAGAATAAACGTGTTTCAAACTCGCTGAATCCAAACTTAGAGTCAACGACCTTTGGTGAACGAACACACTGCAGAGCAGTTTGAAAGAAACGTTCCCTCTGAGTTTTAGACGCAGTCTTACTGCTATTTCTTATAGGCCGGTATTTTGCTGGAAATGTCTGTTTGAGAATCTACACAGAAATGTTTTCTAAACTGCTGCATACAAACAGCAGTTTAGCTCAGTAAGTTGAATGCACACATTGACAACCATTCCATTAGATCATCCGTTTTTCTTTTGGAACGAGACATTTGTCTTTACATCTTATACTCCAGTATACTCTGGAATAGGCAAACACAGCTCCTGGAAGAAACGTGTTGCTAACTAGCTGAAACTGAACATATATTCAAGTCTCTTATATGAATGAACACACAGCAGAGCAGTTTGAAAACAGTTTCTTCCATGTTAAAGATGCAGTCTTACTGCTATTTCCTACAGGCTGGTGTTTCGCTGGAAAGGTCTGTATGAGAATTTGCATAGAAAGGGTTTCTAAAGTGCTGCATGAGAAGAGCAGTTTACCTCTTTAAGCAGAAGGCACACATTCACAACCACTCTGCTAGATAGATCCATTTTGGTTTTAGAAACAGATATTTCTCTTTACAGCATATACTCCCATTCAATCTGGAATATCCAAAGACAGCTCCGAGAATAAACGTGTTTCTATCTCGCTGAATCTAAACATAGTTTCAACTCCCTTAGGCCAAAGAACACAAGGCCGAGCAGTTTGAAAGAAACGTTTCTTCTGAGTTTTAGACGCAGTCTTAATGCTCTTTCTTATATATGCCGGTACTGGGCCGGAAAGGCCTGTTTTGAGACTCTGCACAGAAAGTGTTTGCAGACTGCTGAATCCACACACGGGTTTAACTCTGGAAGTTGAGTGCACACATTGACAACCGTTCTGTTAGATGGCTGCGTTTTGGATTTAGAAGCAGATATTTCCCTGTGCTTACTGCAGTTTCTTCCATATGCCCGTAATGGGCTGAAAACGCCTGCTTTGGGACTCTGCAGAGAAAGTGTTTGCAGACTGCTGAATCCACACACGGGTTTAACTCTGGAAGCTGAGTGCACACATTGACAACCGTTCTGTTAGATAGCTGCGTTTTGGATTTAGAAGCAGATATTTCCCTGGGCTTACTGCTGTTTCTTCCATATGCCGGTAATGGGCTGAAAACGCCTGTTTTGGGACTCTGCAGAGAAAGTGTTTGCAGACTGCTGAATCCACACACGGGTTTAACTCTGGAAGTTGAGTGCACACATTGACAACCGTTCTGTTAGATAGCTGCGTTTTGGATTTAGAAGCAGATATTTCCCTGGGCTTACTGCTGTTTCTTCCATATGCCGGTAATGGGATGAAAACGCCTGTTTTGGGACTCTGCAGAGAAAGTGTTTGCAGACTGCTGAATCCACACACGGGTTTAACTCTGGAAGTTGAGTGCACACATTGACAACCGTTCTGTTAGATAGCTGCGTTTTGGATTTAGAAGCAGATATTTCCCTGGGCTTACTGCTGTTTCTTCCTTATGCCGGTAATGGGCTGAAAACGCCTGCTTTGGGACTCTGCAGAGAAAGTATTTGCAGACTGCTGAATCCACACACGGGTTTAACTCTGGAAGTTGAGTGCACACATTGACAACCGTTCTGTTAGATAGCTGCGTTTTGGATTTAGAAGCAGATATTTCCCTGTGCTGACTGCTGTTTCTTCCATATGCCGGTAATGGGCTGAAAACGCCTGTTTTGGGACTCTGCAGAGAAAGTGTTTGCAGACTGCTGAATCCACACACGGGTTTAACTCTGGAAGTTGAGTGCACACATTGACAACCGTTCTGTTAGATAGCTGCGTTTTGGATTTAGAAGCAGATATTTCCCTGTGCTTACTGCTGTTTCTTCCATATGCCGGTAATGGGCTGAAAACGCCTGTTTTGGGACTCTGCAGAGAAAGTGTTTGCAGACTGCTGAATCCACACACGGGTTTAACTCTGGAAGTTGAGTGCACACATTGACAACCGTTCTGTTAGATAGCTGCGTTTTGGATTTAGAAGCAGATATTTCCCTGTGCTTACTGCTGTTTCTTCCATATGCCGGTAATGGGCTGAAAACGCCTGGTTTGGGACTCTGCAGAGAAGATGTTTGCAGATTGCTGAATCCACACACGGGTTTAACTCTGGAAGTTGAGTGCACACATTGACAACCGTTCTGTTAGATAGCTGCGTTTTGGATTTAGAAGCAGATATTTCCCTGTGTTTACTGCTGTTTTTTCCATATGCCGGTAATGGGCTGAAATCGCCTCTTTTGGGACTCTGCAGACAAAGTGTTTGCAGACTGCTGAATCCACACACGGGTTTAACTCTGGAAGTTGAGTGCACACATTGACAATCGTTCTGTTAGATAGCTGCGTTTTGGATGTAGAAGCAGATATTTCCCTGGGCTTACTGCTGTTTCTTCCATATGCCGGTAATGGGGTGAAAACGCCTGGTTTGGGACCCTGCAGAGAAGATGTTTGCAGACTGCTGAATCCACACACGGGTTTAACTCTGGAAGTTGAGTGCACACATTGACAACCGTTCTGTTAGATAGCTGCGTTTTGGATTTAGAAGCAGATATTTCCCTGTGCTTACTGCTGTTTCTTCCATATGCCGGTAATGGGCTGAAAACGCCTGTTTTGGGACTCTGCAGAGAAAGTGTTTGCAGACTGCTGAATACACACACGGGTTTAACTCTGGAAGTTGAGTGAACACATTGACAACCGTTCTGTTAGATAGCTGCGTTTTGGATTTAGAAGCAGATATTTCCCTGGGCTTACTGCTGTTTCTTCCATATGCCGGTAATGGGCTGAAAACGCCTGGTTTGGGACTCTGCAGAGAAGATGTTTGCAGACTGCTGAATCCACACACGGGTTTAACTCTGGAAGTTGAGTGCACACATTGACAACCGTTCTGTTAGATAGCTGCGTTTTGGATTTAGAAGCAGATATTTCCCTGTGCTTACTGCTGTTTCTTCCATATGCCGGTAATGGGCTGAAAACGCCTGTTTTGGGACTCTGCAGAGAAAGTGTTTGCAGACTGCTGAATCCACACACGGGTTTATCTCTGGAAGTTGAGTGCACACATTGACAACCGTTCTGTTAGATAGCTGCGTTTTGGATTTAGAAGCAGATATTTCCCTGGGCTTACTGCTGTTTCTTCCATATGCCGGTAATGGGCTGAAAACGCCTGTTTTGGGACTCTGCAGAGAAGATGTTTGCAGACTGCTGAATCCACACACGGGTTTAACTCTGGAAGTTGAGTGCACACATTGACAACCGTTCTGTTAGATAGCTGCGTTTTGGATTTGGAAGCAGATATTTCCCTTTGCTGACTGCTGTTTCTTCCATATGCCGGTAATGGGCTGAAAACGCCTGTTTTGGGACTCTGCAGAGAAAGTGTTTGCAGACTGCTGAATCCACACACGGGTTTAACTCTGGAAGTTGAGTGCACACATTGACAACCGTTCTGTTAGATAGCTGCGTTTTGGATTTAGAAGTAGATATTTCCCTGGGCTTACTGCTGTTTCTTCCATATGCCGGTAATGGGCTGAAAACCCCTGGTTTGGGACTCTGCAGAGAAGATGTTTGCAGACTGCTGAATCCACACACGGGTTTAACTCTGGAAGTTGAGTGCACACATTGACAACCGTTCTGTTAGATAGCTGCGTTTTGGATTTAGAAGCAGATATTTCCCTGTGCTTACTGCTGTTTCTTCCATATGCCGGTAATGGGCTGAAAACGCCTGTTTTGGGACTCTGCAGAGAAAGTGATTGCAGACTGCTGAATCCACACACGGGTTTAACTCTGGAAGTTGAGTGCACACATTGACAACCGTTCTGTTAGATAGCTGCGTTTTGGATTTAGAAGCAGATATTTCCCTGTGCTTACTGCAGTTTCTTCCATATGCCGGTAATGGGCTGAAAACGCCTGTTTTGGGACTCTGCAGAGAAAGTGTTTGCAGACTGCTGAATCCACACACGGGTTTAACTCTGGAAGTTGAGTGCACACATTGACAACCGTTCTGTTAGATAGCTGCGTTTTGGATTTAGAAGCAGATATTTCCCTGGGCTTACTGCTGTTTCTTCCATATGCCGGTAATGGGCTGAAAACGCCTGTTTTGGGACTCTGCAGAGAAAGTGTTTGCAGACTGCTGAATCCACACACGGGTTTAACTCTGGAAGTTGAGTGCACACATTGACAACCGTTCTGTTAGATAGCTGCGTTTTGGATTTAGAAGCAGATATTTCCCTGGGCTTACTGCTGTTTCTTCCATATGCCGGTAATGGGCTGAAAACGCCTGGTTTGGGACCCTGCAGAGAAGATGTTTGCAGACTGCTGAATCCACACACGGGTTTAACTCTGGAAGTTGAGTGCACACATTGACAACCGTTCTGTTAGATAGCTGCGTTTTGGATTTAGAAGCAGATATTTCCCTGGGCTTACTGCTGTTTCTTCCATATGCCGGTAATGGGCTGAAAACGCCTGTTTTGGGACTCTGCAGAGAAAGTGTTTGCAGACTGCTGAATCCACACACGGGTTTAACTCTGGAAGTTGAGTGCACACATTGACAATCGTTCTGTTAGATAGCTGCGTTTTGGATTTAGAAGCAGATATTTCCCTGTGCTTACTGCTGTTTCTTCCATATGCCGGTAATGGGCTGAAAACGCCTGGTTTGGGACTCTGCAGAGAAGATGTTTGCAGACTGCTGAATCCACACACGGGTTTAACTCTGGAAGTTGAGTGCACACATTGACAACCGTTCTGTTAGATAGCTGCGTTTTGGATTTAGAAGCAGATATTTCCCTGTGCTTACTGCTGTTTCTTCCATATGCCGGTAATGGGCTGAAAACGCCTGTTTTGGGACTCTGCAGAGAAAGTGTTTGCAGACTGCTGAATCCACACACGGGTTTAACTCTGCAAGTTGAGTGCACACATTGACAACCGTTCTGTTAGATAGCTGCGTTTTGGATTTAGAAGCAGATATTTCCCTGGGCTTACTGCTGTTTCTTCCATATGCCGGTAATGGGCTGAAAACGCCTGGTTTGGGACTCTGCAGAGAAAGTGTTTGCAGACTGCTGAATCCACACACGGGTTTAACTCTGGAAGTTGAGTGCACACATTGACAACCGTTCTGTTAGATAGCTGCGTTTTGGATTTAGAAGCAGATATTTCCCTGTGCTTACTGCTGTTTCTTCCACATGCCGGTAATGGGCTGAAAACGCCTGCTTTGGCACTCTGCAGAGAAAGTGTTTGCAGACTGCTGAATCCACACACGGGTTTATCTCTGGAAGTTGAGTGCACACATTGACAACCGTTCTGTTAGATAGCTGCGTTTTGGATTTAGAAGCAGATATTTCCCTGTGCTTACTGCTGTTTCTTCCATATGCCGGTAATGGGCTGAAAACGCCTGTTTTGGGACTCTGCAGAGAAAGTGTTTGCAGACTGCTGAATCCACACACGGGTTTAACTCTGGAAGTTGAGTGCACACATTGACAACCGTTCTGTTAGATAGCTGCGTTTTGGATTTAGAAGCAGATATTTCCCTGTGCTTACTGCAGTTTCTTCCATATGCCGGTATTGGGCTGAAAACGCCTGGTTTGGGACCCTGCAGAGAAGATGTTTGCAGACTGCTGAATCCACACACGGGTTTAACTCTGGAAGTTGAGTGCACACATTGACAACCGTTCTGTTAGATAGCTGCGTTTTGGATTTAGAAGCAGATATTTCCCTGTGCTTACTGCTGTTTCTTCCATATGCCGGTAATGGGCTGAAAACGCCAGTTTTGGGACTCTGCAGGGAAAGTGTTTGCAGACTGCTGAATCCACACACGGGTTTATCTCTGGAAGTTGAGTGCACGCATTGACAACCATTCAGTTAGATAGCTGCCTTTTGGTTTTAGAAGCAGTTATTTCTCTTTACAGCATATACTCTCATTCACTCCGGAATATCCAAACACAGCTCCTGAAAGAAACGGGTTTCTAAGTAGATATTTCTCTTTACATCTTGTACCCCCAGTACGCTCTGATATATGCATACGCAGCTCCTGGAAGAAACGTGTTTGTAACTCGCTGAATCTGTGCATATATTGAAGTCTCTTAGGTGAATGAACACACAGCAGAGGAGTTTGAAAAAAACATTTCTTCCATGTTATAGATGCCCTGTTACTGCTATTGTTTTTAGGCTGGTGTTTTCCTGGAAATGTTGGTTTTAGAATTTCCATATAAATGGTTTGTAAACTGCTGCTTAAGTGGAGCAGTTTAATTCGTTAAGTTGAATGCCCTCATTCACAATCATTCTGTTAGCTAGCTCCGTTTTGGTTTTAGAAGCCTGTGTTTCTAGTTACAGCATATACTCCCATTCATTCTGGAATAGCCAAACGCAGCTCCCAGAATAGACGTGTTTCTAAGTCGCTGAATCTAAACATAGATTCAACTCCCTTAGGTGAACGAACACACAGCACAGCAGTTTGAAAGAAACGTTTTATTTGAGTTTTAGACGCAGTCTTATTGCTATTTCTTAGAGGCCAGTATTTTGCTGGGAATGTCTGTGTTAGAATCTGCACAAAAATCTTTTCTAAACTGCTGCATAGAAACAACAGTTTATCTCAATAAGCTGAATGCACACAGTGACAACCATTCTGTTAGATGGCTCCGTGTTTGTTTTAGAACCAGATATTTCACTTTAAACCTTATACTCCAGTACACTCTGGAATATGCAAATGCAGCTCCTGGAAGAAACGTGTTTCTTACTCGCTGAATCTGAACATATACTCAAGACTCTTAGGTGAATGAACACAGAGCAGAGCATTTTGAAGAAAACGTTTCTTCTATGTTATAGATGCAGTCTTACTGCTACTTGTTTTAGGCTGGTGTTTTGCTGCAAATGTTGATTTTAGAATTTGCATATAAAGGGTTTCTAAACTGCTGCCTAAGAAGAGCAGATTAACCCTTTAAGTTGAATGCACACATTCACAACCATTCTGTTAGATAGCTCCGTTTTGGTTTTAGAAACAGATATTTCTCTTTACAGCATTTACTCCCATACACTCTGGAATATCGAAATGCAGCTCCTAGAATAAACGTGTTTCAAACTCGCTGAATCCAAACTTAGAGTCAACGACCTTTGGTGAACGAACACACTGCAGAGCAGTTTGAAAGAAACGTTCCCTCTGAGTTTTAGACGCAGTCTTACTGCTATTTCTTATAGGCCGGTATTTTGCTGGAAATGTCTGTTTGAGAATCTACACAGAAATGTTTTCTAAACTGCTGCATACAAACAGCAGTTTAGCTCAGTAAGTTGAATGCACACATTGACAACCATTCCATTAGATCATCCGTTTTTCTTTTGGAACGAGACATTTGTCTTTACATCTTATACTCCAGTATACTCTGGAATAGGCAAACACAGCTCCTGGAAGAAACGTGTTGCTAACTAGCTGAAACTGAACATATATTCAAGTCTCTTATATGAATGAACACACAGCAGAGCAGTTTGAAAACAGTTTCTTCCATGTTAAAGATGCAGTCTTACTGCTATTTCCTACAGGCTGGTGTTTCGCTGGAAAGGTCTGTATGAGAATTTGCATAGAAAGGGTTTCTAAAGTGCTGCATGAGAAGAGCAGTTTACCTCTTTAAGCAGAAGGCACACATTCACAACCACTCTGCTAGAAAGATCCATTTTGGTTTTAGAAACAGATATTTCTCTTTACAGCATATACTCCCATTCAATCTGGAATATCCAAAGACAGCTCCGAGAATAAACGTGTTTCTATCTCGCTGAATCTAAACATAGTTTCAACTCCCTTAGGCCAAAGAACACAAGGCCGAGCAGTTTGAAAGAAACGTTTCTTCTGAGTTTTAGACGCAGTCTTAATGCTCTTTCTTATATATGCCGGGGTACTGGGCCGGAAAGGCCTGTTTTGAGACTCTGCACAGAAAGTGTTTGCAGACTGCTGAATCCACACACGGGTTTAACTCTGGAAGTTGAGTGCACACATTGACAACCGTTCTGTTAGATAGCTGCGTTTTGGATTTAGAAGCAGATATTTCCCTGGGCTTACTGCTGTTTCTTCCATATGCCGGTAATGGGCTGAAAACGCCTGTTTTGGGACTCTGCAGAGAAAGTGTTTGCAGACTGCTGAATCCACACACGGGTTTAACTCTGGAAGTTGAGTGCACACATTGACAACCGTTCTGTTAGATAGCTGCGTTTTGGATTTAGAAGCAGATATTTCCCTGGGCTTACTGCTGTTTCTTCCATATGCCGGTAATGGGGCTGAAAACGCCTGGTTTGGGACCCTGCAGAGAAGATGTTTGCAGACTGCTGAATCCACACACGGGTTTAACTCTGGAAGTTGAGTGCACACATTGACAACCGTTCTGTTAGATAGCTGCGTTTTGGATTTAGAAGCAGATATTTCCCTGTGCTTACTGCAGTTTCTTCCATATGCCGGTAATGGGCTGAAAACGCCTGTTTTGGGACTCTGCAGAGAAAGTGTTTGCAGACTGCTGAATCCACATACGGGTTTAACTCTGGAAGTTGAGTGCACACATTGACAACCGTTCTGTTAGATAGCTGCGTTTTGGATTTAGAAGCAGATATTTCCCTGGGCTTACTGCTGTTTCTTCCATATGCCGGTAATGGGCTGAAAACGCCTGTTTTGGGACTCTGCAGAGAAAGTGTTTGCAGACTGCTGAATCCACACACGGGTTTAACTCTGGAAGTTGAGTGCACACATTGACAATCGTTCTGTTAGATAGCTGCGTTTTGGATTTAGAAGCAGATATTTCCCTGTGCTTACTGCTGTTTCTTCCATATGCCGGGTAATGGGCTGAAAACGCCTGTTTTGGGACTCTGCAGAGAAGATGTTTGCAGACTGCTGAATCCACACACGGGTTTAACTCTGGAAGTTGAGTGCACACATTGACAACCGTTCTGTTAGATAGCTGCGTTTTGGATTTAGAAGCAGATATTTCCCTGTGCTTACTGCTGTTTCTTCCATATGCCGGTAATGGGCTGAAAACGCCTGTTTTGGGACTCTGCAGAGAAAGTGTTTGCAGACTGCTGAATCCACACACGGGTTTAACTCTGGAAGTTGAGTGCACACATTGACAACCGTTCTGTTAGATAGCTGCGTTTTGGATTTAGAAGCAGATATTTCCCTGGGCTTACTGCTGTTTCTTCCATATGCCGGTAATGGGCTGAAAACGCCTGGTTTGGGACTCTGCAGAGAAAGTGTTTGCAGACTGCTGAATCCACACACGGGTTTAACTCTGGAAGTTGAGTGCACACATTGACAACCGTTCTGTTAGATAGCTGCGTTTTGGATTTAGAAGCAGATATTTCCCTGTGCTTACTGCTGTTTCTTCCACATGCCGGTAATGGGCTGAAAACGCCTGCTTTGGCACTCTGCAGAGAAAGTGTTTGCAGACTGCTGAATCCACACACGGGTTTATCTCTGGAAGTTGAGTGCACACATTGACAACCGTTCTGTTAGATAGCTGCGTTTTGGATTTAGAAGCAGATATTTCCCTGTGCTTACTGCTGTTTCTTCCATATGCCGGTAATGGGCTGAAAACGCCTGTTTTGGGGACTCTGCAGAGAAAGTGTTTGCAGACTGCTGAATCCACACACGGGTTTAACTCTGGAAGTTGAGTGCACACATTGACAACCGTTCTGTTAGATAGCTGCGTTTTGGATTTAGAAGCAGATATTTCCCTGTGCTTACTGCAGTTTCTTCCATATGCCGGTATTGGGCTGAAAACGCCTGGTTTGGGACCCTGCAGAGAAGATGTTTGCAGACTGCTGAATCCACACACGGGTTTAACTCTGGAAGTTGAGTGCACACATTGACAACCGTTCTGTTAGATAGCTGCGTTTTGGATTTAGAAGCAGATATTTCCCTGTGCTTACTGCTGTTTCTTCCATATGCCGGTAATGGGCTGAAAACGCCAGTTTTGGGACTCTGCAGAGAAAGTGTTTGCAGACTGCTGAATCCACACACGGGTTTATCTCTGGAAGTTGAGTGCACGCATTGACAACCATTCAGTTAGATAGCTGCCTTTTGGTTTTAGAAGCAGTTATTTCTCTTTACAGCATATACTCTCATTCACTCCGGAATATCCAAACACAGCTCCTGAAAGAAACGGGTTTCTAAGTATAATCAGATATTTCTCTTTACATCTTGTACCCCAGTACGCTCTGATATATGCATACGCAGCTCCTGGAAGAAACGTGTTTGTAACTCGCTGAATCTGTGCATATATTGAAGTCTCTTAGGTGAATGAACACACAGCAGAGGAGTTTGAAAAAAACATTTCTTCCATGTTATAGATGCCCTGTTACTGCTATTGTTTTTAGGCTGGTGTTTTCCTGGAAATGTTGGTTTTAGAATTTCCATATAAATGGTTTGTAAACTGCTGCTTAAGTGGAGCAGTTTAATTCGTTAAGTTGAATGCCCTCATTCACAATCATTCTGTTAGCTAGCTCCGTTTTGGTTTTAGAAGCCTGTGTTTCTAGTTACAGCATATACTCCCATTCATTCTGGAATAGCCAAACGCAGCTCCCAGAATAGACGTGTTTCTAAGTCGCTGAATCTAAACATAGATTCAACTCCCTTAGGTGAACGAACACACAGCACAGCAGTTTGAAAGAAACGTTTTATTTGAGTTTTAGACGCAGTCTTATTGCTATTTCTTAGAGGCCAGTATTTTGCTGGGAATGTCTGTGTTAGAATCTGCACAAAAATCTTTTCTAAACTGCTGCATAGAAACAACAGTTTATCTCAATAAGCTGAATGCACACAGTGACAACCATTCTGTTAGATGGCTCCGTGTTTGTTTTAGAACCAGATATTTCACTTTAAACCTTATACTCCAGTACACTCTGGAATATGCAAATGCAGCTCCTGGAAGAAACGTGTTTCTTACTCGCTGAATCTGAACATATACTCAAGACTCTTAGGTGAATGAACACAGAGCAGAGCATTTTGAAGAAAACGTTTCTTCTATGTTATAGATGCAGTCTTACTGCTACTTGTTTTAGGCTGGTGTTTTGCTGCAAATGTTGATTTTAGAATTTGCATATAAAGGGTTTCTAAACTGCTGCCTAAGAAGAGCAGATTAACCCTTTAAGTTGAATGCACACATTCACAACCATTCTGTTAGATAGCTCCGTTTTGGTTTTAGAAACAGATATTTCTCTTTACAGCATTTACTCCCATACACTCTGGAATATCGAAATGCAGCTCCTAGAATAAACGTGTTTCAAACTCGCTGAATCCAAACTTAGAGTCAACGACCTTTGGTGAACGAACACACTGCAGAGCAGTTTGAAAGAAACGTTCCCTCTGAGTTTTAGACGCAGTCTTACTGCTATTTCTTATAGGCCGGTATTTTGCTGGAAATGTCTGTTTGAGAATCTACACAGAAATGTTTTCTAAACTGCTGCATACAAACAGCAGTTTAGCTCAGTAAGTTGAATGCACACATTGACAACCATTCCATTAGATCATCCGTTTTTCTTTTGGAACGAGACATTTGTCTTTACATCTTATACTCCAGTATACTCTGGAATAGGCAAACACAGCTCCTGGAAGAAACGTGTTGCTAACTAGCTGAAACTGAACATATATTCAAGTCTCTTATATGAATGAACACACAGCAGAGCAGTTTGAAAACAGTTTCTTCCATGTTAAAGATGCAGTCTTACTGCTATTTCCTACAGGCTGGTGTTTCGCTGGAAAGGTCTGTATGAGAATTTGCATAGAAAGGGTTTCTAAAGTGCTGCATGAGAAGAGCAGTTTACCTCTTTAAGCAGAAGGCACACATTCACAACCACTCTGCTAGAAAGATCCATTTTGGTTTTAGAAACAGATATTTCTCTTTACAGCATATACTCCCATTCAATCTGGAATATCCAAAGACAGCTCCGAGAATAAACGTGTTTCTATCTCGCTGAATCTAAACATAGTTTCAACTCCCTTAGGCCAAAGAACACAAGGCCGAGCAGTTTGAAAGAAACGTTTCTTCTGAGTTTTAGACGCAGTCTTAATGCTCTTTCTTATATATGCCGGTACTGGGCCGGAAAGGCCTGTTTTGAGACTCTGCACAGAAAGTGTTTGCAGACTGCTGAATCCACACACGGGTTTAACTCTGGAAGTTGAGTGCACACATTGATAACCGTTCTGTTAGATAGCTGCGTTTTGGATTTAGAAGCAGATATTTCCCTGTGCTTACTGCTGTTTCTTCCATATGCCGGTAATGGGCTGAAAACGCCTGTTTTGGGACTCTGCAGAGAAAGTGTTTGCAGACTGCTGAATCCACACACGGGTTTAACTCTGGAAATTGAGTGCACACATTGACAACCGTTCTGTTAGATAGCTGCGTTTTGGATTTAGAAGCAGATATTTCCCTGGGCTTACTGCTGTTTCTTCCATATGCCGGTAATGGGCTGAAAACGCCTGGTTTGGGACTCTGCAGAGAAGATGTTTGCAGACTGCTGAATCCACACACGGGTTTAACTCTGCAAGTTGAGTGCACACATTGACAACCGTTCTGTTAGATAGCTGCGTTTTGGATTTAGAAGCAGATATTTCCCTGTGTTTACTGCTGTTTTTTCCATATGCCGGTAATGGGCTGAAATCGCCTCTTTTGGGACTCTGCAGACAAAGTGTTTGCAGACTGCTGAATCCACACACGGGTTTAACTCTGGAAGTTGAGTGCACACATTGACAACCGTTCTGTTAGATAGCTGCGTTTTGGATTTAGAAGCAGATATTTCCCTGGGCTTACTGCTGTTTCTTCCATATGCCGGTAATGGGCTGAAAACGCCTGGTTTGGGACTCTGCAGAGAAGATGTTTGCAGACTGCTGAATCCACACACGGGTTTAACTCTGGAAGTTGAGTGCACACATTGACAACCGTTCTGTTAGATAGCTGCGTTTTGGATTTAGAAGCAGATATTTCCCTGGGCTTACTGCTGTTTCTTCCATATGCCGGTAATGGGCTGAAAACGCCTGGTTTGGGACTCTGCAGAGAAGATGTTTGCAGACTGCTGAATCCACACACGGGTTTAACTCTGGAAGTTGAGTGCACACATTGACAACCGTTCTGTTAGATAGCTGCGTTTTGGATTTAGAAGCAGATATTTCCCTGTGCTTACTGCAGTTTCTTCCATATGCCGGTAATGGGCTGAATACGCCTGTTTTGGGACTCTGCAGACAAAGTGTTTGCAGACTGCTGAATCCACACACGGGTTTAACTCTGGAAGTTGAGTGCACACATTGACAACCGTTCTGTTAGATAGCTGCGTTTTGGATTTAGAAACAGATATTTCCCTGTGCTTACTGCTGTTTCTTCCATATGCCGGTAATGGGCTGAAAACGCCTGTTTTGGGACTCTGCAGAGAAAGTGTTTGCAGACTGCTGAATCCACACACGGGTTTATCTCTGGAAGTTGCGTGCACACATTGACAACCGTTCTGTTAGATAGCTGCGTTTTGGATTTAGAAGCAGATATTTCCCTGGGCTTACTGCTGTTTCTTCCATATGCCGGTAATGGGCTGAAAACGCCTGTTTTGGGACTCTGCAGAGAAGATGTTTGCAGACTGCTGAATCCACACACGGGTTTAACTCTGGAAGTTGAGTGCACACATTGACAACCGTTCTGTTAGATAGCTGCGTTTTGGATTTGGAAGCAGATATTTCCCTTTGCTGACTGCTGTTTCTTCCATATGCCGGTAATGGGCTGAAAACGCCTGTTTTGGGACTCTGCAGAGAAAGTGTTTGCAGACTGCTGAATCCACACACGGGTTTAACTCTGGAAGTTGAGTGCACACATTGACAACCGTTCTGTTAGATAGCTGCGTTTTGGATTTAGAAGTAGATATTTCCCTGGGCTTACTGCTGTTTCTTCCATATGCCGGTAATGGGCTGAAAACCCCTGGTTTGGGACTCTGCAGAGAAGATGTTTGCAGACTGCTGAATCCACACACGGGTTTAACTCTGGAAGTTGAGTGCACACATTGACAACCGTTCTGTTAGATAGCTGCGTTTTGGATTTAGAAGCAGATATTTCCCTGTGCTTACTGCTGTTTCTTCCATATGCCGGTAATGGGCTGAAAACGCCTGTTTTGGGACTCTGCAGAGAAAGTGTTTGCAGACTGCTGAATCCACACACGGGTTTAACTCTGCAAGTTGAGTGCACACATTGACAACCGTTCTGTTAGATAGCTGCGTTTTGGATTTAGAAGCAGATATTTCCCTGGGCTTACTGCTGTTTCTTCCATATGCCGGTAATGGGCTGAAAACGCCTGGTTTGGGACTCTGCAGAGAAAGTGTTTGCAGACTGCTGAATCCACACACGGGTTTAACTCTGGAAGTTGAGTGCACACATTGACAACCGTTCTGTTAGATAGCTGCGTTTTGGATTTAGAAGCAGATATTTCCCTGTGCTTACTGCTGTTTCTTCCACATGCCGGTAATGGGCTGAAAACGCCTGCTTTGGCACTCTGCAGAGAAAGTGTTTGCAGACTGCTGAATCCACACACGGGTTTATCTCTGGAAGTTGAGTGCACACATTGACAACCGTTCTGTTAGATAGCTGCGTTTTGGATTTAGAAGCAGATATTTCCCTGTGCTTACTGCTGTTTCTTCCATATGCCGGTAATGGGCTGAAAACGCCTGTTTTGGGACTCTGCAGAGAAAGTGTTTGCAGACTGCTGAATCCACACACGGGTTTAACTCTGGAAGTTGAGTGCACACATTGACAACCGTTCTGTTAGATAGCTGCGTTTTGGATTTAGAAGCAGATATTTCCCTGTGCTTACTGCAGTTTCTTCCATATGCCGGTATTGGGCTGAAAACGCCTGGTTTGGGACCCTGCAGAGAAGATGTTTGCAGACTGCTGAATCCACACACGGGTTTAACTCTGGAAGTTGAGTGCACACATTGACAACCGTTCTGTTAGATAGCTGCGTTTTGGATTTAGAAGCAGATATTTCCCTGTGCTTACTGCTGTTTCTTCCATATGCCGGTAATGGGCTGAAAACGCCAGTTTTGGGACTCTGCAGAGAAAGTGTTTGCAGACTGCTGAATCCACACACGGGTTTATCTCTGGAAGTTGAGTGCACGCATTGACAACCATTCAGTTAGATAGCTGCCTTTTGGTTTTAGAAGCAGTTATTTCTCTTTACAGCATATACTCTCATTCACTCCGGAATATCCAAACACAGCTCCTGAAAGAAACGGGTTTCTAAGTATAATCAGATATTTCTCTTTACATCTTGTACCCCAGTACGCTCTGATATATGCATACGCAGCTCCTGGAAGAAACGTGTTTGTAACTCGCTGAATCTGTGCATATATTGAAGTCTCTTAGGTGAATGAACACACAGCAGAGGAGTTTGAAAAAAACATTTCTTCCATGTTATAGATGCCCTGTTACTGCTATTGTTTTTAGGCTGGTGTTTTCCTGGAAATGTTGGTTTTAGAATTTCCATATAAATGGTTTGTAAACTGCTGCTTAAGTGGAGCAGTTTAATTCGTTAAGTTGAATGCCCTCATTCACAATCATTCTGTTAGCTAGCTCCGTTTTGGTTTTAGAAGCCTGTGTTTCTAGTTACAGCATATACTCCCATTCATTCTGGAATAGCCAAACGCAGCTCCCAGAATAGACGTGTTTCTAAGTCGCTGAATCTAAACATAGATTCAACTCCCTTAGGTGAACGAACACACAGCACAGCAGTTTGAAAGAAACGTTTTATTTGAGTTTTAGACGCAGTCTTATTGCTATTTCTTAGAGGCCAGTATTTTGCTGGGAATGTCTGTGTTAGAATCTGCACAAAAATCTTTTCTAAACTGCTGCATAGAAACAACAGTTTATCTCAATAAGCTGAATGCACACAGTGACAACCATTCTGTTAGATGGCTCCGTGTTTGTTTTAGAACCAGATATTTCACTTTAAACCTTATACTCCAGTACACTCTGGAATATGCAAATGCAGCTCCTGGAAGAAACGTGTTTCTTACTCGCTGAATCTGAACATATACTCAAGACTCTTAGGTGAATGAACACAGAGCAGAGCATTTTGAAGAAAACGTTTCTTCTATGTTATAGATGCAGTCTTACTGCTACTTCTTTTAGGCTGGTGTTTTGCTGCAAATGTTGATTTTAGAATTTGCATACAAAGGGTTTCTAAACTGCTGCCTAAGAAGAGCAGATTAACCCTTTAAGTTGAATGCACACATTCACAACCATTCTGTTAGATAGCTCCGTTTTGGTTTTAGAAACAGATATTTCTCTTTACAGCATTTACTCCCATACACTCTGGAATATCGAAATGCAGCTCCTAGAATAAACGTGTTTCAAACTCGCTGAATCCAAACTTAGAGTCAACGACCTTTGGTGAACGAACACACTGCAGAGCAGTTTGAAAGAAACGTTCCCTCTGAGTTTTAGACGCAGTCTTACTGCTATTTCTTATAGGCCGGTATTTTGCTGGAAATGTCTGTTTGAGAATCTACACAGAAATGTTTTCTAAACTGCTGCATACAAACAGCAGTTTAGCTCAGTAAGTTGAATGCACACATTGACAACCATTCCATTAGATCATCCGTTTTTCTTTTGGAACGAGACATTTGTCTTTACATCTTATACTCCAGTATACTCTGGAATAGGCAAACACAGCTCCTGGAAGAAACGTGTTGCTAACTAGCTGAAACTGAACATATATTCAAGTCTCTTATATGAATGAACACACAGCAGAGCAGTTTGAAAACAGTTTCTTCCATGTTAAAGATGCAGTCTTACTGCTATTTCCTACAGGCTGGTGTTTCGCTGGAAAGGTCTGTATGAGAATTTGCATAGAAAGGGTTTCTAAAGTGCTGCATGAGAAGAGCAGTTTACCTCTTTAAGCAGAAGGCACACATTCACAACCACTCTGCTAGAAAGATCCATTTTGGTTTTAGAAACAGATATTTCTCTTTACAGCATATACTCCCATTCAATCTGGAATATCCAAAGACAGCTCCGAGAATAAACGTGTTTCTATCTCGCTGAATCTAAACATAGTTTCAACTCCCTTAGGCCAAAGAACACAAGGCCGAGCAGTTTGAAAGAAACGTTTCTTCTGAGTTTTAGACGCAGTCTTAATGCTCTTTCTTATATATGCCGGTACTGGGCCGGAAAGGCCTGTTTTGAGACTCTGCACAGAAAGTGTTTGCAGACTGCTGAATCCACACACGGGTTTAACTCTGGAAGTTGAGTGCACACATTGACAACCGTTCTGTTAGATAGCTGCGTTTTGGATTTAGAAGCAGATATTTCCCTGTGCTTACTGCTGTTTCTTCCATATGCCGGTAATGGGCTGAAAACGCCTGCTTTGGGACTCTGCAGAGAAAGTGTTTGCAGACTGCTGAATCCACACACGGGTTTAACTCTGGAAGTTGAGTGCACACATTGACAACCGTTCTGTTAGATAGCTGCGTTTTGGATTTAGAAGCAGATATTTCCCTGGGCTTACTGCTGTTTCCTCCATATGCCGGTAATGGGCTGAAAACGCCTGCTTTGGGACTCTGCAGAGAAAGTGTTTGCAGACTGCTGAATCCACACACGGGTTTAACTCTGGAAGTTGAGTGCACACATTGACAACCGTTCTGTTAGATAGCTGCGTTTTGGATTTAGAAGCAGATATTTCCCTGTGCTTACTGCTGTTTCTTCCATATGCCGGTAATGGGCTGAAAACGCCTGGTTTGGGACTCTGCAGAGAAGATGTTTGCAGACTGCTGAATCCACACACGGGTTTAACTCTGGAAGTTGAGTGCACACATTGACAACCGTTCTGTTAGATAGCTGCGTTTTGGATTTAGAAGCAGATATTTCCCTGTGCTTACTGCAGTTTCTTCCATATGCCCGTAATGGGCTGAAAACGCCTGTTTTGGGACTCTGCAGAGAAAGTGTTTGCAGACTGCTGAATCCACACACGGGTTTAACTCTGGAAGCTGAGTGCACACATTGACAACCGTTCTGTTAGATAGCTGCGTTTTGGATTTAGAAGCAGATATTTCCCTGTGCTTACTGCTGTTTCTTCCATATGCCGGTAATGGGCTGAAAACGCCTGTTTTGGGACTCTGCAGAGAAAGTGTTTGCAGACTGCTGAATCCACACACGGGTTTAACTCTGGAAGTTGAGTGCACACATTGACAACCGTTCTGTTAGATAGCTGCGTTTTGGATTTAGAAGCAGATATTTCCCTGGGCTTACTGCTGTTTCTTCCATATGCCGGTAATGGGCTGAAAACGCCTGCTTTGGGACTCTGCAGAGAAAGTGTTTGCAGACTGCTGAATCCACACACGGGTTTAACTCTGGAAGTTGAGTGCACACATTGACAACCGTTCTGTTAGATAGCTGCGTTTTGGATTTAGAAGCAGATATTTCCCTGTGCTGACTGCTGTTTCTTCCATATGCCGGTAATGGGCTGAAAACGCCTGTTTTGGGACTCTGCAGAGAAAGTGTTTGCAGACTGCTGAATCCACACACGGGTTTATCTCTGGAAGTTGAGTGCACGCATTGACAACCATTCAGTTAGATAGCTGCCTTTTGGTTTTAGAAGCAGTTATTTCTCTTTACAGCATATACTCTCATTCACTCCGGAATATCCAAACACAGCTCCTGAAAGAAACGGGTTTCTAAGTATAATCAGATATTTCTCTTTACATCTTGTACCCCAGTACACTCTGATATATGCATACGCAGCTCCTGGAAGAAACGTGTTTGTAACTCGCTGAATCTGTGCATATATTGAAGTCTCTTAGGTGAATGAACACACAGCAGAGGAGTTTGAAAAAAACATTTCTTCCATGTTATAGATGCCCTGTTACTGCTATTGTTTTTAGGCTGGTGTTTTCCTGGAAATGTTGGTTTTAGAATTTCCATATAAATGGTTTGTAAACTGCTGCTTAAGTGGAGCAGTTTAATTCGTTAAGTTGAATGCCCTCATTCACAATCATTCTGTTAGCTAGCTCCGTTTTGGTTTTAGAAGCCTGTGTTTCTAGTTACAGCATATACTCCCATTCATTCTGGAATAGCCAAACGCAGCTCCCAGAATAGACGTGTTTCTAAGTCGCTGAATCTAAACATAGATTCAACTCCCTTAGGTGAACGAACACACAGCACAGCAGTTTGAAAGAAACGTTTTATTTGAGTTTTAGACGCAGTCTTATTGCTATTTCTTAGAGGCCAGTATTTTGCTGGGAATGTCTGTGTTAGAATCTGCACAAAAATCTTTTCTAAACTGCTGCATAGAAACAACAGTTTATCTCAATAAGCTGAATGCACACAGTGACAACCATTCTGTTAGATGGCTCCGTGTTTGTTTTAGAACCAGATATTTCACTTTAAACCTTATACTCCAGTACACTCTGGAATATGCAAATGCAGCTCCTGGAAGAAACGTGTTTCTTACTCGCTGAATCTGAACATATACTCAAGACTCTTAGGTGAATGAACACAGAGCAGAGCATTTTGAAGAAAACGTTTCTTCTATGTTATAGATGCAGTCTTACTGCTACTTGTTTTAGGCTGGTGTTTTGCTGCAAATGTTGATTTTAGAATTTGCATATAAAGGGTTTCTAAACTGCTGCCTAAGAAGAGCAGATTAACCCTTTAAGTTGAATGCACACATTCACAACCATTCTGTTAGATAGCTCCGTTTTGGTTTTAGAAACAGATATTTCTCTTTACAGCATTTACTCCCATACACTCTGGAATATCGAAATGCAGCTCCTAGAATAAACGTGTTTCAAACTCGCTGAATCCAAACTTAGAGTCAACGACCTTTGGTGAACGAACACACTGCAGAGCAGTTTGAAAGAAACGTTCCCTCTGAGTTTTAGACGCAGTCTTACTGCTATTTCTTATAGGCCGGTATTTTGCTGGAAATGTCTGTTTGAGAATCTACACAGAAATGTTTTCTAAACTGCTGCATACAAACAGCAGTTTAGCTCAGTAAGTTGAATGCACACATTGACAACCATTCCATTAGATCATCCGTTTTTCTTTTGGAACGAGACATTTGTCTTTACATCTTATACTCCAGTATACTCTGGAATAGGCAAACACAGCTCCTGGAAGAAACGTGTTGCTAACTAGCTGAAACTGAACATATATTCAAGTCTCTTATATGAATGAACACACAGCAGAGCAGTTTGAAAACAGTTTCTTCCATGTTAAAGATGCAGTCTTACTGCTATTTCCTACAGGCTGGTGTTTCGCTGGAAAGGTCTGTATGAGAATTTGCATAGAAAGGGTTTCTAAAGTGCTGCATGAGAAGAGCAGTTTACCTCTTTAAGCAGAAGGCACACATTCACAACCACTCTGCTAGATAGATCCATTTTGGTTTTAGAAACAGATATTTCTCTTTACAGCATATACTCCCATTCAATCTGGAATATCCAAAGACAGCTCCGAGAATAAACGTGTTTCTATCTCGCTGAATCTAAACATAGTTTCAACTCCCTTAGGCCAAAGAACACAAGGCCGAGCAGTTTGAAAGAAACGTTTCTTCTGAGTTTTAGACGCAGTCTTAATGCTCTTTCTTATATATGCCGGTACTGGGCCGGAAAGGCCTGTTTTGAGACTCTGCACAGAAAGTGTTTGCAGACTGCTGAATCCACACACGGGTTTAACTCTGGAAGTTGAGTGCACACATTGACAACCGTTCTGTTAGATAGCTGCGTTTTGGATTTAGAAGCAGATATTTCCCTGTGCTTACTGCTGTTTCTTCCATATGCCGGTAATGGGCTGAAAACGCCTGCTTTGGGACTCTGCAGAGAAAGTGTTTGCAGACTGCTGAATCCACACACGGGTTTAACTCTGGAAGTTGAGTGCACACATTGACAACCGTTCTGTTAGATAGCTGCGTTTTGGATTTAGAAGCAGATATTTCCCTGTGCTTACTGCTGTTTCTTCCATATGCCGGTAATGGGCTGAAAACGCCTGGTTTGGGACTCTGCAGAGAAGATGTTTGCAGACTGCTGAATCCACACACGGGTTTAACTCTGGAAGTTGAGTGCACACATTGACAACCGTTCTGTTAGATAGCTGCGTTTTGGATTTAGAAGCAGATATTTCCCTGTGCTTACTGCAGTTTCTTCCATATGCCCGTAATGGGCTGAAAACGCCTGGTTTGGGACTCTGCAGAGAAGATGTTTGCAGACTGATGAATCCACACACGGTTTTAACTCTGGAAGTTGAGTGCACACATTGACAACCGTTCTGTTAGATAGCTGCGTTTTGGATTTAGAAGCAGATATTTCCCTGTGCTTACTGCTGTTTCTTCCATATGCCGGTAATGGGCTGAAAACGCCTGTTTTGGGACTCTGCAGAGAAAGTGTTTGCAGACTGCTGAATCCACACACGGGTTTAACTCTGGAAGTTGAGTGCACACATTGACAACCGTTCTGTTAGATAGCTGCGTTTTGGATTTAGAAGCAGATATTTCCCTGGGCTTACTGCTGTTTCTTCCATATGCCGGTAATGGGCTGAAAACGCCTGTTTTGGGACTCTGCAGAGAAAGTGTTTGCAGACTGCTGAATCCACACACTGGTTTAACTCTGGAAGTTGAGTGCACACATTGACAACCGTTCTGTTAGATAGCTGCGTTTTGGATTTAGAAGCAGATATTTCCCTGTGCTGACTGCTGTTTCTTCCATATGCCGGTAATGGGCTGAAAACGCCTGCTTTGGGACTCTGCAGACAAAGTGTTTGCAGACTGCTGAATCCACACACGGGTTTAACTCTGGAAGTTGAGTGCACACATTGACAACCGTTCTGTTAGATAGCTGCGTTTTGGATTTAGAAGCAGATATTTCCCTGTGCTTACTGCTGTTTCTTCCATATGCCGGTAATGGGCTGAAAACGCCTGTTTTGGGACTCTGCAGAGGAAGTGTTTGCAGACTGCTGAATCCACACACGGGTTTAACTCTGGAAGTTGAGTGCACACATTGACAACCGTTCTGTTAGATTGCTGCGTTTTGGATTTAGAAGCAGATATTTCCCTGTGCTTACTGCTGTTTCTTCCATATGCCGGTAATGGGCTGAAAACGCCTGTTTTGGGACTCTGCAGAGAAAGTGTTTGCAGACTGCTGAATCCACACACGGGTTTAACTCTGGAAGTTGAGTGCACACATTGACAACCGTTCTGTTAGATAGCTGCGTTTTGGATTTAGAAGCAGATATTTCCCTGTGCTTACTGCTGTTTCTTCCATATGCCGGTAATGGGCTGAAAACGCCTGTTTTGGGACTCTGCAGAGAAAGTGTTTGCAGACTGCTGAATCCACACACGGGTTTAACTCTGGAAGTTGAGTGCACACATTGACAACCGTTCTGTTAGATAGCTGCGTTTTGGATTTAGAAGCAGATATTTCCCTGGGCTTACTGCTTTTTCTTCCATATGCCGGTAATGGGCTGAAAACGCCTGCTTTGGGACTCTGCAGACAAAGTGTTTGCAGACTGCTGAATCCACACACGGGTTTAACTCTGGAAGTTGAGTGCACACATTGACAACCGTTCTGTTAGATAGCTGCGTTTTGGATTTAGAAGCAGATATTTCCCTGTGCTTACTGCTGTTTCTTCCATATGCCGGTAATGGGCTGAAAACGCCTGGTTTGGGACTCTGCAGAGAAAGTGTTTGCAGACTGCTGAATCCACACACGGGTTTAACTCTGGAAGTTGAGTGCACACATTGACAACCGTTCTGTTAGATAGCTGCGTTTTGGATTTAGAAGCAGATATTTCCCTGTGCTTACTGCTGTTTCTTCCATATGCCGGTAATGGGCTGAAAACGCCTGTTTTGGGACTCTGCAGAGAAAGTGTTTGCAGACTGCTGAATCCACACACGGGTTTAACTCTGGAAGTTGAGTGCACACATTGACAACCGTTCTGTTAGATAGCTGCGTTTTGGATTTAGAAGCAGATATTTCCCTGTGCTTACTGCTGTTTCTTCCATATGCCGGTAATGGGCTGAAAACGCCTGGTTTGGCACTCTGCAGAGAAAGTGTTTGCAGACTGCTGAATCCACACACGGGTTTAACTCTGGAAGTTGAGTGCACACATTGACAACCGTTCTGTTAGATAGCTGCGTTTTGGATTTAGAAGCAGATATTTCCCTGTGCTTACTGCTGTTTCTTCCATATGCCGGTAATGGGCTGAAAATGCCTGTTTTGGGACTCTGCAGAGAAAGTGTTTGCAGACTGCTGAATCCACACACGGGTTTAACTCTGGAAGTTGAGTGCACACATTGACAACCGTTCTGTTAGATAGCTGCGTTTTGGATTTAGAAGCAGATATTTCCCTGGGCTTACTGCTGTTTCTTCCATATGCCGGTAATGGGCTGAAAACGCCTGTTTTGGGACTCTGCAGAGAAAGTGTTTGCAGACTGCTGAATCCACACACGGGTTTAACTCTGGAAGTTGAGTGCACACATTGACAATCGTTCTGTTAGATAGCTGCGTTTTGGATTTAGAAGCAGATATTTCCCTGTGCTTACTGCTGTTTCTTCCATATGCCGGTAATGGGCTGAAAACGCCTGGTTTGGGACTCTGCAGAGAAGATGTTTGCAGACTGCTGAATCCACACACGGGTTTAACTCTGGAAGTTGAGTGCACACATTGACAACCGTTCTGTTAGATAGCTGCGTTTTGGATTTAGAAGCAGATATTTCCCTGTGCTTACTGCTGTTTCTTCCATATGCCGGTAATGGGCTGAAAACGCCTGTTTTGGGACTCTGCAGAGAAAGTGTTTGCAGACTGCTGAATCCACACACGGGTTTAACTCTGGAAGTTGAGTGCACACATTGACAACCGTTCTGTTAGATAGCTGCGTTTTGGATTTAGAAGCAGATATTTCCCTGGGCTTACTGCTGTTTCTTCCATATGCCGGTAATGGGCTGAAAACGCCTGCTTTGGGACTCTGCAGAGAAAGTGTTTGCAGACTGCTGAATCCACACACGGGTTTAACTCTGGAAGTTGAGTGCACACATTGACAACCGTTCTGTTAGATAGCTGCGTTTTGGATTTAGAAGCAGATATTTCCCTGTGCTTACTGCTGTTTCTTCCACATGCCGGTAATGGGCTGAAAACGCCTGCTTTGGCACTCTGCAGAGAAAGTGTTTGCAGACTGCTGAATCCACACACGGGTTTATCTCTGGAAGTTGAGTGCACACATTTACAACCGTTCTGTTAGATAGCTGCGTTTTGGATTTAGAAGCAGATATTTCCCTGTGCTTACTGCTGTTTCTTCCATATGCCGGTAATGGGCTGAAAACGCCTGTTTTGGGACTCTGCAGAGAAAGTGTTTGCAGACTGCTGAATCCACACACGGGTTTAACTCTGGAAGTTGAGTGCACACATTGACAACCGTTCTGTTAGATAGCTGCGTTTTGGATTTAGAAGCAGATATTTCCCTGTGCTTACTGCTGTTTCTTCCATATGCCGGTAATGGGCTGAAAACGCCTGGTTTGGGACCCTGCAGAGAAGATGTTTGCAGACTGCTGAATCCACACACGGGTTTAACTCTGGAAGTTAAGTGCACACATTGACAACCGTTCTGTTAGATAGCTGCGTTTTGGATTTAGAAGCAGATATTTCCCTGTGCTTACTGCTGTTTCTTCCATATGCCGGTAATGGGCTGAAAACGCCTGTTTTGGGACTCTGCAGAGAAAGTGTTTGCAGACTGCTGAATCCACACACGGGTTTATCTCTGGAAGTTGAGTGCACGCATTGACAACCATTCAGTTAGATAGCTGCCTTTTGGTTTTAGAAGCAGTTATTTCTCTTTACAGCATATACTCTCATTCACTCCGGAATATCCAAACACAGCTCCTGAAAGAAACGGGTTTCTAAGTATAATCAGATATTTCTCTTTACATCTTGTACCCCAGTACACTCTGATATATGCATACGCAGCTCCTGGAAGAAACGTGTTTGTAACTCGCTGAATCTGTGCATATATTGAAGTCTCTTAGGTGAATGAACACACAGCAGAGGAGTTTGAAAAAAACATTTCTTCCATGTTATAGATGCCCTGTTACTGCTATTGTTTTTAGGCTGGTGTTTTCCTGGAAATGTTGGTTTTAGAATTTCCATGTAAATGGTTTGTAAACTGCTGCTTACGTGGAGCAGTTTAATTCGTTAAGTTGAATGCCCTCATTCACAATCATTCTGTTAGCTAGCTCCGTTTTGGTTTTAGAAGCCTGTGTTTCTAGTTACAGCATATACTCCCATTCATTCTGGAATAGCCAAACGCAGCTCCCAGAATAGACGTGTTTCTAAGTCGCTGAATCTAAACATAGATTCAACTCCCTTAGGTGAACGAACACACAGCACAGCAGTTTGAAAGAAACGTTTTATTTGAGTTTTAGACGCAGTCTTATTGCTATTTCTTAGAGGCCAGTATTTTGCTGGGAATGTCTGTGTTAGAATCTGCACAAAAATCTTTTCTAAACTGCTGCATAGAAACAACAGTTTATCTCAATAAGCTGAATGCACACAGTGACAACCATTCTGTTAGATGGCTCCGTGTTTGTTTTAGAACCAGATATTTCACTTTAAACCTTATACTCCAGTACACTCTGGAATATGCAAATGCAGCTCCTGGAAGAAACGTGTTTCTTACTCGCTGAATCTGAACATATACTCAAGACTCTTAGGTGAATGAACACAGAGCAGAGCATTTTGAAGAAAACGTTTCTTCTATGTTATAGATGCAGTCTTACTGCTACTTGTTTTAGGCTGGTGTTTTGCTGCAAATGTTGATTTTAGAATTTGCATATAAAGGGTTTCTAAACTGCTGCCTAAGAAGAGCAGATTAACCCTTTAAGTTGAATGCACACATTCACAACCATTCTGTTAGATAGCTCCGTTTTGGTTTTAGAAACAGATATTTCTCTTTACAGCATTTACTCCCATACACTCTGGAATATCGAAATGCAGCTCCTAGAATAAACGTGTTTCAAACTCGCTGAATCCAAACTTAGAGTCAACGACCTTTGGTGAACGAACACACTGCAGAGCAGTTTGAAAGAAACGTTCCCTCTGAGTTTTAGACGCAGTCTTACTGCTATTTCTTATAGGCCGGTATTTTGCTGGAAATGTCTGTTTGAGAATCTACACAGAAATGTTTTCTAAACTGCTGCATACAAACAGCAGTTTAGCTCAGTAAGTTGAATGCACACATTGACAACCATTCCATTAGATCATCCGTTTTTCTTTTGGAACGAGACATTTGTCTTTACATCTTATACTCCAGTATACTCTGGAATAGGCAAACACAGCTCCTGGAAGAAACGTGTTGCTAACTAGCTGAAACTGAACATATATTCAAGTCTCTTATATGAATGAACACACAGCAGAGCAGTTTGAAAACAGTTTCTTCCATGTTAAAGATGCAGTCTTACTGCTATTTCCTACAGGCTGGTGTTTCGCTGGAAAGGTCTGTATGAGAATTTGCATAGAAAGGGTTTCTAAAGTGCTGCATGAGAAGAGCAGTTTACCTCTTTAAGCAGAAGGCACACATTCACAACCACTCTGCTAGATAGATCCATTTTGGTTTTAGAAACAGATATTTCTCTTTACAGCATATACTCCCATTCAATCTGGAATATCCAAAGACAGCTCCGAGAATAAACGTGTTTCTATCTCGCTGAATCTAAACATAGTTTCAACTCCCTTAGGCCAAAGAACACAAGGCCGAGCAGTTTGAAAGAAACGTTTCTTCTGAGTTTTAGACGCAGTCTTAATGCTCTTTCTTATATATGCCGGTACTGGGCCGGAAAGGCCTGTTTTGAGACTCTGCACAGAAAGTGTTTGCAGACTGCTGAATCCACACACGGGTTTAACTCTGGAAGTTGAGTGCACACATTGACAACCGTTCTGTTAGATAGCTGCGTTTTGGATTTAGAAGCAGATATTTCCCTGTGCTTACTGCTGTTTCTTCCATATGCCGGTAATGGGCTGAAAACGCCTGCTTTGGGACTCTGCAGAGAAAGTGTTTGCAGACTGCTGAATCCACACACGGGTTTAACTCTGGAAGTTGAGTGCACACATTGACAACCGTTCTGTTAGATAGCTGCGTTTTGGATTTAGAAGCAGATATTTCCCTGTGCTTACTGCTGTTTCTTCCATATGCCCGTAATGGGCTGAAAACGCCTGGTTTGGGACTCTGCAGAGAAGATGTTTGCAGACTGCTGAATCCACACACGGGTTTAACTCTGGAAGTTGAGTGCACACATTGACAACCGTTCTGTTAGATAGCTGCGTTTTGGATTTAGAAGCAGATATTTCCCTGTGCTTACTGCAGTTTCTTCCATATGCCCGTAATGGGCTGAAAACGCCTGTTTTGGGACTCTGCAGAGAAAGTGTTTGCAGACTGCTGAATCCACACACGGGTTTAACTCTGGAAGCTGAGTGCACACATTGACAACCGTTCTGTTAGATAGCTGCGTTTTGGATTTAGAAGCAGATATTTCCCTGTGCTTACTCCTGTTTCTTCCATATGCCGGTAATGGGCTGAAAACGCCTGTTTTGGGACTCTGCAGAGAAAGTGTTTGCAGACTGCTGAATCCACACACGGGTTTAACTCTGGAAGTTGAGTGCACACATTGACAACCGTTCTGTTAGATAGCTGCGTTTTGGATTTAGAAGCAGATATTTCCCTGGGCTTACTGCTGTTTCTTCCATATGCCGGTAATGGGCTGAAAACGCCTGTTTTGGGACTCTGCAGAGAAAGTGTTTGCAGACTGCTGAATCCACACACGGGTTTAACTCTGGAAGTTGAGTGCACACATTGACAACCGTTCTGTTAGATAGCTGCGTTTTGGATTTAGAAGCAGATATTTCCCTGGGCTTACTGCTGTTTCTTCCATATGCCGGTAATGGGCTGAAAACGCCTGCTTTGGGACTCTGCAGAGAAAGTGTTTGCAGACTGCTGAATCCACACACGGGTTTAACTCTGGAAGTTGAGTGCACACATTGACAACCGTTCTGTTAGATAGCTGCGTTTTGGATTTAGAAGCAGATATTTCCCTGTGCTGACTGCTGTTTCTTCCATATGCCGGTAATGGGCTGAAAACGCCTGTTTTGGGACTCTGCAGAGGAAGTGTTTGCAGACTGCTGAATCCACACACGGGTTTAACTCTGGAAGTTGAGTGCACACATTGACAACCGTTCTGTTAGATAGCTGCGTTTTGGATTTAGAAGCAGATATTTCCCTTTGCTTACTGCTGTTTCTTCCATATGCCGGTAATGGGCTGAAAACGCCTGTTTTGGGACTCTGCAGAGAAAGTGTTTGCAGACTGCTGAATCCACACACGGGTTTAACTCTGGAAGTTGAGTGCACACATTGACAACCGTTCTGTTAGATAGCTGCGTTTTGGATTTAGAAGCAGATATTTCCCTGTGCTTACTGCTGTTTCTTCCATATGCCGGTAATGGGCTGAAAACGCCTGGTTTGGGACTCTGCATAGAAGATGTTTGCAGACTGCTGAATCCACACACGGGTTTAACTCTGCAAGTTGAGTGCACACATTGACAACCGTTCTGTTAGATAGCTGCGTTTTGGATTTAGAAGCAGATATTTCCCTGTGTTTACTGCTGTTTTTCCCATATGCCGGTAATGGGCTGAAATTGCCTCTTTTGGGACTCTGCAGAGAAAGTGTTTGCAGACTGCTGAATCCACACACGGGTTTAACTCTGGAAGTTGAGTGCACACATTGACAATCGTTCTGTTAGATAGCTGCGTTTTGGATGTAGAAGCAGATATTTCCCTGGGCTTACTGCTGTTTCTTCCATATGCCGGTAATGGGGTGAAAACGCCTGGTTTGGGACCCTGCAGAGAAGATGTTTGCAGACTGCTGAATCCACACACGGGTTTAACTCTGGAAGTTGAGTGCACACATTGACAACCGTTCTGTTAGATAGCTGCGTTTTGGATTTAGAAGCAGATATTTCCATGTGCTTACTGCTGTTTCTTCCATATGCCGGTAATGGGCTGAAAACGCCTGTTTTGGGACTCTGCAGAGAAAGTGTTTGCAGACTGCTGAATCCACACACGGGTTTAACTCTGGAAGTTGAGTGCACACATTGACAACCGTTCTGTTAGATAGCTGCGTTTTGGATTTAGAAGTAGATATTTCCCTGGGCTTACTGCTGTTTCTTCCATATGCCGGTAATGGGCTGAAAACTCCTCTTTTGGGACTCTGCAGAGAAAGTGTTTGCAGACTGCTGAATCCACACACGGGTTTAACTCTGGAAGTTGAGTGCACACATTGACAATCGTTCTGTTAGATAGCTGCGTTTTGGATTTAGAAGCAGATATTTCCCTGTGCTTACTGCTGTTTCTTCCATATGCCGGTAATGGGCTGAAAACGCCTGGTTTGGGACTCTGCAGAGAAGATGTTTGCAGACTGCTGAATCCACACACGGGTTTAACTCTGGAAGTTGAGTGCACACATTGACAACCGTTCTGTTAGATAGCTGCGTTTTGGATTTAGAAGCAGATATTTCCCTGTGCTTACTGCTGTTTCTTCCATATGCCGGTAATGGGCTGAAAACGCCTGTTTTGGGACTCTGCAGAGAAAGTGTTTGCAGACTGCTGAATCCACACACGGGTTTAACTCTGGAAGTTGAGTGCACACATTGACAACCGTTCTGTTAGATAGCTGCGTTTTGGATTTAGAAGCAGATATTTCCCTGGGCTTACTGCTGTTTCTTCCATATGCCGGTAATGGGCTGAAAACGCCTGTTTTGGGACTCTGCAGAGAAAGTGTTTGCAGACTGCTGAATCCACACACGGGTTTAACTCTGGAAGTTGAGTGCACACATTGACAACCGTTCTGTTAGATAGCTGCGTTTTGGATTTAGAAGCAGATATTTCCCTGTGCTTACTGCTGTTTCTTCCATATGCCGGTAATGGGCTGAAAACGCCTGCTTTGGCACTCTGCAGAGAAAGTGTTTGCAGACCGCTGAATCCTCACACGGGTTTAACTCTGGAAGTTGAGTGCACACATTGACAACCGTTCTGTTAGATAGCTGCGTTTTGGATTTAGAAGCAGATATTTCCCTGGGCTTACTGCTGTTTCTTCCATATGCCGGTAATGGGCTGAAAACGCCTGTTTTGGGACTCTGCAGAGAAAGTGTTTGCAGACTGCTGAATCCACACACGGGTTTAACTCTGGAAGTTGAGTGCACACATTGACAACCGTTCTGTTAGATAGCTGCGTTTTGGATTTAGAAGCAGATATTTCCCTGTGCTTACTGCTGTTTCTTCCATATGCCGGTAATGGGCTGAAAACGCCTGTTTTGGGACTCTGCAGAGAAAGTATTTGCAGACTGCTGAATCCACACACGGGTTTAACTCTGGAAATTGAGTGCACACATTGACAACCGTTCTGTTAGATAGCTGCGTTTTGTATTTAGAAGCAGATATTTCCCTGGGCTTACTGCTGTTTCTTCCATATGCCGGTAATGGGCTGAAAACGCCTGGTTTGGGACTCTGCAGAGAAGATGTTTGCAGACTGCTGAATCCACACACGGGTTTAACTCTGCAAGTTGAGTGCACACATTGACAACCGTTCTGTTAGATAGCTGCGTTTTGGATTTAGAAGCAGATATTTCCCTGTGTTTACTGCTGTTTTTTCCATATGCCGGTAATGGGCTGAAATCGCCTCTTTTGGGACTCTGCAGACAAAGTGTTTGCAGACTGCTGAATCCACACACGGGTTTAACTCTGGAAGTTGAGTGCACACATTGACAACCGTTCTGTTAGATAGCTGCGTTTTGGATTTAGAAGCAGATATTTCCCTGGGCTTACTGCTGTTTCTTCCATATGCCGGTAATGGGCTGAAAACGCCTGGTTTGGGACTCTGCAGAGAAGATGTTTGCAGACTGCTGAATCCACACACGGGTTTAACTCTGGAAGTTGAGTGCACACATTGACAACCGTTCTGTTAGATAGCTGCGTTTTGGATTTAGAAGCAGATATTTCCCTGTGCTTACTGCTGTTTCTTCCATATGCCGGTAATGGGCTGAAAACGCCTGGTTTGGGACTCTGCAGAGAAGATGTTTGCAGACTGCTGAAACCACACACGGGTTTAACTCTGGAAGTTGAGTGCACACATTGACAACCGTTCTGTTAGATAGCTGCGTTTTGGATTTAGAAGCAGATATTTCCCTGTGCTTACTGCAGTTTCTTCCATATGCCGGTAATGGGCTGAAAACGCCTGTTTTGGGACTCTGCAGAGAAAGTGTTTGCAGACTGCTGAATCCACACACGGGTTTAACTCTGGAAGTTGAGTGCACACATTGACAACCGTTCTGTTAGATAGCTGCGTTTTGGATTTAGAAGCAGATATTTCCCTGTGCTTACTGCTGTTTCTTCCATATGCCGGTAATGGGCTGAAAACGCCTGTTTTGGGACTCTGCAGAGAAAGTGTTTGCAGACTGCTGAATCCACACACGGGTTTATCTCTGGAAGTTGAGTGCACACATTGACAACCGTTCTGTTAGATAGCTGCGTTTTGGATTTAGAAGCAGATATTTCCCTGGGCTTACTGCTGTTTCTTCCATATGCCGGTAATGGGCTGAAAACGCCTGTTTTGGGACCCTGCAGAGAAGATGTTTGCAGACTGCTGAATCCACACACGGGTTTAACTCTGGAAGTTGAGTGCACACATTGACAACCGATCTGTTAGATAGCTGCGTTTTGGATTTGGAAGCAGATATTTCCCTTTGCTGACTGCTGTTTCTTCCATATGCCGGTAATGGGCTGAAAACGCCTGTTTTGGGACTCTGCAGAGAAAGTGTTTGCAGACTGCTGAATCCACACACGGGTTTAACTCTGGAAGTTGAGTGCACACATTGACAACCGTTCTGTTAGATAGCTGCGTTTTGGATTTAGAAGTAGATATTTCCCTGGGCTTACTGCTGTTTCTTCCATATGCCGGTAAGGGGCTGAAAACCCCTGGTTTGGGACTCTGCAGAGAAGATGTTTGCAGACTGCTGAATCCACACACGGGTTTAACTCTGGAAGTTGAGTGCACACATTGACAACCGTTCTGTTAGATAGCTGCGTTTTGGATTTAGAAGCAGATATTTCCCTGTGCTTACTGCTGTTTCTTCCATATGCCGGTAATGGGCTGAAAACGCCTGTTTTGGGACTCTGCAGAGAAAGTGTTTGCAGACTGCTGAATCCACACACGGGTTTAACTCTGGAAGTTGAGTGCACACATTGACAACCGTTCTGTTAGATAGCTGCGTTTTGGATTTAGAAGCAGATATTTCCCTGTGCTTACTGCAGTTTCTTCCATATGCCAGTAATGGGCTGAAAAGGCCTGTTTTGGGACTCTGCAGAGAAAGTGTTTGCAGACTGCTGAATCCACACACGGGTTTAACTCTGGAAGTTGAGTGCACACATTGACAACCGTTCTGTTAGATAGCTGCGTTTTGGATTTAGAAGCAGATATTTCCCTGGGCTTACTGCTGTTTCTTCCATATGCCGGTAATGGGCTGAAAACGCCTGTTTTGGGACTCTGCAGAGAAAGTGTTTGCAGACTGCTGAATCCACACACGGGTTTAACTCTGGAAGTTGAGTGCACACATTGACAACCGTTCTGTTAGATAGCTGCGTTTTGGATTTAGAAGCAGATATTTCCCTGGGCTTACTGCTGTTTCTTCCATATGCCGGTAATGGGCTGAAAACGCCTGGTTTGGGACCCTGCAGAGAAGATGTTTGCAGACTGCTGAATCCACACACGGGTTTAACTCTGGAAGTTGAGTGCACACATTGACAACCGTTCTGTTAGATAGCTGCGTTTTGGATTTAGAAGCAGATATTTCCCTTTGCTTACTGCTGTTTCTTCCATATGCCGGTAATGGTCTGAAAACGCCTGTTTTGGGACTCTGCAGAGAAAGTGTTTGCAGACTGCTGAATCCACACACGGGTTTAACTCTGGAAGTTGAGTGCACACATTGACAACCGTTCTGTTAGATAGCTGCGTTTTGGATTTAGAAGCAGATATTTCCCTGTGCTTACTGCTGTTTCTTCCATATGCCGGTAATGGGCTGAAAACGCCTGTTTTGGGACTCTGCAGAGAAAGTGTTTGCAGACTGCTGAATCCACACACGGGTTTAACTCTGGAAGTTGAGTGCACACATTGACAATCGTTCTGTTAGATAGCTGCGTTTTGGATTTAGAAGCAGATATTTCCCTGTGCTTACTGCTGTTTCTTCCATATGCCGGTAATGGGCTGAAAACGCCTGGTTTGGGACTCTGCAGAGAAGATGTTTGCAGACTGCTGAATCCACACACGGGTTTAACTCTGGAAGTTGAGTGCACACATTGACAACCGTTCTGTTAGATAGCTGCGTTTTGGATTTAGAAGCAGATATTTCCCTGTGCTTACTGCTGTTTCTTCCATATGCCGGTAATGGGCTGAAAACGCCTGTTTTGGGACTCTGCAGAGAAAGTGTTTGCAGACTGCTGAATCCACACACGGGTTTAACTCTGCAAGTTGAGTGCACACATTGACAACCGTTCTGTTAGATAGCTGCGTTTTGGATTTAGAAGCAGATATTTCCCTGGGCTTACTGCTGTTTCTTCCATATGCCGGTAATGGGCTGAAAACGCCTGGTTTGGGACTCTGCAGAGAAAGTGTTTGCAGACTGCTGAATCCACACACGGGTTTAACTCTGGAAGTTGAGTGCACACATTGACAACCGTTCTGTTAGATAGCTGCGTTTTGGATTTAGAAGCAGATATTTCCCTGTGCTTACTGCTGTTTCTTCCACATGCCGGTAATGGGCTGAAAACGCCTGCTTTGGCACTCTGCAGAGAAAGTGTTTGCAGACTGCTGAATCCACACACGGGTTTATCTCTGGAAGTTGAGTGCACACATTGACAACCGTTCTGTTAGATAGCTGCGTTTTGGATTTAGAAGCAGATATTTCCCTGTGCTTACTGCTGTTTCTTCCATATGCCGGTAATGGGCTGAAAACGCCTGTTTTGGGACTCTGCAGAGAAAGTGTTTGCAGACTGCTGAATCCACACACGGGTTTAACTCTGGAAGTTGAGTGCACACATTGACAACCGTTCTGTTAGATAGCTGCGTTTTGGATTTAGAAGCAGATATTTCCCTGTGCTTACTGCAGTTTCTTCCATATGCCGGTATTGGGCTGAAAACGCCTGGTTTGGGACCCTGCAGAGAAGATGTTTGCAGACTGCTGAATCCACACACGGGTTTAACTCTGGAAGTTGAGTGCACACATTGACAACCGTTCTGTTAGATAGCTGCGTTTTGGATTTAGAATCAGATATTTCCCTGTGCTTACTGCTGTTTCTTCCATATGCCGGTAATGGGCTGAAAACGCCAGTTTTGGGACTCTGCAGAGAAAGTGTTTGCAGACTGCTGAATCCACACACGGGTTTATCTCTGGAAGTTGAGTGCACGCATTGACAACCATTCAGTTAGATAGCTGCCTTTTGGTTTTAGAAGCAGTTATTTCTCTTTACAGCATATACTCTCATTCACTCCGGAATATCCAAACACAGCTCCTGAAAGAAACGGGTTTCTAAGTATAATCAGATATTTCTCTTTACATCTTGTACCCCAGTACGCTCTGATATATGCATACGCAGCTCCTGGAAGAAACGTGTTTGTAACTCGCTGAATCTGTGCATATATTGAAGTCTCTTAGGTGAATGAACACACAGCAGAGGAGTTTGAAAAAAACATTTCTTCCATGTTATAGATGCCCTGTTACTGCTATTGTTTTTAGGCTGGTGTTTTCCTGGAAATGTTGGTTTTAGAATTTCCATATAAATGGTTTGTAAACTGCTGCTTAAGTGGAGCAGTTTAATTCGTTAAGTTGAATGCCCTCATTCACAATCATTCTGTTAGCTAGCTCCGTTTTGGTTTTAGAAGCCTGTGTTTCTAGTTACAGCATATACTCCCATTCATTCTGGAATAGCCAAACGCAGCTCCCAGAATAGACGTGTTTCTAAGTCGCTGAATCTAAACATAGATTCAACTCCCTTAGGTGAACGAACACACAGCACAGCAGTTTGAAAGAAACGTTTTATTTGAGTTTTAGACGCAGTCTTATTGCTATTTCTTAGAGGCCAGTATTTTGCTGGGAATGTCTGTGTTAGAATCTGCACAAAAATCTTTTCTAAACTGCTGCATAGAAACAACAGTTTATCTCAATAAGCTGAATGCACACAGTGACAACCATTCTGTTAGATGGCTCCGTGTTTGTTTTAGAACCAGATATTTCACTTTAAACCTTATACTCCAGTACACTCTGGAATATGCAAATGCAGCTCCTGGAAGAAACGTGTTTCTTACTCGCTGAATCTGAACATATACTCAAGACTCTTAGGTGAATGAACACAGAGCAGAGCATTTTGAAGAAAACGTTTCTTCTATGTTATAGATGCAGTCTTACTGCTACTTCTTTTAGGCTGGTGTTTTGCTGCAAATGTTGATTTTAGAATTTGCATACAAAGGGTTTCTAAACTGCTGCCTAAGAAGAGCAGATTAACCCTTTAAGTTGAATGCACACATTCACAACCATTCTGTTAGATAGCTCCGTTTTGGTTTTAGAAACAGATATTTCTCTTTACAGCATTTACTCCCATACACTCTGGAATATCGAAATGCAGCTCCTAGAATAAACGTGTTTCAAACTCGCTGAATCCAAACTTAGAGTCAACGACCTTTGGTGAACGAACACACTGCAGAGCAGTTTGAAAGAAACGTTCCCTCTGAGTTTTAGACGCAGTCTTACTGCTATTTCTTATAGGCCGGTATTTTGCTGGAAATGTCTGTTTGAGAATCTACACAGAAATGTTTTCTAAACTGCTGCATACAAACAGCAGTTTAGCTCAGTAAGTTGAATGCACACATTGACAACCATTCCATTAGATCATCCGTTTTTCTTTTGGAACGAGACATTTGTCTTTACATCTTATACTCCAGTATACTCTGGAATAGGCAAACACAGCTCCTGGAAGAAACGTGTTGCTAACTAGCTGAAACTGAACATATATTCAAGTCTCTTATATGAATGAACACACAGCAGAGCAGTTTGAAAACAGTTTCTTCCATGTTAAAGATGCAGTCTTACTGCTATTTCCTACAGGCTGGTGTTTCGCTGGAAAGGTCTGTATGAGAATTTGCATAGAAAGGGTTTCTAAAGTGCTGCATGAGAAGAGCAGTTTACCTCTTTAAGCAGAAGGCACACATTCACAACCACTCTGCTAGATAGATCCATTTTGGTTTTAGAAACAGATATTTCTCTTTACAGCATATACTCCCATTCAATCTGGAATATCCAAAGACAGCTCCGAGAATAAACGTGTTTCTATCTCGCTGAATCTAAACATAGTTTCAACTCCCTTAGGCCAAAGAACACAAGGCCGAGCAGTTTGAAAGAAACGTTTCTTCTGAGTTTTAGACGCAGTCTTAATGCTCTTTCTTATATATGCCGGTACTGGGCCGGAAAGGCCTGTTTTGAGACTCTGCACAGAAAGTGTTTGCAGACTGCTGAATCCACACACGGGTTTAACTCTGGAAGTTGAGTGCACACATTGACAACCGTTCTGTTAGATAGCTGCGTTTTGGATTTAGAAGCAGATATTTCCCTGTGCTTACTGCTGTTTCTTCCATATGCCGGTAATGGGCTGAAAACGCCTGCTTTGGGACTCTGCAGAGAAAGTGTTTGCAGACTGCTGAATCCACACACGGGTTTAACTCTGGAAGTTGAGTGCACACATTGACAACCGTTCTGTTAGATAGCTGCGTTTTGGATTTAGAAGCAGATATTTCCCTGTGCTTACTGCAGTTTCTTCCATATGCCCGTAATGGGCTGAAAACGCCTGTTTTGGGACTCTGCAGAGAAAGTGTTTGCAGACTGCTGAATCCACACACGGGTTTAACTCTGGAAGCTGAGTGCACACATTGACAACCGTTCTGTTAGATAGCTGCGTTTTGGATTTAGAAGCAGATATTTCCCTGTGCTTACTCCTGTTTCTTCCATATGCCGGTAATGGGCTGAAAACGCCTGTTTTGGGACTCTGCAGAGAAAGTGTTTGCAGACTGCTGAATCCACACACGGGTTTAACTCTGGAAGTTGAGTGCACACATTGACAACCGTTCTGTTAGATAGCTGCGTTTTGGATTTAGAAGCAGATATTTCCCTGGGCTTACTGCTGTTTCTTCCATATGCCGGTAATGGGCTGAAAACGCCTGTTTTGGGACTCTGCAGAGAAAGTGTTTGCAGACTGCTGAATCCACACACGGGTTTAACTCTGGAAGTTGAGTGCACACATTGACAACCGTTCTGTTAGATAGCTGCGTTTTGGATTTAGAAGCAGATATTTCCCTGGGCTTACTGCTGTTTCTTCCATATGCCGGTAATGGGCTGAAAACGCCTGCTTTGGGACTCTGCAGAGAAAGTGTTTGCAGACTGCTGAATCCACACACGGGTTTAACTCTGGAAGTTGAGTGCACACATTGACAACCGTTCTGTTAGATAGCTGCGTTTTGGATTTAGAAGCAGATATTTCCCTGTGCTGACTGCTGTTTCTTCCATATGCCGGTAATGGGCTGAAAACGCCTGTTTTGGGACTCTGCAGAGGAAGTGTTTGCAGACTGCTGAATCCACACACGGGTTTAACTCTGGAAGTTGAGTGCACACATTGACAACCGTTCTGTTAGATAGCTGCGTTTTGGATTTAGAAGCAGATATTTCCCTGTGCTTACTGCTGTTTCTTCCATATGCCGGTAATGGGCTGAAAACGCCTGTTTTGGGACTCTGCAGAGAAAGTGTTTGCAGACTGCTGAATCCACACACGGGTTTAACTCTGGAAGTTGAGTGCACACATTGACAACCGTTCTGTTAGATAGCTGCGTTTTGGATTTAGAAGCAGATATTTCCCTGTGCTTACTGCTGTTTCTTCCATATGCCGGTAATGGGCTGAAAACGCCTGGTTTGGGACTCTGCAGAGAAGATGTTTGCAGACTGCTGAATCCACACACGGGTTTAACTCTGCAAGTTGAGTGCACACATTGACAACCGTTCTGTTAGATAGCTGCGTTTTGGATTTAGAAGCAGATATTTCCCTGTGTTTACTGCTGTTTTTTCCATATGCCGGTAATGGGCTGAAATCGCCTCTTGTGGGACTCTGCAGACAAAGTGTTTGCAGACTGCTGAATCCACACACGGGTTTAACTCTGGAAGTTGAGTGCACACATTGACAATCGTTCTGTTAGATAGCTGCGTTTTGGATGTAGAAGCAGATATTTCCCTGGGCTTACTGCTGTTTCTTCCATATGCCGGTAATGGGGTGAAAACGCCTGGTTTGGGACCCTGCAGAGAAGATGTTTGCAGACTGCTGAATCCACACACTGGTTTAACTCTGGAAGTTGAGTGCACACATTGACAACCGTTCTGTTAGATAGCTGCGTTTTGGATTTAGAAGCAGATATTTCCCTGTGCTTACTGCTGTTTCTTCCATATGCCGGTAATGGGCTGAAAACGCCTGTTTTGGGACTCTGCAGAGAAAGTGTTTGCAGACTGCTGAATCCACACACGGGTTTAACTCTGGAAGTTGAGTGCACACATTGACAACCGTTCTGTTAGATAGCTGCGTTTTGGATTTAGAAGTAGATATTTCCCTGGGCTTACTGCTGTTTCTTCCATATGCCGGTAATGGGCTGAAAACTCCTCTTTTGGGACTCTGCAGAGAAAGTGTTTGCAGACTGCTGAATCCACACACGGGTTTAACTCTGGAAGTTGAGTGCACACATTGACAATCGTTCTGTTAGATAGCTGCGTTTTGGATTTAGAAGCAGATATTTCCCTGTGCTTACTGCTGTTTCTTCCATATGCCGGTAATGGGCTGAAAACGCCTGGTTTGGGACTCTGCAGAGAAGATGTTTGCAGACTGCTGAATCCACACACGGGTTTAACTCTGGAAGTTGAGTGCACACATTGACAACCGTTCTGTTAGATAGCTGCGTTTTGGATTTAGAAGCAGATATTTCCCTGTGCTTACTGCTGTTTCTTCCATATGCCGGTAATGGGCTGAAAACGCCTGTTTTGGGACTCTGCAGAGAAAGTGTTTGCAGACTGCTGAATCCACACACGGGTTTAACTCTGGAAGTTGAGTGCACACATTGACAACCGTTCTGTTAGATAGCTGCGTTTTGGATTTAGAAGCAGATATTTCCCTGGGCTTACTGCTGTTTCTTCCATATGCCGGTAATGGGCTGAAAACGCCTGTTTTGGGACTCTGCAGAGAAAGTGTTTGCAGACTGCTGAATCCACACACGGGTTTAACTCTGGAAGTTGAGTGCACACATTGACAACCGTTCTGTTAGATAGCTGCGTTTTGGATTTAGAAGCAGATATTTCCCTGTGCTTACTGCTGTTTCTTCCATATGCCGGTAATGGGCTGAAAACGCCTGCTTTGGCACTCTGCAGAGAAAGTGTTTGCAGACCGCTGAATCCTCACACGGGTTTAACTCTGGAAGTTGAGTGCACACATTGACAACCGTTCTGTTAGATAGCTGCGTTTTGGATTTAGAAGCAGATATTTCCCTGGGCTTACTGCTGTTTCTTCCATATGCCGGTAATGGGCTGAAAACGCCTGTTTTGGGACTCTGCAGAGAAAGTGTTTGCAGACTGCTGAATCCACACACGGGTTTAACTCTGGAAGTTGAGTGCACACATTGACAACCGTTCTGTTAGATAGCTGCGTTTTGGATTTAGAAGCAGATATTTCCCTGTGCTTACTGCTGTTTCTTCCATATGCCGGTAATGGGCTGAAAACGCCTGTTTTGGGACTCTGCAGAGAAAGTGTTTGCAGACTGCTGAATCCACACACGGGTTTAACTCTGGAAATTGAGTGCACACATTGACAACCGTTCTGTTAGATAGCTGCGTTTTGGATTTAGAAGCAGATATTTCCCTGGGCTTACTGCTGTTTCTTCCATATGCCGGTAATGGGCTGAAAACGCCTGGTTTGGGACTCTGCAGAGAAGATGTTTGCAGACAGCTGAATCCACACACGGGTTTAACTCTGCAAGTTGAGTGCACACATTGACAACCGTTCTGTTAGATAGCTGCGTTTTGGATTTAGAAGCAGATATTTCCCTGTGTTTACTGCTGTTTTTTCCATATGCCGGTAATGGGCTGAAATCGCCTCTTTTGGGACTCTGCAGACAAAGTGTTTGCAGACTGCTGAATCCACACACGGGTTTAACTCTGGAAGTTGAGTGCACACATTGACAACCGTTCTGTTAGATAGCTGCGTTTTGGATTTAGAAGCAGATATTTCCCTGGGCTTACTGCTGTTTCTTCCATATGCCGGTAATGGGCTGAAAACGCCTGGTTTGGGACTCTGCAGAGAAGATGTTTGCAGACTGCTGAATCCACACACGGGTTTAACTCTGGAAGTTGAGTGCACACATTGACAACCGTTCTGTTAGATAGCTGCGTTTTGGATTTAGAAGCAGATATTTCCCTGTGCTTACTGCTGTTTCTTCCATATGCCGGTAATGGGCTGAAAACGCCTGGTTTGGGACTCTGCAGAGAAGATGTTTGCAGACTGCTGAATCCACACACGGGTTTAACTCTGGAAGTTGAGTGCACACATTGACAACCGTTCTGTTAGATAGCTGCGTTTTGGATTTAGAAGCAGATATTTCCCTGTGCTTACTGCAGTTTCTTCCATATGCCGGTAATGGGCTGAAAACGCCTGTTTTGGGACTCTGCAGAGAAAGTGTTTGCAGACTGCTGAATCCACACACGGGTTTAACTCTGGAAGTTGAGTGCACACATTGACAACCGTTCTGTTAGATAGCTGCGTTTTGGATTTAGAAGCAGATATTTCCCTGTGCTTACTGCTGTTTCTTCCATATGCCGGTAATGGGCTGAAAACGCCTGTTTTGGGACTCTGCAGAGAAAGTGTTTGCAGACTGCTGAATCCACACACGGGTTTATCTCTGGAAGTTGAGTGCACACATTGACAACCGTTCTGTTAGATAGCTGCGTTTTGGATTTAGAAGCAGATATTTCCCTGGGCTTACTGCTGTTTCTTCCATATGCCGGTAATGGGCTGAAAACGCCTGTTTTGGGACCCTGCAGAGAAGATGTTTGCAGACTGCTGAATCCACACACGGGTTTAACTCTGGAAGTTGAGTGCACACATTGACAACCGTTCTGTTAGATAGCTGCGTTTTGGATTTGGAAGCAGATATTTCCCTTTGCTGACTGCTGTTTCTTCCATATGCCGGTAATGGGCTGAAAACGCCTGTTTTGGGACTCTGCAGAGAAAGTGTTTGCAGACTGCTGAATCCACACACGGGTTTAACTCTGGAAGTTGAGTGCACACATTGACAACCGTTCTGTTAGATAGCTGCGTTTTGGATTTAGAAGTAGATATTTCCCTGGGCTTACTGCTGTTTCTTCCATATGCCGGTAAGGGGCTGAAAACCCCTGGTTTGGGACTCTGCAGAGAAGATGTTTGCAGACTGCTGAATCCACACACGGGTTTAACTCTGGAAGTTGAGTGCACACATTGACAACCGTTCTGTTAGATAGCTGCGTTTTGGATTTAGAAGCAGATATTTCCCTGTGCTTACTGCTGTTTCTTCCATATGCCGGTAATGGGCTGAAAACGCCTGTTTTGGGACTCTGCAGAGAAAGTGTTTGCAGACTGCTGAATCCACACACGGGTTTAACTCTGGAAGTTGAGTGCACACATTGACAACCGTTCTGTTAGATAGCTGCGTTTTGGATTTAGAAGCAGATATTTCCCTGTGCTTACTGCTGTTTCTTCCATATGCCGGTAATGGGCTGAAAAGGCCTGTTTTGGGACTCTGCAGAGAAAGTGTTTGCAGACTGCTGAATCCACACACGGGTTTAACTCTGGAAGTTGAGTGCACACATTGACAACCGTTCTGTTAGATAGCTGCGTTTTGGATTTAGAAGCAGATATTTCCCTGGGCTTACTGCTGTTTCTTCCATATGCCGGTAATGGGCTGAAAACGCCTGTTTTGGGACTCTGCAGAGAAAGTGTTTGCAGACTGCTGAATCCACACACGGGTTTAACTCTGGAAGTTGAGTGCACACATTGACAACCGTTCTGTTAGATAGCTGCGTTTTGGATTTAGAAGCAGATATTTCCCTGGGCTTACTGCTGTTTCTTCCATATGCCGGTAATGGGCTGAAAACGCCTGGTTTGGGACCCTGCAGAGAAGATGTTTGCAGACTGCTGAATCCACACACGGGTTTACCTCTGGAAGTTGAGTGCACACATTGACAACCGTTCTGTTAGATAGCTGCGTTTTGGATTTAGAAGCAGATATTTCCCTTTGCTTACTGCTGTTTCTTCCTTATGCCGGTAATGGTCTGAAAACGCCTGTTTTGGGACTCTGCAGAGAAAGTGCTTGCAGACTGCTGAATCCACACACGGGTTTAACTCTGGAAGTTGAGTGCACACATTGACAACCGTTCTGTTAGATAGCTGCGTTTTGGATTTAGAAGCAGATATTTCCCTGTGCTTACTGCTGTTTCTTCCATATGCCGGTAATGGGCTGAAAACGCCTGTTTTGGGACTCTGCAGAGAAAGTGTTTGCAGACTGCTGAATCCACACACGGGTTTAACTCTGGAAGTTGAGTGCACACATTGACAATCGTTCTGTTAGATAGCTGCGTTTTGGATTTAGAAGCAGATATTTCCCTGTGCTTACTGCTGTTTCTTCCATATGCCGGTAATGGGCTGAAAACGCCTGGTTTGGGACTCTGCAGAGAAGATGTTTGCAGACTGCTGAATCCACACACGGGTTTAACTCTGGAAGTTGAGTGCACACATTGACAACCGTTCTGTTAGATAGCTGCGTTTTGGATTTAGAAGCAGATATTTCCCTGTGCTTACTGCTGTTTCTTCCATATGCCGGTAATGGGCTGAAAACGCCTGTTTTGGGACTCTGCAGAGAAAGTGTTTGCAGACTGCTGAATCCACACACGGGTTTAACTCTGCAAGTTGAGTGCACACATTGACAACCGTTCTGTTAGATAGCTGCGTTTTGGATTTAGAAGCAGATATTTCCCTGGGCTTACTGCTGTTTCTTCCATATGCCGGTAATGGGCTGAAAACGCCTGGTTTGGGACTCTGCAGAGAAAGTGTTTGCAGACTGCTGAATCCACACACGGGTTTAACTCTGGAAGTTGAGTGCACACATTGACAACCGTTCTGTTAGATAGCTGCGTTTTGGATTTAGAAGCAGATATTTCCCTGTGCTTACTGCTGTTTCTTCCACATGCCGGTAATGGGCTGAAAACGCCTGCTTTGGCACTCTGCAGAGAAAGTGTTTGCAGACTGCTGAATCCACACACGGGTTTATCTCTGGAAGTTGAGTGCACACATTGACAACCGTTCTGTTAGATAGCTGCGTTTTGGATTTAGAAGCAGATATTTCCCTGTGCTTACTGCTGTTTCTTCCATATGCCGGTAATGGGCTGAAAACGCCTGTTTTGGGACTCTGCAGAGAAAGTGTTTGCAGACTGCTGAATCCACACACGGGTTTAACTCTGGAAGTTGAGTGCACACATTGACAACCGTTCTGTTAGATAGCTGCGTTTTGGATTTAGAAGCAGATATTTCCCTGTGCTTACTGCAGTTTCTTCCATATGCCGGTATTGGGCTGAAAACGCCTGGTTTGGGACCCTGCAGAGAAGATGTTTGCAGACTGCTGAATCCACACACGGGTTTAACTCTGGAAGTTGAGTGCACACATTGACAACCGTTCTGTTAGATAGCTGCGTTTTGGATTTAGAAGCAGATATTTCCCTGTGCTTACTGCTGTTTCTTCCATATGCCGGTAATGGGCTGAAAACGCCAGTTTTGGGACTCTGCAGAGAAAGTGTTTGCAGACTGCTGAATCCACACACGGGTTTATCTCTGGAAGTTGAGTGCACGCATTGACAACCATTCAGTTAGATAGCTGCCTTTTGGTTTTAGAAGCAGTTATTTCTCTTTACAGCATATACTCTCATTCACTCCGGAATATCCAAACACAGCTCCTGAAAGAAACGGGTTTCTAAGTATAATCAGATATTTCTCTTTACATCTTGTACCCCAGTACGCTCTGATATATGCATACGCAGCTCCTGGAAGAAACGTGTTTGTAACTCGCTGAATCTGTGCATATATTGAAGTCTCTTAGGTGAATGAACACACAGCAGAGGAGTTTGAAAAAAACATTTCTTCCATGTTATAGATGCCCTGTTACTGCTATTGTTTTTAGGCTGGTGTTTTCCTGGAAATGTTGGTTTTAGAATTTCCATGTAAATGGTTTGTAAACTGCTGCTTAAGTGGAGCAGTTTAATTCGTTAAGTTGAATGCCCTCATTCACAATCATTCTGTTAGCTAGCTCCGTTTTGGTTTTAGAAGCCTGTGTTTCTAGTTACAGCATATACTCCCATTCATTCTGGAATAGCCAAACGCAGCTCCCAGAATAGACGTGTTTCTAAGTCGCTGAATCTAAACATAGATTCAACTCCCTTAGGTGAACGAACACACAGCACAGCAGTTTGAAAGAAACGTTTTATTTGAGTTTTAGACGCAGTCTTATTGCTATTTCTTAGAGGCCAGTATTTTGCTGGGAATGTCTGTGTTAGAATCTGCACAAAAATCTTTTCTAAACTGCTGCATAGAAACAACAGTTTATCTCAATAAGCTGAATGCACACAGTGACAACCATTCTGTTAGATGGCTCCGTGTTTGTTTTAGAACCAGATATTTCACTTTAAACCTTATACTCCAGTACACTCTGGAATATGCAAATGCAGCTCCTGGAAGAAACGTGTTTCTTACTCGCTGAATCTGAACATATACTCAAGACTCTTAGGTGAATGAACACAGAGCAGAGCATTTTGAAGAAAACGTTTCTTCTATGTTATAGATGCAGTCTTACTGCTACTTCTTTTAGGCTGGTGTTTTGCTGCAAATGTTGATTTTAGAATTTGCATACAAAGGGTTTCTAAACTGCTGCCTAAGAAGAGCAGATTAACCCTTTAAGTTGAATGCACACATTCACAACCATTCTGTTAGATAGCTCCGTTTTGGTTTTAGAAACAGATATTTCTCTTTACAGCATTTACTCCCATACACTCTGGAATATCGAAATGCAGCTCCTAGAATAAACGTGTTTCAAACTCGCTGAATCCAAACTTAGAGTCAACGACCTTTGGTGAACGAACACACTGCAGAGCAGTTTGAAAGAAACGTTCCCTCTGAGTTTTAGACGCAGTCTTACTGCTATTTCTTATAGGCCGGTATTTTGCTGGAAATGTCTGTTTGAGAATCTACACAGAAATGTTTTCTAAACTGCTGCATACAAACAGCAGTTTAGCTCAGTAAGTTGAATGCACACATTGACAACCATTCCATTAGATCATCCGTTTTTCTTTTGGAACGAGACATTTGTCTTTACATCTTATACTCCAGTATACTCTGGAATAGGCAAACACAGCTCCTGGAAGAAACGTGTTGCTAACTAGCTGAAACTGAACATATATTCAAGTCTCTTATATGAATGAACACACAGCAGAGCAGTTTGAAAACAGTTTCTTCCATGTTAAAGATGCAGTCTTACTGCTATTTCCTACAGGCTGGTGTTTCGCTGGAAAGGTCTGTATGAGAATTTGCATAGAAAGGGTTTCTAAAGTGCTGCATGAGAAGAGCAGTTTACCTCTTTAAGCAGAAGGCACACATTCACAACCACTCTGCTAGATAGATCCATTTTGGTTTTAGAAACAGATATTTCTCTTTACAGCATATACTCCCATTCAATCTGGAATATCCAAAGACAGCTCCGAGAATAAACGTGTTTCTATCTCGCTGAATCTAAACATAGTTTCAACTCCCTTAGGCCAAAGAACACAAGGCCGAGCAGTTTGAAAGAAACGTTTCTTCTGAGTTTTAGACGCAGTCTTAATGCTCTTTCTTATATATGCCGGTACTGGGCCGGAAAGGCCTGTTTTGAGACTCTGCACAGAAAGTGTTTGCAGACTGCTGAATCCACACACGGGTTTAACTCTGGAAGTTGAGTGCACACATTGACAACCGTTCTGTTAGATAGCTGCGTTTTGGATTTAGAAGCAGATATTTCCCTGGGCTTACTGCTGTTTCTTCCATATGCCGGTAATGGGCTGAAAACGCCTGCTTTGGGACTCTGCAGAGAAAGTGTTTGCAGACTGCTGAATCCACACACGGGTTTAACTCTGGAAGTTGAGTGCACACATTGACAACCGTTCTGTTAGATAGCTGCGTTTTGGATTTAGAAGCAGATATTTCCCTGTGCTGACTGCTGTTTCTTCCATATGCCGGTAATGGGCTGAAAACGCCTGTTTTGGGACTCTGCAGAGGAAGTGTTTGCAGACTGCTGAATCCACACACGGGTTTAACTCTGGAAGTTGAGTGCACACATTGACAACCGTTCTGTTAGATAGCTGCGTTTTGGATTTAGAAGCAGATATTTCCCTGTGCTTACTGCTGTTTCTTCCATATGCCGGTAATGGGCTGAAAACGCCTGTTTTGGGACTCTGCAGAGAAAGTGTTTGCAGACTGCTGAATCCACACACGGGTTTAACTCTGGAAGTTGAGTGCACACATTGACAACCGTTCTGTTAGATAGCTGCGTTTTGGATTTAGAAGCAGATATTTCCCTGTGCTTACTGCTGTTTCTTCCATATGCCGGTAATGGGCTGAAAACGCCTGGTTTGGGACTCTGCAGAGAAGATGTTTGCAGACTGCTGAATCCACACACGGGTTTAACTCTGGAAGTTGAGTGCACACATTGACAACCGTTCTGTTAGATAGCTGCGTTTTGGATTTAGAAGCAGATATTTCCCTGTGCTTACTGCTGTTTCTTCCATATGCCGGTAATGGGCTGAAAACGCCTGTTTTGGGACTCTGCAGAGAAAGTGTTTGCAGACTGCTGAATCCACACACGGGTTTAACTCTGGAAGTTGAGTGCACACATTGACAACCGTTCTGTTAGATAGCTGCGTTTTGGATTTAGAAGCAGATATTTCCCTGGGCTTACTGCTGTTTCTTCCATATGCCGGTAATGGGCTGAAAGCGCCTGTTTTTGGACTCTGCAGAGAAAGTGTTTGCAGACTGCTGAATCCACACACGGGTTTAACTCTGGAAGTTGAGTGCACACATTGACAACCGTTCTGTTAGATAGCTGCGTTTTGGATTTAGAAGCAGATATTTCCCTTTGCTTACTGCTGTTTCTTCCATATGCCGGTAATGGGCTGAAAACGCCTGTTTTGGGACTCTGCAGAGAAAGTGTTTGCAGACTGCTGAATCCACACACGGGTTTAACTCTGGAAGTTGAGTGCACACATTGACAACCGTTCTGTTAGATAGCTGCGTTTTGGATTTAGAAGCAGATATTTCCCTGGGCTTACTGCTGTTTCTTCCATATGCCGGTAATGGGCTGAAAACGCCTGTTTTGGGACTCAGCAGAGAAAGTGTTTGCAGACTGCTGAATCCACACACGGGTTTAACTCTGGAAGTTGAGTGCACACATTGACAACCGTTCTGTTAGATAGCTGCGTTTTGGATTTAGAAGCAGATATTTCCCTGTGCTTACTGCTGTTTCTTCCATATGCCGGTAATGGGCTGAAAACGCCTGGTTTGGGACTCTGCAGAGAAGATGTTTGCAGACTGCTGAATCCACACACCGGTTTAACTCTGGAAGTTGAGTGCACACATTGACAACCGTTCTGTTAGATAGCTGCGTTTTGGATTTAGAAGCAGATATTTCCCTGGGCTTACTGCTGTTTCTTCCATATGCCGGTAATGGGCTGAAAACGCCTGTTTTGGGACTCTGCAGAGAAAGTGTTTGCAGACTGCTGAATCCACACACGGGTTTAAGTCTGGAAGTTGAGTGCACACATTGACAACCGTTCTGTTAGATAGCTGCGTTTTGGATTTAGAAGCAGATATTTCCCTGTGCTTACTGCAGTTTCTTCCATATGCCGGTAATGAGCTGAAAACGCCTGTTTTGGGACTCTGCAGAGAAAGTGTTTGCAGACTGCTGAATCCACACACGGGTTTAACTCTGCAAGTTGAGTGCACACATTGACAACCGTTCTGTTAGATAGCTGCGTTTTGGATTTAGAAGCAGATATTTCCCTGTGTTTACTGCTGTTTTTTCCATATGCCGGTAATGGGCTGAAATCGCCTCTTTTGGGACTCTGCAGACAAAGTGTTTGCAGACTGCTGAATCCACACACGGGTTTAACTCTGGAAGTTGAGTGCACACATTGACAATCGTTCTGTTAGATAGCTGCGTTTTGGATGTAGAAGCAGATATTTCCCTGGGCTTACTGCTGTTTCTTCCATATGCCGGTAATGGGCTGAAAACGCCTGGTTTGGGACTCTGCAGAGAAAGTGTTTGCAGACTGCTGAATCCACACACGGGTTTAACTCTGGAAGTTGAGTGCACACATTGACAACCGTTCTGTTAGATAGCTGCGTTTTGGATTTAGAAGCAGATATTTCCCTGGGCTTACTGCTGTTTCTTCCATATGCCGGTAATGGGCTGAAAGCGCCTGTTTTTGGACTCTGCAGAGAAAGTGTTTGCAGACTGCTGAATCCACACACGGGTTTAACTCTGGAAGTTGAGTGCACACATTGACAACCGTTCTGTTAGATAGCTGCGTTTTGGATTTAGAAGCAGATATTTCCCTTTGCTTACTGCTGTTTCTTCCATATGCCGGTAATGGGCTGAAAACGCCTGTTTTGGGACTCTGCAGAGAAAGTGTTTGCAGACTGCTGAATCCACACACGGGTTTAACTCTGGAAGTTGAGTGCACACATTGACAACCGTTCTGTTAGATAGCTGCGTTTTGGATGTAGAAGCAGATATTTCCCTGGGCTTACTGCTGTTTCTTCCATATGCCGGTAATGGGCTGAAAACGCCTGGTTTGGGACTCTGCAGAGAAAGTGTTTGCAGACTGCTGAATCCACACACGGGTTTAACTCTGGAAGTTGAGTGCACACATTGACAACCGTTCTGTTAGATAGCTGCGTTTTGGATTTAGAAGCAGATATTTCCCTGGGCTTACTGCTGTTTCTTCCATATGCCGGTAATGGGCTGAAAGCGCCTGTTTTTGGACTCTGCAGAGAAAGTGTTTGCAGACTGCTGAATCCACACACCGGTTTAACTCTGGAAGTTGAGTGCACACATTGACAACCGTTCTGTTAGATAGCTGCGTTTTGGATTTAGAAGCAGATATTTCCCTTTGCTTACTGCTGTTTCTTCCATATGCCGGTAATGGGCTGAAAACGCCTGTTTTGGGACTCTGCAGAGAAAGTGTTTGCAGACTGCTGAATCCACACACGGGTTTAACTCTGGAAGTTGAGTGCACACATTGACAACCGTTCTGTTAGATAGCTGCGTTTTGGATTTAGAAGCAGATATTTCCCTGGGCTTACTGCTGTTTCTTCCATATGCCGGTAATGGGCTGAAAACGCCTGTTTTTGGACTCTGCAGAGAAACTGTTTGCAGACTGCTGAATCCACACACGGGTTTAACTCTGGAAGTTGAGTGCACACATTGACAACCGTTCTGTTAGATAGCTGCGTTTTGGATTTAGAAGCAGATATTTCCCTGTGCTTACTGCAGTTTCTGCCATATGCCGGTAATGGGCTGAAAACGCCTGGTTTGGGACTCTGCAGAGAAGATGTTTGCAGACTGCTGAATCCACACACCGGTTTAACTCTGGAAGTTGAGTGCACACATTGACAACCGTTCTGTTAGATAGCTGCGTTTTGGATTTAGAAGCAGATATTTCCCTGGGCTTACTGCTGTTTCTTCCATATGCCGGTAATGGGCTGAAAACGCCTGTTTTGGGACTGTGCAGAGAAAGTGTTTGCAGACTGCTGAATCCACACCCGGGTTTAACTCTGGAAGTTGAGTGCACACATTGACAACCGTTCTGTTAGATAGCTGCGTTTTGGATTTAGAAGCAGATATTTCCCTGGGCTTACTGCTGTTTCTTCCATATGCCGGTAATGGGCTGAAAACGCCTGTTTTGGGACTCTGCAGAGAAAGTGTTTGCAGACTGCTGAATCCACACACGGGTTTAACTCTGGAAGTTGAGTGCACACATTGACAACCGTTCTGTTAGATAGCTGCGTTTTGGATTTAGAAGCAGATATTTCCCTGTGCTTACTGCTGTTTCTTCCACATGCCGGTAATGGGCTGAAAACGCCTGCTTTGGCACTCTGCAGAGAAAGTGTTTGCAGACTGCTGAATACACACACGGGTTTAACTCTGGAAGTTGAGTGCACACATTGAGAACCGTTCTGTTAGATAGCTGCGTTTTGGATTTAGAAGCAGATATTTCCCTGTGCTTACTGCTGTTTCTTCCATATGCCGGTAATGGGCTGAAAACGCCTGTTTTGGGACTCTGCAGAGAAAGTGTTTGCAGACTGCTGAATCCACACACGGGTTTAAGTCTGGAAGTTGAGTGCACACATTGACAACCGTTCTGTTAGATAGCTGCGTTTTGGATTTAGAAGCAGATATTTCCCTGTGCTTACTGCAGTTTCTTCCATATGCCGGTAATGAGCTGAAAACGCCTGTTTTGGGACTCTGCAGAGAAAGTGTTTGCAGACTGCTGAATCCACACACGGGTTTAACTCTGCAAGTTGAGTGCACACATTGACAACCGTTCTGTTAGATAGCTGCGTTTTGGATTTAGAAGCAGATATTTCCCTGTGTTTACTGCTGTTTTTTCCATATGCCGGTAATGGGCTGAAATCGCCTCTTTTGGGACTCTGCAGACAAAGTGTTTGCAGACTGCTGAATCCACACACGGGTTTAACTCTGGAAGTTGAGTGCACACATTGACAATCGTTCTGTTAGATAGCTGCGTTTTGGATGTAGAAGCAGATATTTCCCTGGGCTTACTGCTGTTTCTTCCATATGCCGGTAATGGGCTGAAAACGCCTGGTTTGGGACCCTGCAGAGAAGATGTTTGCAGACTGCTGAATCCACACACGGGTTTAACTCTGGAAGTTGAGTGCACACATTGACAACCGTTCTGTTAGATAGCTGCGTTTTGGATTTAGAAGCAGATATTTCCCTGGGCTTACTGCTGTTTCTTCCATATGCCGGTAATGGGCTGAAAACGCCTGTTTTGGGACTCTGCAGAGAAAGTGTTTGCAGACTGCTGAATCCACACACGGGTTTAACTCTGGAAATTGAGTGCACACATTGACAACCGTTCTGTTAGATAGCTGCGTTTTGGATTTAGAAGCAGATATTTCCCTGGGCTTACTGCTGTTTCTTCCATATGCCGGTAATGGGCTGAAAACGCCTCTTTTGGGACTCTGCAGAGAAAGTGTTTGCAGACTGCTGAATCCACACACGGGTTTAACTCTGGAAGTTGAGTGCACACATTGACAATCGTTCTGTTAGATAGCTGCGTTTTGGATTTAGAAGCAGATATTTCCCTGTGCTTACTGCTGTTTCTTCCATATGCCGGTAATGGGCTGAAAACGCCTGGTTTGGGACACTGCAGAGAAGATGTTTGCAGACTGCTGAATCCACACACGGGTTTAACTCTGGAAGTTGAGTGCACACATTGACAACCGTTCTGTTAGATAGCTGCGTTTTGGATTTAGAAGCAGATATTTCCCTGTGCTTACTGCTGTTTCTTCCATATGCCGGTAATGGGCTGAAAACGCCTGTTTTGGGACTCTGCAGAGAAAGTGTTTGCAGACTGCTGAATCCACACACGGGTTTAACTCTGGAAGTTGAGTGCACACATTGACAACCGTTCTGTTAGATAGCTGCGTTTTGGATTTAGAAGCAGATATTTCCCTGGGCTTACTGCTGTTTCTTCCATATGCCGGTAATGGGCTGAAAACGCCTGTTTTGGGACTCTGCAGAGAAAGTGTTTGCAGACTGCTGAATCCACACACGGGTTTAACTCTGGAAGTTGAGTGCACACATTGACAACCGTTCTGTTAGATAGCTGCGTTTTGGATTTAGAAGCAGATATTTCCCTGTGCTTACTGCTGTTTCTTCCATATGCCGGTAATGGGCTGAAAACGCCTGCTTTGGCACTCTGCAGAGAAAGTGTTTGCAGACCGCTGAATCCACACACGGGTTTAACTCTGGAAGTTGAGTGCACACATTGACAACCGTTCTGTTAGATAGCTGCGTTTTGGATTTAGAAGCAGATATTTCCCTGTGCTTACTGCTGTTTCTTCCATATGCCGGTAATGGGCTGAAAACGCCTGTTTTGGGACTCTGCAGAGAAAGTGTTTGCAGACTGCTGAATCCACACACGGGTTTAACTCTGGAAGTTGAGTGCACACATTGACAACCGTTCTGTTAGATAGCTGCGTTTTGGATTTAGAAGCAGATATTTCCCTGTGCTTACTGCTGTTTCTTCCATATGCCGGTAATGGGCTGAAAACGCCTGTTTTGGGACTCTGCAGAGAATGTGTTTGCAGACTGCTGAATCCACACACGGGTTTAACTCTGCAAGTTGAGTGCACACATTGACAACCGTTCTGTTAGATAGCTGCGTTTTGGATTTAGAAGCAGATATTTCCCTGTGCTTACTGCTGTTTCTTCCATATGCCGGTAATGGGCTGAAAACGCCTGTTTTGGGACTCTGAAGAGAAAGTGTTTGCAGACTGCTGAATCCACACACGGGTTTAACTCTGGAAGTTGAGTGCACACATTGACAACCGTTCTGTTAGATAGCTGCGTTTTGGATTTAGAAGCAGATATTTCCCTGTGCTTACTGCTGTTTCTTCCATATGCCGGTAATGGGCTGAAAACGCCTGTTTTGGGACTCTGCAGAGAAAGTGTTTGCAGACTGCTGAATCCACACACGGGTTTAACTCTGGAAGTTGAGTGCACACATTGACAACCGTTCTGTTAGATAGCTGCGTTTTGGATTTAGAAGCAGATATTTCCCTGTGCTTACTGCTGTTTCTTCCATATGCCGGTAATGGGCTGAAAACGCCTGCTTTGGCACTCTGCAGAGAAAGTGTTTGCAGACTGCTGAATCCACACACGGGTTTAACTCTGCAAGTTGAGTGCACACATTGACAACCGTTCTGTTAGATAGCTGCGTTTTGGATTTAGAAGCAGATATTTCCCTGTGTTTACTGCTGTTTTTTCCATATGCCGGTAATGGGCTGAAAACGCCTGCTTTGGCACTCTGCAGAGAAAGTGTTTGCAGACTGCTGAATCCACACACGGGTTTAACTCTGGAAGTTGAGTGCACACATTGACAACCGTTCTGTTAGATAGCTGCGTTTTGGATTTAGAAGCAGATATTTCCCTGTGCTTACTGCGGTTTCTTCCATATGCCGGTAATGGGCTGAAAACGCCTGCTTTGGCACTCTGCAGAGAAAGTGTTTGCAGACTGCTGAATCCACACACGGGTTTACCTCTGGAAGTTGAGTGCACACATTGACAACCGTTCTGTTAGATAGCTGCGTTTTGGATTTAGAAGCAGATATTTCCCTGTGCTTACTGCTGTTTCTTCCATATGCCGGTAATGGGCTGAAAACGCCTGTTTTGGGACTCTGCAGAGAAAGTGTTTGCAGACTGCTGAATCCACACACGGGTTTAACTCTGGAAGTTGAGTGCACACATTGACAACCGTTCTGTTAGATAGCTGCGTTTTGGATTTAGAAGCAGATATTTCCCTGTGCTTACTGCTGTTTCTTCCATATGCCGGTAATGGGCTGAAAACGCCTGTTTTGGGACTCTGCAGAGAAAGTGTTTGCAGACTGCTGAATCCACACACGGGTTTAACTCTGGAAGTTGAGTGCACACATTGACAACCGTTCTGTTAGATAGCTGCGTTTTGGATTTAGAAGCAGATATTTCCCTGTGCTTACTGCTGTTTCTTCCATATGCCGGTAATGGGCTGAAAACGCCTGTTTTGGGACTCTGCAGAGAAAGTGTTTGCAGACTGCTGAATCCACACACGGGTTTAACTCTGGAAGTTGAGTGCACACATTGACAACCGTTCTGTTAGATAGCTGCGTTTTGGATTTAGAAGCAGATATTTCCCTGGGCTTACTGCTGTTTCTTCCATATGCCGGTAATGGGCTGAAAACGCCTGTTTTGGGACTCTGCAGAGAAAGTGTTTGCAGACTGCTGAATCCACACACGGGTTTAACTCTGGAAGTTGAGTGCACACATTGACAACCGTTCTGTTAGATAGCTGCGTTTTGGATTTAGAAGCAGATATTTCCCTGGGCTTACTGCTGTTTCTTCCATATGCCGGTAATGGGCTGAAAACGCCTGGTTTGGGACTCTGCAGAGAAGATGTTTGCAGACTGCTGAATCCACACACGGGTTTAACTCTGCAAGTTGAGTGCACACATTGACAACCGTTCTGTTAGATAGCTGCGTTTTGGATTTAGAAGCAGATATTTCCCTGTGTTTACTGCTGTTTTTTCCATATGCCGGTAATGGGCTGAAATCGCCTCTTTTGGGACTCTGCAGACAAAGAGTTTGCAGACTGCTGAATCCACACACGGGTTTAACTCTGGAAGTTGAGTGCACACATTGACAACCGTTCTGTTAGATAGCTGCGTTTTGGATTTAGAAGCAGATATTTCCCTGTGCTTACTGCTGTTTCTTCCATATGCCGGTAATGGGCTGAAAACGCCTGCTTTGGCACTCTGCAGAGAAAGTGTTTGCAGACTGCTGAATCCACACACGGGTTTAACTCTGGAAGTTGAGTGCACACATTGACAACCGTTCTGTTAGATAGCTGCGTTTTGGATTTAGAAGCAGATATTTCCCTGTGCTTACTGCTGTTTCTTCCACATGCCGGTAATGGGCTGAAAACGCCTGTTTTGGGACTCTGCAGAGAAAGTGTTTGCAGACTGCTGAATCCACACACGGGTTTAACTCTGGAAGTTGAGTGCACACATTGACAACCGTTCTGTTAGATAGCTGCGTTTTGGATTTAGAAGCAGATATTTCCCTGTGCTTACTGCTGTTTCTTCCATATGCCGGTAATGGGCTGAAAACGCCTGTTTTGGGACTCTGCAGAGAAAGTGTTTGCAGACTGCTGAATCCACACACGGGTTTAACTCTGGAAGTTGAGTGCACACATTGACAACCGTTCTGTTAGACAGCTGCGTTTTGGATTTAGAAGCAGATATTTCCCTGGGCTTACTGCTGTTTCTTCCATATGCCGGTAATGGGCTGAAAACGCCTGTTTTGGGACTCTGCAGAGAAAGTGTTTGCAGACTGCTGAATCCACACACGGGTGTAACTCTGGAAGTTGAGTGCACACATTGACAACCGTTCTGTTAGATAGCTGCGTTTTGGATTTAGAAGCAGATATTTCCCTGTGCTGACTGCTGTTTCTTCCATATGCCGGTAATGGGCTGAAAACGCCTGTTTTGGGACTCTGCAGAGAAAGTGTTTGCAGACTGCTGAATCCACACACGGGTTTAACTCTGGAAGTTGAGTGCACACATTGACAACCGTTCTGTTAGATAGCTGCGTTTTGGATTTAGAAGCAGATATTTCCCTGGGCTTACTGCTGTTTCTTCCATATGCCGGTAATGGGCTGAAAACCCCTGGTTTGGGACTCTGCAGAGAAGATGTTTGCAGACTGCTGAATCCACACACGGGTTTAACTCTGGAAGTTGAGTGCACACATTGACAACCGTTCTGTTAGATAGTTGCGTTTTGGATTTAGAAGCAGATATTTCCCTGTGCTTACGGCTGTTTCTTCCATATGCCGGTAATGGGCTGAAAACGCCTGTTTTGGGACTCTACAGAGAAAGTGTTTGCAGACTGCTGAATCCACACACGGGTTTAACTCTGGAAGTTGAGTGCACACATTGACAACCGTTCTGTTAGATAGCTGCGTTTTGGATTTAGAAGCAGATATTTCCCTGTGCTTACTGCTGTTTTTTCCATATGCCGGTAATGGGCTGAAAACGCCTGTTTTGGGACTCTGCAGAGAAAGTGTTTGCAGACTGCTGAATCCACACACGGGTTTAACTCTGGAAGTTGAGTGCACACATTGACAACCGTTCTGTTAGATAGCTGCGTTTTGGATTTAGAAGCAGATATTTCCCTGGGCTTACTGCTGTTTCTTCCATATGCCGGTAATGGGCTGAAAACGCCTGGTTTGGGACTCTGCAGAGAAAGTGTTTGCAGACTGCTGAATCCACACACGGGTTTAACTCTGGAAGTTGAGTGCACACATTGACAACCGTTCTGTTAGATAGCTGCGTTTTGGATTTAGAAGCAGATATTTCCCTGGGCTTACTGCTGTTTCTTCCATAAGCCGGTAATGGGCTGAAAACGCCTGGTTTGGGACCCTGCAGAGAAGATGTTTGCAGACTGCTGAATCCACACCCGGGTTTAACTCTGGAAGTTGAGTGCACACATTGACAACCGTTCTGTTAGATAGCTGCGTTTTGGATTTAGAAGCAGATATTTCCCTTTCCTTACTGCTGTTTCTTCCATATGCCGGTAATGGGCTGAAAACGCCTGTTTTGGGACTCTGCAGAGAAAGTGTTTGCAGACTGCTGAATCCACACACGAGTTTAACTCTGGAAGTTGAGTGCACACATTGACAACCGTTCTGTTAGATAGCTGCGTTTTGGATTTAGAAGCAGATATTATCCTGGGCTTACTGCTGTTTCTTCCATATGCCGGTAATGGGCTGAAAACGCCTGTTTTGGGACTCTGCAGAGAAAGTGTTTGCAGACTGCTGAATCCACACACGGGTTTAACTCTGGAAGTTGAGTGCACACATTGACAATCGTTGTGTTAGATAGCTGCGTTTTGGATTTAGAAGCAGATATTTCCCTGTGCTTACTGCTGTTTCTTCCATATGCCGGTAATGGGCTGAAAACGCCTGGTTTGGGACTCTGCAGAGAAGATGTTTGCAGACTGCTGAATCCACACACGGGTTTAACTCTGGAAGTTGAGTGCACACATTGACAACCGTTCTGTTAGATAGCTGCGTTTTGGATTTAGAAGCAGATATTTCCCTGGGCTTACTGCTGTTTCTTCCATATGCCGGTAATGGGCTGAAAACGCCTGTTTTGGGACTCTGCAGAGAAAGTGTTTGCAGACTGCTGAATCCACACACGGGTTTAACTCTGGAAGTTGAGTGCACACATTGACAACCGTTCTGTTAGATAGCTGCGTTTTGGATTTAGAAGCAGATATTTCCCTGGGCTTACTGCTGTTTCTTCCATATGCCGGTAATGGGCTGAAAACGCCTGTTTTGGGACTCTGCAGAGAAAGTGTTTGCAGACTGCTGAATCCACACACGGGTTTAACTCTGGAAGTTGAGTGCACACATTGACAACCGTTCTGTTAGATAGCTGCGTTTTGGATTTAGAAGCAGGTATTTCCCTGTGCTTACTGCTGTTTCTTCCATATGCCGGTAATGGGCTGAAAACGCCTGTTTTGGGACTCTGCAGAGAAAGTGTTTGCAGACTGCTGAATCCACACACCGGTTTAACTCTGGAAGTTGAGTGCACACATTGACAACCGTTCTGTTAGATAGCTGCGTTTTGGATTTAGAAGCAGATATTTCCCTTTGCTTACTGCTGTTTCTTCCATATGCCGGTAATGGGCTGAAAACGCCTGTTTTGGGACTCTGCAGAGAAAGTGTTTGCAGACTGCTGAATCCACACACCGGTTTAACTCTGGAAGTTGAGTGCACACATTGACAACCGTTCTGTTAGATAGCTGCGTTTTGGATTTAGAAGCAGATATTTCCCTTTGCTTACTGCTGTTTCTTCCATATGCCGGTAATGGGCTGAAAACGCCTGTTTTGGGACTCTGCAGAGAAAGTGTTTGCAGACTGCTGAATCCACACACGGGTTTAACTCTGCAAGTTGAGTGCACACATTGACAACCGTTCTGTTAGATAGCTGCGTTTTGGATTTAGAAGCAGATATTTCCCTGTGCTTACTGCTGTTTCTTCCATATGCCGGTAATGGGCTGAAAACGCCTGGTTTGGGACTCTGCAGAGAAGATGTTTGCAGACTGCTGAATCCACACACGGGTTTAACTCTGGAAGTTGAGTGCACACATTGACAACCGTTCTGTTAGATAGCTGCGTTTTGGATTTAGAAGCAGATATTTCCCTGTGCTTACTCCTGTTTCTTCCATATGCCGGTAATGGGCTGAAAACGCCTGTTTTGGGACTCTGCAGAGAAAGTGTTTGCAGACTGCTGAATCCACACACGGGTTTAACTCTGGAAGTTGAGTGCACACATTGACAACCGTTCTGTTAGATAGCTGCGTTTTGGATTTAGAAGCAGATATTTCCCTGTGCTTACTGCTGTTTCTTCCATATGCCGGTAAAGGGCTGAAAACGCCTGTTTTGGGACTCTGCAGAGAAGATGTTTGCAGACTGCTGAATCCACACACTGGTTTAACTCTGGAAGTTGAGTGCACACATTGACAACCGTTCTGTTAGATAGCTGCGTTTTGGATTTAGAAGCAGATATTTCCCTGTGCTTACTGCAGTTTCTTCCATATGCCGGTAATGGGCTGAAAACGCCTGTTTTGGGACTCTGCAGAGAAAGTGTTTGCAGACTGCTGAATCCACACACGGGTTTAACTCTGGAAGTTGAGTGCACACATTGACAACCGTTCTGTTAGATAGCTGCGTTTTGGATTTAGAAGCAGATATTTCCCTGTGCTTACTGCTGTTTGTTCCATATGCCGGTAATGGGCTGAAAACGCCTGTTTTGGGACTCTGCAGAGAAAGTGTTTGCAGACTGCTGAATCCACACACGGGTTTAACTCTGGAAGCTGAGTGCACACATTGACAACCGTTCTGTTAGATAGCTGCGTTTTGGATTTAGAAGCAGATATTTCCCTGGGCTTACTGCTGTTTCTTCCATATGCCGGTAATGGGCTGAAAACGCCTGTTTTGGGACTCTGCAGAGAAAGTGTTTGCAGACTGCTGAATCCACACACGGGTTTAACTCTGGAAGTTGAGTGCACACATTGACAACCGTTCTGTTAGATAGCTGCGTTTTGGATTTAGAAGCAGATATTTCCCTGTGCTTACTGCTGTTTCTTCCATATGCCGGTAATGGGCTGAAAACGCCTGGTTTGGGACTCTGCAGAGAAGATGTTTGCAGACTGCTGAATCCACACACGGGTTTAACTCTGGAAGTTGAGTGCACACATTGACAACCGTTCTGTTAGATAGCTGCGTTTTGGATTTAGAAGCAGATATTTCCCTGTGCTTATGGCTGTTTCTTCCATATGCCGGTAATGGGCTGAAAACGCCTGTTTTGGGACTCTGCAGAGAAAGTGTTTGCAGACTGCTGAATCCACACACGGGTTTAACTCTGGAAGTTGAGTGCACACATTGACAACCGTTCTGTTAGATAGCTGCGTTTTGGATTTAGAAGCAGATATTTCCCTGGGCTTACTGCTGTTTCTTCCATATGCCGGTAAAGGGCTGAAAACGCCTGGTTTGGGACTCTGCAGAGAAGATGTTTGCAGACTGCTGAATCCACACACGGGTTTAACTCTGGAAGTTGAGTGCACACATTGACAACCGTTCTGTTAGATAGCTGCGTTTTGGATTTAGAAGCAGATATTTCCCTTTGCTTACTGCTGTTTCTTCCATATGCCGGTAATGGGCTGAAAACGCCTGTTTTGGGACTCTGCAGAGAAAGTGTTTGCAGACTGCTGAATCCACACACGGGTGTAACTCTGCAAGTTGAGTGCACACATTGACAACCGTTCTGTTAGATAGCTGCGTTTTGGATTTAGAAGCAGATATTTCACTGTGCTGACTGCTGTTTCTTCCATATGCCGGTAATGGGCTGAAAACGCCTGGTTTGGGACTCTGCAGAGAAGATGTTTGCAGACTGCTGAATCCACACACGGGTTTAACTCTGGAAGTTGAGTGCACACATTGACAACCGTTCTGTTAGATAGCTGCGTTTTGGATTTAGAAGCAGATATTTCCCTGGGCTTACTGCTGTTTCTTCCATATGCCGGTAATGGGCTGAAAACCCCTGGTTTGGGACTCTGCAGAGAAGATGTTTGCAGACTGCTGAATCCACACACGGGTTTAACTCTGGAAGTTGAGTGCACACATTGACAACCGTTCTGTTAGATAGCTGTGTTTTGGATTTAGAAGCAGATATTTCCCTGTGCTTACGGCTGTTTCTTCCATATGCCGGTAATGGGCTGAAAACGCCTGTTTTGGGACTCTACAGAGAAAGTGTTTGCAGACTGCTGAATCCACACACGGGTTTAACTCTGGAAGTTGAGTGCACACATTGACAACCGTTCTGTTAGATAGCTGCGTTTTGGATTTAGAAGCAGATATTTCCCTGTGCTTACTGCTGTTTTTTCCATATGCCGGTAATGGGCTGAAAACGCCTGTTTTGGGACTCTGCAGAGAAAGTGTTTGCAGACTGCTGAATCCACACACGGGTTTAACTCTGGAAGTTGAGTGCACACATTGACAACCGTTCTGTTAGATAGCTGCGTTTTGGATTTAGAAGCAGATATTTCCCTGGGCTTACTGCTGTTTCTTCCATATGCCGGTAATGGGCTGAAAACGCCTGGTTTGGGACTCTGCAGAGAAAGTGTTTGCAGACTGCTGAATCCACACACGGGTTTAACTCTGGAAGTTGAGTGCACACATTGACAACCGTTCTGTTAGATAGCTGCGTTTTGGATTTAGAAGCAGATATTTCCCTGGGCTTACTGCTGTTTCTTCCATAAGCCGGTAATGGGCTGAAAACGCCTGGTTTGGGACCCTGCAGAGAAGATGTTTGCAGACTGCTGAATCCACACCCGGGTTTAACTCTGGAAGTTGAGTGCACACATTGACAACCGTTCTGTTAGATAGCTGCGTTTTGGATTTAGAAGCAGATATTTCCCTTTCCTTACTGCTGTTTCTTCCATATGCCGGTAATGGGCTGAAAACGCCTGTTTTGGGACTCTGCAGAGAAAGTGTTTGCAGACTGCTGAATCCACACACGAGTTTAACTCTGGAAGTTGAGTGCACACATTGACAACCGTTCTGTTAGATAGCTGCGTTTTGGATTTAGAAGCAGATATTATCCTGGGCTTACTGCTGTTTCTTCCATATGCCGGTAATGGGCTGAAAACGCCTGTTTTGGGACTCTGCAGAGAAAGTGTTTGCAGACTGCTGAATCCACACACGGGTTTAACTCTGGAAGTTGAGTGCACACATTGACAATCGTTGTGTTAGATAGCTGCGTTTTGGATTTAGAAGCAGATATTTCCCTGTGCTTACTGCTGTTTCTTCCATATGCCGGTAATGGGCTGAAAACGCCTGGTTTGGGACTCTGCAGAGAAGATGTTTGCAGACTGCTGAATCCACACACGGGTTTAACTCTGGAAGTTGAGTGCACACATTGACAACCGTTCTGTTAGATAGCTGCGTTTTGGATTTAGAAGCAGATATTTCCCTGTGCTTACTGCTGTTTCTTCCATATGCCGGTAATGGGCTGAAAACGCCTGTTTTGGGACTCTGCAGAGAAAGTGTTTGCAGACTGCTGAATCCACACACGGGTTTAACTCTGGAAGTTGAGTGCACACATTGACAACCGTTCTGTTAGATAGCTGCGTTTTGGATTTAGAAGCAGATATTTCCCTGGGCTTACTGCTGTTTCTTCCATATGCCGGTAATGGGCTGAAAACGCCTGTTTTGGGACTCTGCAGAGAAAGTGTTTGCAGACTGCTGAATCCACACACGGGTTTAACTCTGGAAGTTGAGTGCACACATTGACAACCGTTCTGTTAGATAGCTGCGTTTTGGATTTAGAAGCAGGTATTTCCCTGTGCTTACTGCTGTTTCTTCCATATGCCGGTAATGGGCTGAAAACGCCTGTTTTGGGACTCTGCAGAGAAAGTGTTTGCAGACTGCTGAATCCACACACCGGTTTAACTCTGGAAGTTGAGTGCACACATTGACAACCGTTCTGTTAGATAGCTGCGTTTTGGATTTAGAAGCAGATATTTCCCTTTGCTTACTGCTGTTTCTTCCATATGCCGGTAATGGGCTGAAAACGCCTGTTTTGGGACTCTGCAGAGAAAGTGTTTGCAGACTGCTGAATCCACACACCGGTTTAACTCTGGAAGTTGAGTGCACACATTGACAACCGTTCTGTTAGATAGCTGCGTTTTGGATTTAGAAGCAGATATTTCCCTTTGCTTACTGCTGTTTCTTCCATATGCCGGTAATGGGCTGAAAACGCCTGTTTTGGGACTCTGCAGAGAAAGTGTTTGCAGACTGCTGAATCCACACACGGGTTTAACTCTGCAAGTTGAGTGCACACATTGACAACCGTTCTGTTAGATAGCTGCGTTTTGGATTTAGAAGCAGATATTTCCCTGTGCTTACTGCTGTTTCTTCCATATGCCGGTAATGGGCTGAAAACGCCTGGTTTGGGACTCTGCAGAGAAGATGTTTGCAGACTGCTGAATCCACACACGGGTTTAACTCTGGAAGTTGAGTGCACACATTGACAACCGTTCTGTTAGATAGCTGCGTTTTGGATTTAGAAGCAGATATTTCCCTGTGCTTACTCCTGTTTCTTCCATATGCCGGTAATGGGCTGAAAACGCCTGTTTTGGGACTCTGCAGAGAAAGTGTTTGCAGACTGCTGAATCCACACACGGGTTTAACTCTGGAAGTTGAGTGCACACATTGACAACCGTTCTGTTAGATAGCTGCGTTTTGGATTTAGAAGCAGATATTTCCCTGTGCTTACTGCTGTTTCTTCCATATGCCGGTAAAGGGCTGAAAACGCCTGTTTTGGGACTCTGCAGAGAAGATGTTTGCAGACTGCTGAATCCACACACGGGTTTAACTCTGGAAGTTGAGTGCACACATTGACAACCGTTCTGTTAGATAGCTGCGTTTTGGATTTAGAAGCAGATATTTCCCTGTGCTTACTGCAGTTTCTTCCATATGCCGGTAATGGGCTGAAAACGCCTGTTTTGGGACTCTGCAGAGAAAGTGTTTGCAGACTGCTGAATCCACACACGGGTTTAACTCTGGAAGTTGAGTGCACACATTGACAACCGTTCTGTTAGATAGCTGCGTTTTGGATTTAGAAGCAGATATTTCCCTGTGCTTACTGCTGTTTGTTCCATATGCCGGTAATGGGCTGAAAACGCCTGTTTTGGGACTCTGCAGAGAAAGTGTTTGCAGACTGCTGAATCCACACACGGGTTTAACTCTGGAAGTTGAGTGCACACATTGACAACCGTTCTGTTAGATAGCTGCGTTTTGGATTTAGAAGCAGATATTTCCCTGGGCTTACTGCTGTTTCTTCCATATGCCGGTAATGGGCTGAAAACGCCTGTTTTGGGACTCTGCAGAGAAAGTGTTTGCAGACTGCTGAATCCACACACGGGTTTAACTCTGGAAGTTGAGTGCACACATTGACAACCGTTCTGTTAGATAGCTGCGTTTTGGATTTAGAAGCAGATATTTCCCTGTGCTTACTGCTGTTTCTTCCATATGCCGGTAATGGGCTGAAAACGCCTGGTTTGGGACTCTGCAGAGAAGATGTTTGCAGACTGCTGAATCCACACACGGGTTTAACTCTGGAAGTTGAGTGCACACATTGACAACCGTTCTGTTAGATAGCTGCGTTTTGGATTTAGAAGCAGATATTTCCCTGTGCTTACTGCTGTTTCTTCCATATGCCGGTAATGGGCTGAAAACGCCTGTTTTGGGACTCTGCAGAGAAAGTGTTTGCAGACTGCTGAATCCACACACGGGTTTAACTCTGGAAGTTGAGTGCACACATTGACAACCGTTCTGTTAGATAGCTGCGTTTTGGATTTAGAAGCAGATATTTCCCTGGGCTTACTGCTGTTTCTTCCATATGCCGGTAAAGGGCTGAAAACGCCTGGTTTGGGACTCTGCAGAGAAGATGTTTGCAGACTGCTGAATCCACACACGGGTTTAACTCTGGAAGTTGAGTGCACACATTGACAACCGTTCTGTTAGATAGCTGCGTTTTGGATTTAGAAGCAGATATTTCCCTTTGCTTACTGCTGTTTCTTCCATATGCCGGTAATGGGCTGAAAACGCCTGTTTTGGGACTCTGCAGAGAAAGTGTTTGCAGACTGCTGAATCCACACACGGGTTTAACTCTGCAAGTTGAGTGCACACATTGACAACCGTTCTGTTAGATAGCTGCGTTTTGGATTTAGAAGCAGATATTTCACTGTGCTTACTGCTGTTTCTTCCATATGCCGGTAATGGGCTTAAAACGCCTGGTTTGGGACTCTGCAGAGAAGATGTTTGCAGACTGCTGAATCCACACACGGGTTTAACTCTGGAAGTTGAGTGCACACATTGACAACCGTTCTGTTAGATAGCTGCGTTTTGGATTTAGAAGCAGATATTTCCCTGTGCTTACACCTGTTTCTTCCATATGCCGGTAATGGGCTGAAAACGCCTGTTTTGGGACTCTGCAGAGAAAGTGTTTGCAGACTGCTGAATCCACACACGGGTTTAACTCTGGAAGTTGAGTGCACACATTGACAACCGTTCTGTTAGATAGCTGCGTTTTGGATTTAGAAGCAGATATTTCCCTGTGCTTACTGCAGTTTCTTCCATATGCCGGTAATGGGCTGAAAACGCCTGTTTTGGGACTCTGCAGAGAAAGTGTTTGCAGACTGCTGAATCCACACACGTGTTTAACTCTGGAAGTTGAGTGCACACATTGACAACGGTTCTGTTAGATAGCTGCGTTTTGGATTTAGAAGCAGGTATTTCCCTGTGCTTACTGCTGTTTCTTCCATATGCCGGTAATGGGCTGAAAACGCCTGTTTTGGGACTCTGCAGAGAAAGTGTTTGCAGACTGCTGAATCCACACACGGGTTTAACTCTGGAAGTTGAGTGCACACATTGACAACCGTTCTGTTAGATAGCTGCGTTTTGGATTTAGAAGCAGATATTTCCCTGTGCTTACTGCTGTTTCTTCCATATGCCGGTAATGGGCTGAAAACGCCTGTTTTGGGACTCTGCAGAGAAAGTGTTTGCAGACTGCTGAATCCACACACGGGTTTAACTCTGGAAGTTGAGTGCACACATTGACAACCGTTCTGTTAGATAGCTGCGTTTTGGATTTAGAAGCAGATATTTCCCTGTGCTTACTGCTGTTTCTTCCATATGCCGGTAATGGGCTGAAAACGCCTGTTTTGGGACTCTGCAGAGAAAGTGTTTGCAGACTGCTGAATCCACACACGGGTTTAACTCTGGAAGTTGAGTGCACACATTGACAACCGTTCTGTTAGATAGCTGCGTTTTGGATTTAGAAGCAGATATTTCCCTGTGCTTACTGCTGTTTCTTCCATATGCCGGTAATGGGCTGAAAACGCCTGTTTTGGGACTCTGCAGAGAAAGTGTTTGCAGACTGCTGAATCCACACACGGGTTTAACTCTGGAAGTTGAGTGCACACATTGACAACCGTTCTGTTAGATAGCTGCGTTTTGGATTTAGAAGCAGATATTTCCCTGGGCTTACTGCTGTTTCTTCCATATGCCGGTAAAGGGCTGAAAACGCCTGGTTTGGGACTCTGCAGAGAAGATGTTTGCAGACTGCTGAATCCACACACGGGTTTAACTCTGGAAGTTGAGTGCACACATTGACAACCGTTCTGTTAGATAGCTGCGTTTTGGATTTAGAAGCAGATATTTCCCTGGGCTTACTGCTGTTTCTTCCATATGCCGGTAATGGGCTGAAAACGCCTGTTTTGGGACTCTGCAGAGAAAGTGTTTGCAGACTGCTGAATCCACACACGGGTTTAACTCTGGAAGTTGAGTGCACACATTGACAACCGTTCTGTTAGATAGCTGCGTTTTGGATTTAGAAGCAGATATTTCCCTGTGCTTACTGCTGTTTCTTCCATATGCCGGTAATGGGCTGAAAACGCCTGGTTTGGGACTCTGCAGAGAAGATGTTTGCAGACTGCTGAATCCACACACGGGTTTAACTCTGGAAGTTGAGTGCACACATTGACAACCGTTCTGTTAGATAGCTGCGTTTTGGATTTAGAAGCAGATATTTCCCTGTGCTTACTGCTGTTTCTTCCATATGCCGGTAATGGGCTGAAAACGCCTGTTTTGGGACTCTGCAGAGAAAGTGTTTGCAGACTGCTGAATCCACACACGGGTTTAACTCTGGAAGTTGAGTGCACACATTGACAACCGTTCTGTTAGATAGCTGCGTTTTGGATTTAGAAGCAGATATTTCCCTGTGCTTACTGCTGTTTCTTCCATATGCCGGTAATGGGCTGAAAACGCCTGGTTTGGGACTCTGCAGAGAAGATGTTTGCAGACTGCTGAATCCACACACGGGTTTAACTCTGGAAGTTGAGTGCACACATTGACAACCGTTCTGTTAGATAGCTGCGTTTTGGATTTAGAAGCAGATATTTCCCTGTGCTTACTGCTGTTTCTTCCATATGCCGGTAATGGGCTGAAAACGCCTGTTTTGGGACTCTGCAGAGAAAGTTTTTGCAGACTGCTGAATCCACACACGGGTTTAACTCTGGAAGTTGAGTGCACACATTGACAACCGTTCTGTTAGATAGCTGCGTTTTGGATTTAGAAGCAGATATTTCCCTGGGCTTACTGCTGTTTCTTCCATATGCCGGTAAAGGGCTGAAAACGCCTGGTTTGGGACTCTGCAGAGAAGATGTTTGCAGACTGCTGAATCCACACACGGGTTTAACTCTGGAAGTTGAGTGCACACATTGACAACCGTTCTGTTAGATAGCTGCGTTTTGGATTTAGAAGCAGATATTTCCCTGGGCTTACTGCTGTTTCTTCCATATGCCGGTAATGGGCTGAAAACGCCTGTTTTGGGACTCTGCAGAGAAAGTGTTTGCAGACTGCTGAATCCACACACGGGTTTAACTCTGGAAGTTGAGTGCACACATTGACAACCGTTCTGTTAGATAGCTGCGTTTTGGATTTAGAAGCAGATATTTCCCTGTGCTTACTGCTGTTTCTTCCATATGCCGGTAATGGGCTGAAAACGCCTGGTTTGGGACTCTGCAGAGAGGTTGTTTGCAGACTGCTGAATCCACACACGGGTTTAACTCTGGAAGTTGAGTGCACACATTGACAACCGTTCTGTTAGATAGCTGCGTTTTGGATTTAGAAGCAGATATTTCCCTGTGCTTACTGCTGTTTCTTCCATATGCCGGTAATGGGCTGAAAACGCCTGTTTTGGGACTCTGCAGAGAAAGTGTTTGCAGACTGCTGAATCCACAGACGGGTTTAACTCTGGAAGTTGAGTGCACACATTGACAACCGTTCTGTTAGATAGCTGCGTTTTGGATTTAGAAGCAGATATTTCCCTGTGCTTACTGCTGTTTCTTCCATATGCCGGTAATGGGCTGAAAACGCCTGGTTTGGGACTCTGCAGAGAAAGTGTTTGCAGACTGCTGAATCCACACACGGGTTAACTCTGGAAGTTGAGTGCACACATTGACAACCGTTCTGTTAGATAGCTGCATTTTGGATTTAGAAGCAGATATTTCCCTGGGCTTACTGCTGTTTCTTCCATATGCCGGTAATGGGCTGAAAACGCCTGGTTTGGGACTCTGCAGAGAAGATGTTTGCAGACTGCTGAATCCACACACGGGTTTAACTCTGGAAGTTGAGTGCACACATTGACAACCGTTCTGTTAGATAGCTGCGTTTTGGATTTAGAAGGAGATATTTCCCTGTGCTTACTGCTGTTTCTTCCATATGCCGGTAATGGGCTGAAAACGCCTGTTTTGGGACTCTGCAGAGAAAGTGTTTGCAGACTGCTGAATCCACACACGGGTTTAACTCTGGAAGTTGAGTGCACACATTGACAACCGTTCTGTTAGATAGCTGCGTTTTGGATTTAGAAGCAGATATTTCCCTGGGCTTACTGCTGTTTCTTCCATATGCCGGTAATGGGCTGAAAACGCCTGGTTTGGGACTCTGCAGAGAAGATGTTTGCAGACTGCTGAATCCCCACACGGGTTTAACTCTGGACGTTAGTGCACACATTGACAACCGTTCTGTTAGATAGCTGCGTTTTGGATTTAGAAGCAGATATTTCCCTGTGCTTACTGCTGTTTCTTCCATATGCCGGTAATGGGCTGAAAACGCCTGTTTTGGGACTCTGCAGAGAAAGTGTTTGCAGACTGCTGAATCCACACACGGGTTTAACTCTGGAAGTTGAGTGCACACATTGACATCCGTTCTGTTAGATAGCTGCGTTTTGGATTTAGAAGCAGATATTTCCCTGTGCTTACTGCTGTTTCTTCCATATGCCGGTAATGGGCTGAAAACGCCTGTTTTGGGACTCTGCAGAGAAAGTGTTTGCAGACTGCTGAATCCACACACGGGTTTAACTCTGGAATTTGAGTGCACACATTGACAACCGTTCTGTTAGATAGCTGCGTTTTGGATTTAGAAACAGATATTTCCCTGTGCTTACTGCTGTTTCTTCCATATGCCGGTAATGGGCTGAAAACGCCAGTTTTGGGACTCTGCAGAGAAAGTGTTTGCAGACTGCTGAATCCACACACGGGTTTAACTCTGGAAGTTGAGTGCACACATTGACAACGGTTCTGTTAGATAGCTGCGTTTTGGATTTAGAAGCAGGTATTTCCCTGTGCTTACTGCTGTTTCTTCCATATACCGGTAATGGGCTGAAAACGCCTGTTTTGGGACTCTGCAGAGAAAGTGTTTGCAGACTGCTGAATCCACACACGGGTTTAACTCTGGAAGTTGAGTGCACACATTGACAACCGTTCTGTTAGATAGCTGCGTTTTGGATTTAGAAGCAGATATTTCCCTGTGCTTACTGCTGTTTCTTCCATATGCCGGTAATAGGCTGAAAACCCCTGGTTTAGGACTCTGCAGAGAAGATGTTTGCAGACTGCTGAATCCACACACGGGTTTAACTCTGGAAGTTGAGTGCACACATTGACAACCGTTCTGTTAGATAGCTGCGCTTTGGATTTAGAAGCAGATATTTCCCTGTGCTTATGGCTGTTTCTTCCATATGCCGGTAATGGGCTGAAAACGCCTGTTTTGGGACTCTGCAGAGAAAGTGTTTGCAGACTGCTGAATCCACACACGGGTTTAACTCTGGAAGTTGAGTGCACACATTGACAACCGTTCTGTTAGATAGCTGCGTTTTGGATTTAGAAGCAGATATTTCCCTGTGCTTACTGCTGTTTCTTCCATATGCCGGTAATGGGCTGAAAACGCCTGTTTTGGGACTCTGCAGAGAAAGTGTTTGCAGACTGCTGAATCCACACACGGGTTTAACTCTGGAAGTTGAGTGCACACATTGACAACCGTTCTGTTAGATAGCTGCGTTTTGGATTTAGAAGCAGATATTTCCCTGTGCTTACTGCTGTTTCTTCCATATGCCGGTAATGGGCTGAAAACGCCTGTTTTGGGACTCTGCAGAGAAAGTGTTTGCAGACTGCTGAATCCACACACGGGTTTAACTCTGGAAGTTGAGTGCACACATTGACAACCGTTCTGTTAGATAGCTGCGTTTTGGATTTAGAAGCAGATATTTCCCTGGGCTTACTGCTGTTTCTTCCATATGCCGGTAATGGGCTGAAAACGCCTGTTTTGGGACTCTGCAGAGAAAGTGTTTGCAGACTGCTGAATCCACACACGGGTTTAACTCTGGAAGTTGAGTGCACACATTGACAACCGTTCTGTTAGATAGCTGCGTTTTGGATTTAGAAGCAGATATTTCCCTGTGCTTACTGCTGTTTCTTCCATATGCCGGTAATGGGCTGAAAACGCCTGTTTTGGGACTCTGCAGAGAAAGTGTTTGCAGACTGCTGAATCCACACACGGGTTTAACTCTGGAAGTTGAGTGCACACATTGACAACCGTTCTGTTAGATAGCTGCGTTTTGGATTTAGAAGCAGATATTTCCCTGTGCTTACTGCTGTTTCTTCCATATGCCGGTAATGGGCTGAAAACGCCTGTTTTGGGACTCTGCAGAGAAAGTGTTTGCAGACTGCTGAATCCACACACGGGTTTAACTCTGGAAGTTGAGTGCACACATTGACAACCGTTCTGTTAGATAGCTGCGTTTTGGATTTAGAAGCAGATATTTCCCTGGGCTTACTGCTGTTTCTTCCATATGCCGGTAATGGGCTGAAAACGCCTGTTTTGGGACTCTGCAGAGAAAGTGTTTGCAGACTGCTGAATCCACACACGGGTTTAACTCTGGAAGTTGAGTGCACACATTGACAACCGTTCTGTTAGATAGCTGCGTTTTGGATTTAGAAGCAGATATTTCCCTGTGCTTACTGCTGTTTCTTCCATATGCCGGTAATGGGCTGAAAACGCCTTGTTTGGGACTCTGCAGAGAAGATGTTTGCAGACTGCTGAATCCACACACGGGTTTAACTCTGGAAGTTGAGTGCACACATTGACAACCGTTCTGTTAGATAGCTGCGTTTTGGATTTAGAAGCAGATATTTCCCTGTGCTTACTGCTGTTTCTTCCATATGCCGGTAATGGGCTGAAAACGCCTGTTTTGGGACTCTGCAGAGAAAGTGTTTGCAGACTGCTGAATCCACACACGGGTTTAACTCTGGAAGTTGAGTGCACACATTGACAACCGTTCTGTTAGATAGCTGCGTTTTGGATTTAGAAGCAGATATTTCCCTGTGCTTACTGCTGTTTCTTCCATATGCCGGTAATGGGCTGAAAACGCCTGGTTTGGGACTCTGCAGAGAAAGTGTTTGCAGACTGCTGAATCCACACACGGCTTTAACTCTGGAAGTTGAGTGCACACATTGACAACCGTTCTGTTAGATAGCTGCGTTTTGGATTTAGAAGCAGATATTTCCCTGGGCTTACTGCTGTTTCTTCCATATGCCGGTAATGGGCTGAAAACGCCTGGTTTGGGACTCTGCAGAGAAGATGTTTGCAGACTGCTGAATCCACACACGGGTTTAACTCTGGAAGTTGAGTGCACACATTGACAACCGTTCTGTTAGATAGCTGCGTTTTGGATTTAGAAGCAGATATTTCCCTGTGCTTACTGCTGTTTCTTCCATATGCCGGTAATGGGCTGAAAACGCCTGTTTTGGGACTCTGCAGAGAAAGTGTTTGCAGACTGCTGAATCCACACACGGGTTTAACTCTGGAAGTTGAGTGCACACATTGACAACCGTTCTGTTAGATAGCTGCGTTTTGGATTTAGAAGCAGATATTTCCCTGGGCTTACTGCTGTTTCTTCCATATGCCGGTAAAGGGCTGAAAACGCCTGGTTTGGGACTCTGCAGAGAAGATGTTTGCAGACTGCTGAATCCACACACGGGTTTAACTCTGGAAGTTGAGTGCACACATTGACAACCGTTCTGTTAGATAGCTGCATTTTGGATTTAGAAGCAGATATTTCCCTGGGCTTACTGCTGTTTCTTCCATATGCCGGTAATGGGCTGAAAACGCCTGGTTTGGGACTCTGCAGAGAAGATGTTTGCAGACTGCTGAATCCACACACGGGTTTAACTCTGGAAGTTGAGTGCACACATTGACAACCGTTCTGTTAGATAGCTGCGTTTTGGATTTAGAAGGAGATATTTCCCTGTGCTTACTGCTGTTTCTTCCATATGCCGGTAATGGGCTGAAAACGCCTGTTTTGGGACTCTGCAGAGAAAGTGTTTGCAGACTGCTGAATCCACACACGGGTTTAACTCTGCAAGTTGAGTGCACACATTGACAACCGTTCTGTTAGATAGCTGCGTTTTGGATTTAGAAGCAGATATTTCCCTGGGCTTACTGCTGTTTCTTCCATATGCCGGTAATGGGCTGAAAACGCCTGGTTTGGGACTCTGCAGAGAAGATGTTTGCAGACTGCTGAATCCCCACACGGGTTTAACTCTGGAAGTTAGTGCACACATTGACAACCGTTCTGTTAGATAGCTGCGTTTTGGATTTAGAAGCAGATATTTCCCTGTGCTTACTGCTGTTTCTTCCATATGCCGGTAATGGGCTGAAAACGCCTGTTTTGGGACTCTGCAGAGAAAGTGTTTGCAGACTGCTGAATCCACACACGGGTTTAACTCTGGAAGTTGAGTGCACACATTGACATCCGTTCTGTTAGATAGCTGCGTTTTGGATTTAGAAGCAGATATTTCCCTGTGCTTACTGCTGTTTCTTCCATATGCCGGTAATGGGCTGAAAACGCCTGTTTTGGGACTCTGCAGAGAAAGTGTTTGCAGACTGCTGAATCCACACACGGGTTTAACTCTGGAAGTTGAGTGCACACATTGACAACGGTTCTGTTAGATAGCTGCGTTTTGGATTTAGAAGCAGGTATTTCCCTGTGCTTACTGCTGTTTCTTCCATATGCCGGTAATGGGCTGAAAACGCCTGTTTTGGGACTCTGCAGAGAAAGTGTTTGCAGACTGCTGAATCCACACACGGGTTTAACTCTGGAAGTTGAGTGCACACATTGACAACCGTTCTGTTAGATAGCTGCGTTTTGGATTTAGAAGCAGATATTTCCCTGTGCTTACTGCTGTTTCTTCCATATGCCGGTAATGGGCTGAAAACCCCTGGTTTGGGACTCTGCAGAGAAGATGTTTGCAGACTGCTGAATCCACACACGGGTTTAACTCTGGAACTTGAGTGCACACATTGACAACCGTTCTGTTAGATAGCTGCGTTTTGGATTTAGAAGCAGATATTTCCCTGTGCTTATGGCTGTTTCTTCCATATGCCGGTAATGGGCTGAAAACGCCTGTTTTGGGACTCTGCAGAGAAAGTGTTTGCAGACTGCTGAATCCACACACGGGTTTAACTCTGGAAGTTGAGTGCACACATTGACAACCGTTCTGTTAGATAGCTGCGTTTTGGATTTAGAAGCAGATATTTCCCTGTGCTTACTGCTGTTTCTTACATATGCCGGTAATGGGCTGAAAACGCCTGTTTTGGGACTCTGCAGAGAAAGTGTTTGCAGACTGCTGAATCCACACACGGGTTTAACTCTGGAAGTTGAGTGCACACATTGACAACCGTTCTGTTAGATAGCTGCGTTTTGGATTTAGAAGCAGATATTTCCCTGTGCTTACTGCTGTTTCTTCCATATGCCGGTAATGGGCTGAAAACGCCTGTTTTGGGACTCTGCAGAGAAAGTGTTTGCAGACTGCTGAATCCACACACGGGTTTAACTCTGGAAGTTGAGTGCACACATTGACAACCGTTCTGTTAGATAGCTGCGTTTTGGATTTAGAAGCAGATATTTCCCTGGGCTTACTGCTGTTTCCTCCATATGCCGGTAATGGGCTGAAAACGCCTGGTTTGGGACCCTGCAGAGAAGATGTTTGCAGACTGCTGAATCCACACACGGGTTTAACTCTGGAAGTTGAGTGCACACATTGACAACCGTTCTGTTAGATAGCTGCGTTTTGGATTTAGAAGCAGATATTTCCCTTTGCTTACTGCTGTTTCTTCCATATGCCGGTAATGGGCTGAAAACGCCTGTTTTGGGACTCTGCAGAGAAAGTGTTTGCAGACTGCTGAATCCACACACGGGTTTAACTCTGGAAGTTGAGTGCACACATTGACAACCGTTCTGTTAGATAGCTGCGTTTTGGATTTAGAAGCAGATATTTCCCTGGGCTTACTGCTGTTTCTTCCATATGCCGGTAATGGGCTGAAAACGCCTGTTTTGGGACTCTGCAGAGAAAGTGTTTGCAGACTGCTGAATCCACACACGGGTTTGACTCTGGAAGTTGAGTGCACACATTGACAACCGTTCTGTTAGATAGCTGCGTTTTGGATTTAGAAGCAGATATTTCCCTGTGCTTACTGCTGTTTCTTCCGTATGCCGGTAATGGGCTGAAAACGCCTGCTTTGGGACTCTGAAGAGAAAGTGTTTGCAGACTGCTGAATCCACACACGGGTTTAACTCTGGAAGTTGAGTGCACACATTGACAACCGTTCTGTCAGATAGCTGCGTTTTGGATTTAGAAGCAGATATTTCCCTGTGCTTACTGCTGTTTCTTCCATATGCCGGTAATGGGCTGAAAACGCCTGTTTTGGGACTCTGCAGAGAAAGTGTTTGCAGACTGCTGAATCCACACACGGGTTTAACTCTGGAAGTTGAGTGCACACATTGACAACCGTTCTGTTAGATAGCTGCGTTTTGGATTTAGAAGCAGATATTTCCCTGTGCTTACTGCTGTTTCTTCCATATGCCGGTAATGGGCTGAAAACGCCTGTTTTGGGACTCTGCAGAGAAAGTGTTTGCAGACTGCTGAATCCACACACGGGTTTAACTCTGGAAGTTGAGTGCACACATTGACAACCGTTCTGTTAGATAGCTGCCTTTTGGATTTAGAAGCAGATATTTCCCTGTGCTTACTGCTGTTTCTTCCATATGCCGGTAATGGGCTGAAAACGCCTGTTTTGGGACTCTGCAGAGAAAGTGTTTGCAGACTGCTGAATCCACACACGGGTTTAACTCTGGAAGTTGAGTGCACACATTGACAACCGTTCTGTTAGATAGCTGCGTTTTGGATTTAGAAGCAGATATTTCCCTGTGCTTACTGCTGTTTCTTCCATATGCCGGTAATGGGCTGAAAACGCCTGTTTTGGGACTCTGCAGAGAAAGTGTTTGCAGACTGCTGAATCCACACACGGGTTTAACTCTGGAAGTTGAGTGCACACATTGACAACCGTTCTGTTAGATAGCTGCGTTTTGGATTTAGAAGCAGATATTTCCCTGTGCTTACTGCTGTTTTTTCCATATGCCGGTAATGGGCTGAAAACGCCTGGTTTGGGACTCTGCAGAGAAAGTGTTTGCAGACTGCTGAATCCACACACGGGTTTAACTCTGGAAGTTGAGTGCACACATTGACAACCGTTCTGTTAGATAGCTGCGTTTTGGATTTAGAAGCAGATATTTCCCTGGGCTTACTGCTGTTTCTTCCATATGCCGGTAAAGGGCTGAAAACGCCTGGTTTGGGACTCTGCAGAGAAGATGTTTGCAGACTGCTGAATCCACACACGGGTTTAACTCTGGAAGTTGAGTGCACACATTGACAACCGTTCTGTTAGATAGCTGCGTTTTGGATTTAGAAGCAGATATTTCCCTGGGCTTACTGCAATTTCTTCCATATGCCGGTAATGGGCTGAAAACGCCTGTTTTGGGACTCTGCAGAGAAAGTGTTTGCAGACTGCTGAATCCACACACGGGTTTAACTCTGGAAGTTGAGTGCACACATTGACAACCGTTCTGTTAGATAGCTGCGTTTTGGATTTAGAAGCAGATATTTCCCTGTGCTTACTGCTGTTTCTTCCATATGCCGGTAATGGGCTGAAAACGCCTGTTTTGGGACTCTGCAGAGAAAGTGTTTGCAGACTGCTGAATCCACACACGGGTTTAACTCTGGAAGTTGAGTGCACACATTGACAACCGTTCTGTTAGATAGCTGCGTTTTGGATTTAGAAGCAGATATTTCCCTGGGCTTACTGCTGTTTCCTCCATATGCCGGTAATGGGCTGAAAACGCCTGGTTTGGGACCCTGCAGAGAAGATGTTTGCAGACTGCTGAATCCACACACGGGTTTAACTCTGGAAGTTGAGTGCACACATTGACAACCGTTCTGTTAGATAGCTGCGTTTTGGATTTAGAAGCAGATATTTCCCTTTGCTTACTGCTGTTTCTTCCATATGCCGGTAATGGGCTGAAAACGCCTGTTTTGGGACTCTGCAGAGAAAGTGTTTGCAGACTGCTGAATCCACACACGGGTTTAACTCTGGAAGTTGAGTGCACACATTGACAACCGTTCTGTTAGATAGCTGCGTTTTGGATTTAGAAGCAGATATTTCCCTGGGCTTACTGCTGTTTCTTCCATATGCCGGTAATGGGCTGAAAACGCCTGTTTTGGGACTCTGCAGAGAAAGTGTTTGCAGACTGCTGAATCCACACACGGGTTTAACTCTGGAAGTTGAGTGCACACATTGACAACCGTTCTGTTAGATAGCTGCGTTTTGGATTTAGAAGCAGATATTTCCCTGTGCTTACTGCTGTTTCTTCCGTATGCCGGTAATGGGCTGAAAACGCCTGCTTTGGGACTCTGAAGAGAAAGTGTTTGCAGACTGCTGAATCCACACACGGGTTTAACTCTGGAAGTTGAGTGCACACATTGACAACCGTTCTGTCAGATAGCTGCGTTTTGGATTTAGAAGCAGATATTTCCCTGTGCTTACTGCTGTTTCTTCCATATGCCGGTAATGGGCTGAAAACGCCTGTTTTGGGACTCTGCAGAGAAAGTGTTTGCAGACTGCTGAATCCACACACGGGTTTAACTCTGGAAGTTGAGTGCACACATTGACAACCGTTCTGTTAGATAGCTGCGTTTTGGATTTAGAAGCAGATATTTCCCTGTGCTTACTGCTGTTTCTTCCATATGCCGGTAATGGGCTGAAAACGCCTGGTTTGGGACTCTGCAGAGAAAGTGTTTGCAGACTGCTGAATCCACACACGGGTTTAACTCTGGAAGTTGAGTGCACACATTGACAACCGTTCTGTTAGATAGCTGCGTTTTGGATTTAGAAGCAGATATTTCCCTGGGCTTACTGCTGTTTCTTCCATATGCCGGTAAAGGGCTGAAAACGCCTGGTTTGGGACTCTGCAGAGAAGATGTTTGCAGACTGCTGAATCCACACACGGGTTTAACTCTGGAAGTTGAGTGCACACATTGACAACCGTTCTGTTAGATAGCTGCGTTTTGGATTTAGAAGCAGATATTTCCCTGGGCTTACTGCAATTTCTTCCATATGCCGGTAATGGGCTGAAAACGCCTGTTTTGGGACTCTGCAGAGAAAGTGTTTGCAGACTGCTGAATCCACACACGGGTTTAACTCTGGAAGTTGAGTGCACACATTGACAACCGTTCTGTTAGATAGCTGCGTTTTGGATTTAGAAGCAGATATTTCCCTGTGCTTACTGCTGTTTCTTCCATATGCCGGTAATGGGCTGAAAACGCCTGTTTTGGGACTCTGCAGAGAAAGTGTTTGCAGACTGCTGAATCCACACACGGGTTTAACTCTGGAAGTTGAGTGCACACATTGACAACCGTTCTGTTAGATAGCTGCGTTTTGGATTTAGAAGCAGATATTTCCCTGGGCTTACTGCTGTTTCTTCCATATGCCGGTAATGGGCTGAAAACGCCTGTTTTGGGACTCTGCAGAGAAAGTGTTTGCAGACTGCTGAATCCACACACGGGTTTAACTCTGGAAGTTGAGTGCACACATTGACAACCGTTCTGTTAGATAGCTGCGTTTTGGAATTAGAAGCAGATATTTCCCTGTGCTTACTGCTGTTTCTTCCATATGCCGGTAATGGGCTGAAAACGCCTGGTTTGGGACTCTGCAGAGAAGATGTTTGCAGACTGCTGAATCCACACACGGGTTTAACTCTAGAAGTTGAGTGCAAACATTGACAACCGTTCTGTTAGATAGCTGCGTTTTGGATTTAGAAGCAGATATTTCCCTGGGCTTACTGCTGTTTCTTCCGTATGCCGGTAATGGGCTGAAAACGCCTGTTTTGGGACTCTGCAGAGAAAGTGTTTGCAGACTGCTGAATCCACACACGGGTTTAACTCTGGAAGTTGAGTGCACACATTGACAACCGTTCTGTTAGATAGCTGCGTTTTGGATTTAGAAGCAGATATTTCCCTGGGCTTACTGCTGTTTCTTCCATATGCCGGTAATGGGCTGAAAACGCCTGTTTTGGGACTCTGCAGAGAAAGTGTTTGCAGACTGCTGAATCCACACACGGGTTTAACTCTGGAAGTTGAGTGCACACATTGACAACCGTTCTGTTAGATAGCTGCGTTTTGGATTTAGAAGCAGATATTTCCCTGTGCTTACTGCTGTTTCTTCCATATGCCGGTAATGGGCTGTAAACGCCTGGTTTGGGACTCTGCAGAGAAGATGTTTGCAGACTGCTGAATCCACACACGGGTTTAACTCTGGAAGTTGAGTGCACACATTGACAACCGTTCTGTTAGATAGCTGCGTTTTGGATTTAGAAGCAGATATTTCCCTGTGCTTACTGCTGTTTCTTCCATATGCCGGTAATGGGCTGAAAACGCCTGTTTTGGGACTCTGCAGAGAAAGTGTTTGCAGACTGCTGAATCCACACACGGGTTTAACTCTGGAAGTTGAGTGCACACATTGACAACCGTTCTGTTAGAAAGCTGCGTTTTTGATTTAGAAGCAGATATTTCCCTGTGCTTACTGCTGTTTCTTCCATATGCCGGTAATGGGCTGAAAACGCCTGGTTTGGGACTCTGCAGAGAAAGTGTTTGCAGACTGCTGAATCCACACACGGGTTTAACTCTGGAAGTTGAGTGCACACATTGACAACCGTTCTGTTAGATAGCTGCGTTTTGGATTTAGAAGCAGATATTTCCCTGTGCTTATGGCTGTTTCTTCCATATGCCGGTAATGGGCTGAAAACGCCTGTTTTGGGACTCTGCAGAGAAAGTGTTTGCAGACTGCTGAATCCACACACGGGTTTAACTCTGGAAGTTGAGTGCACACATTGACAACCGTTCTGTTAGATAGCTGCGTTTTGGATTTAGAAGCAGATATTTCCCTGTGCTTACTGCTGTTTCTTACATATGCCGGTAATGGGCTGAAAACGCCTGTTTTGGGACTCTGCAGAGAAAGTGTTTGCAGACTGCTGAATCCACACACGGGTTTAACTCTGGAAGTTGAGTGCACACATTGACAACCGTTCTGTTAGATAGCTGCGTTTTGGATTTAGAAGCAGATATTTCCCTGTGCTTACTGCTGTTTCTTCCATATGCCGGTAATGGGCTGAAAACGCCTGGTTTGGGACTCTGCAGAGAAGATGTTTGCAGACTGCTGAATCCACACACGGGTTTAACTCTGGAAGTTGAGTGCACACATTGACAACCGTTCTGTTAGATAGCTGCGTTTTGGATTTAGAAGCAGATATTTCCCTGTGCTTACTGCTGTTTCTTCCATATGCCGGTAATGGGCTGAAAACGCCTGTTTTGCGACTCTGCAGAGAAAGTGTTTGCAGACTGCTGAATCCACACACGGGTTTAACTCTGGAAGTTGAGTGCACACATTGACATCCGTTCTGTTAGATAGCTGCGTTTTGGATTTAGAAGCAGATATTTCCCTGTGCTTACTGCTGTTTCTTCCATATGCCGGTAATGGGCTGAAAACGCCTGTTTTGGGACTCTGCAGAGAAAGTGTTTGCAGACTGCTGAATCCACACACGGGTTTAACTCTGGAAGTTGAGTGCACACATTGACAACGGTTCTGTTAGATAGCTGCGTTTTGGATTTAGAAGCAGGTATTTCCCTGTGCTTACTGCTGTTTCTTTCGTATGCCGGTAATGGGCTGAAAACGCCTGTTTTGGGACTCTGCAGAGAAAGTGTTTGCAGACTGCTGAATCCACACACGGGTTTAACTCTGGAAGTTGAGTGCACACATTGACAACCGTTCTGTTAGATAGCTGCGTTTTGGATTTAGAAGCAGATATTTCCCTTTGCTTACTGCTGTTTCTTCCATATGCCGGTAATGGGCTGAAAACGCCTGTTTTGGGACTCTGCAGAGAAAGTGTTTGCAGACTGCTGAATCCACACACGGGTTTAACTCTGGAAGTTGAGTGCACACATTGACAACCGTTCTGTTAGATAGCTGCGTTTTGGATTTAGAAGCAGATATTTCCCTGGGCTTACTGCTGTTTCTTCCATATGCCGGTAATGGGCTGAAAACGCCTGTTTTGGGACTCTGCAGAGAAAGTGTTTGCAGACTGCTGAATCCACACACGGGTTTAACTCTGGAAGTTGAGTGCACACATTGACAACCGTTCTGTCAGATAGCTGCGTTTTGGATTTAGAAGCAGATATTTCCCTGTGCTTACTGCTGTTTCTTCCGTATGCCGGTAATGGGCTGAAAACGCCTGCTTTGGGACTCTGCAGAGAAAGTGTTTGCAGACTGCTGAATCCACACACGGGTTTAACTCTGGAAGTTGAGTGCACACATTGACAACCGTTCTGTCAGATAGCTGCGTTTTGGATTTAGAAGCAGATATTTCCCTTTGCTTACTGCTGTTTCTTCCATATTCCGGTAATGGGCTGAAAACGCCTGTTTTGGGACTCTGCAGAGAAAGTGTTTGCAGACTGCTGAATCCACACACGGGTTTAACTCTGGAAGTTGAGTGCACACATTGACAACCGTTCTGTTAGATAGCTGCGTTTTGGATTTAGAAGCAGATATTTCCCTGTGCTTACTGCTGTTTCTTCCATATGCCGGTAATGGGCTGAAAACGCCTGTTTTGGGACTCTGCAGAGAAAGTGTTTGCAGACTGCTGAATCCACACACGGGTTTAACTCTGGAAGTTGAGTGCACACATTGACAACCGTTCTGTTAGATAGCTGCCTTTTGGATTTAGAAGCAGATATTTCCCTGTGCTTACTGCTGTTTCTTCCATATGCCGGTAATGGGCTGAAAACGCCTGCTTTGGGACTCTGCAGAGAAAGTGTTTGCAGACTGCTGAATCCACACACGGGTTTAACTCTGGAAGTTGAGTGCACACATTGACAACCGTTCTGTTAGATAGCTGCGTTTTGGATTTAGAAGCAGATATTTCCCTGTGCTTACTGCTGTTTCTTCCATATGCCGGTAATGGGCTGAAAACGCCTGTTTTGGGACTCTGCAGAGAAAGTGTTTGCAGACTGCTGAATCCACACACGGGTTTAACTCTGGAAGTTGAGTGCACACATTGACAACCGTTCTGTTAGATAGCTGCGTTTTGGATTTAGAAGCAGATATTTCCCTGTGCTTACTGCTGTTTTTTCCATATGCCGGTAATGGGCTGAAAACGCCTGGTTTGGGACTCTGCAGAGAAAGTGTTTGCAGACTGCTGAATCCACACACGGGTTTAACTCTGGAAGTTGAGTGCACACATTGACAACCGTTCTGTTAGATAGCTGCGTTTTGGATTTAGAAGCAGATATTTCCCTGGGCTTACTGCTGTTTCTTCCATATGCCGGTAAAGGGCTGAAAACGCCTGGTTTGGGACTCTGCAGAGAAGATGTTTGCAGACTGCTGAATCCACACACGGGTTTAACTCTGGAAGTTGAGTGCACACATTGACAACCGTTCTGTTAGATAGCTGCGTTTTGGATTTAGAAGCAGATATTTCCCTGTGCTTACTGCAGTTTCTTCCATATGCCGGTAATGGGCTGAAAACGCCTGTTTTGGGACTCTGCAGAGAAAGTGTTTGCAGACTGCTGAATCCACACACGGGTTTAACTCTGGAAGTTGAGTGCACACATTGACAACCGTTCTGTTAGATAGCTGCGTTTTGGATTTAGAAGCAGATATTTCCCTGGGCTTACTGCTGTTTCTTCCATATGCCGGTAATGGGCTGAAAACGCCTGTTTTGGGACTCTGCAGAGAAGATGTTTGCAGACTGCTGAATCCACACACGGGTTTAACTCTGGAAGTTGAGTGCACACATTGACAACCGTTCTGTTAGATAGCTGCGTTTTGGATTTAGAAGCAGATATTTCCCTGTGCTTACTGCTGTTTCTTCCATATGCCGGTAATGGGCTGAAAACGCCTGGTTTGGGACTCTGCAGAGAAGATGTTTGCAGACTGCTGAATCCACACACGGGTTTAACTCTGGAAGTTGAGTGCACACATTGACAACCGTTCTGTTAGATAGCTGCATTTTGGATTTAGAAGCAGATATTTCCCTGGGCTTACTGCTGTTTCTTCCATATGCCGGTAATGGGCTGAAAACGCCTGGTTTGGGACTCTGCAGAGAAGATGTTTGCAGACTGCTGAATCCACACACGGGTTTAACTCTGGAAGTTGAGTGCACACATTGACAACCGTTCTGTTAGATAGCTGCGTTTTGGATTTAGAAGGAGATATTTCCCTGTGCTTACTGCTGTTTCTTCCATATGCCGGTAATGGGCTGAAAACGCCTGTTTTGGGACTCTGCAGAGAAAGTGTTTGCAGACTGCTGAATCCACACACGGGTTTAACTCTGGAAGTTGAGTGCACACATTGACAACCGTTCTGTTAGATAGCTGCGTTTTGGATTTAGAAGCAGATATTTCCCTGGGCTTACTGCTGTTTCTTCCATATGCCGGTAATGGGCTGAAAACGCCTGGTTTGGGACTCTGCAGAGAAGATGTTTGCAGACTGCTGAATCCCCACACGGGTTTAACTCTGGAAGTTAGTGCACACATTGACAACCGTTCTGTTAGATAGCTGCGTTTTGGATTTAGAAGCAGATATTTCCCTGTGCTTACTGCTGTTTCTTCCATATGCCGGTAATGGGCTGAAAACGCCTGTTTTGGGACTCTGCAGAGAAAGTGTTTGCAGACTGCTGAATCCACACACGGGTTTAACTCTGGAAGTTGAGTGCACACATTGACATCCGTTCTGTTAGATAGCTGCGTTTTGGATTTAGAAGCAGATATTTCCCTGTGCTTACTGCTGTTTCTTCCATATGCCGGTAATGGGCTGAAAACGCCTGTTTTGGGACTCTGCAGAGAAAGTGTTTGCAGACTGCTGAATCCACACACGTGTTTAACTCTGGAAGTTGAGTGCACACATTGACAACCGTTCTGTTAGATAGCTGCGTTTTGGATTTAGAAGCAGGTATTTCCCTGTGCTTACTGCTGTTTCTTCCATATGCCGGTAATGGGCTGAAAACGCCTGTTTTGGGACTCTGCAGAGAAAGTGTTTGCAGACTGCTGAATCCACACACGGGTTTAACTCTGGAAGTTGAGTGCACACATTGACAACCGTTCTGTTAGATAGCTGCGTTTTGGATTTAGAAGCAGATATTTCCCTGTGCTTACTGCTGTTTCTTCCATATGCCGGTAATGGGCTGAAAACCCCTGGTTTGGGACTCTGCAGAGAAGATGTTTGCAGACTGCTGAATCCACACACGGGTTTATCTCTGGAAGTTGAGTGCACACATTGACAACCGTTCTGTTAGATAGCTGCGTTTTGGATTTAGAAGCAGATATTTCCCTGTGCTTATGGCTGTTTCTTCCATATGCCGGTAATGGGCTGAAAACGCCTGTTTTGGGACTCTGCAGAGAAAGTGTTTGCAGACTGCTGAATCCACACACGGGTTTAACTCTGGAAGTTGAGTGCACACATTGACAACCGTTCTGTTAGATAGCTGCGTTTTGGATTTAGAAGCAGATATTTCCCTGTGCTTACTGCTGTTTCTTACATATGCCGGTAATGGGCTGAAAACGCCTGTTTTGGGACTCTGCAGAGAAAGTGTTTGCAGACTGCTGAATCCACACACGGGTTTAACTCTGGAAGTTGAGTGCACACATTGACAACCGTTCTGTTAGATAGCTGCGTTTTGGATTTAGAAGCAGATATTTCCCTGTGCTTACTGCTGTTTCTTCCATATGCCGGTAATGGGCTGAAAACGCCTGTTTTGGGACTCTGCAGAGAAAGTGTTTGCAGACTGCTGAATCCACACACGGGTTTAACTCTGGAAGTTGAGTGCACACATTGACAACCGTTCTGTTAGATAGCTGCGTTTTGGATTTAGAAGCAGATATTTCCCTGGGCTTACTGCTGTTTCCTCCATATGCCGGTAATGGGCTGAAAACGCCTGGTTTGGGACCCTGCAGAGAAGATGTTTGCAGACTGCTGAATCCACACACGGGTTTAACTCTGGAAGTTGAGTGCACACATTGACAACCGTTCTGTTAGATAGCTGCGTTTTGGATTTAGAAGCAGATATTTCCCTTTGCTTACTGCTGTTTCTTCCATATGCCGGTAATGGGCTGAAAACGCCTGTTTTGGGACTCTGCAGAGAAAGTGTTTGCAGACTGCTGAATCCACACACGGGTTTAACTCTGGAAGTTGAGTGCACACATTGACAACCGTTCTGTTAGATAGCTGCGTTTTGGATTTAGAAGCAGATATTTCCCTGTGCTTACTGCTGTTTCTTCCATATGCCGGTAATGGGCTGAAAACGCCTGGTTTGGGACTCTGCAGAGAAAGTGTTTGCAGACTGCTGAATCCACACACGGGTTTAACTCTGGAAGTTGAGTGCACACATTGACAACCGTTCTGTTAGATAGCTGCGTTTTGGATTTAGAAGCAGATATTTCCCTGTGCTTACTGCTGTTTCTTCCGTATGCCGGTAATGGGCTGAAAACGCCTGCTTTGGGACTCTGAAGAGAAAGTGTTTGCAGACTGCTGAATCCACACACGGGTTTAACTCTGGAAGTTGAGTGCACACATTGACAACCGTTCTGTCAGATAGCTGCGTTTTGGATTTAGAAGCAGATATTTCCCTGTGCTTACTGCTGTTTCTTCCATATGCCGGTAATGGGCTGAAAACGCCTGTTTTGGGACTCTGCAGAGAAAGTGTTTGCAGACTGCTGAATCCACACACGGGTTTAACTCTGGAAGTTGAGTGCACACATTGACAACCGTTCTGTTAGATAGCTGCGTTTTGGATTTAGAAGCAGATATTTCCCTGTGCTTACTGCTGTTTCTTCCATATGCCGGTAATGGGCTGAAAACGCCTGTTTTGGGACTCTGCAGAGAAAGTGTTTGCAGACTGCTGAATCCACACACGGGTTTAACTCTGGAAGTTGAGTGCACACATTGACAACCGTTCTGTTAGATAGCTGCGTTTTGGATTTAGAAGCAGATATTTCCCTGTGCTTACTGCTGTTTCTTCCATATGCCGGTAATGGGCTGAAAACGCCTGTTTTGGGACTCTGCAGAGAAAGTGTTTGCAGACTGCTGAATCCACACACGGGTTTAACTCTGGAAGTTGAGTGCACACATTGACAACCGTTCTGTTAGATAGCTGCGTTTTGGATTTAGAAGCAGATATTTCCCTGTGCTTACTGCTGTTTTTTCCATATGCCGGTAATGGGCTGAAAACGCCTGGTTTGGGACTCTGCAGAGAAAGTGTTTGCAGACTGCTGAATCCACACACGGGTTTAACTCTGGAAGTTGAGTGCACACATTGACAACCGTTCTGTTAGATAGCTGCGTTTTGGATTTAGAAGCAGATATTTCCCTGGGCTTACTGCTGTTTCTTCCATATGCCGGTAAAGGGCTGAAAACGCCTGTTTTGGGACTCTGCAGAGAAGATGTTTGCAGACTGCTGAATCCACACACGGGTTTAACTCTGGAAGTTGAGTGCACACATTGACAACCGTTCTGTTAGATAGCTGCGTTTTGGATTTAGAAGCAGATATTTCCCTGTGCTTACTGCAGTTTCTTCCATATGCCGGTAATGGGCTGAAAACGCCTGTTTTGGGACTCTGCAGAGAAAGTGTTTGCAGACTGCTGAATCCACACACGGGTTTAACTCTGGAAGTTGAGTGCACACATTGACAACCGTTCTGTTAGATAGCTGCGTTTTGGATTTAGAAGCAGATATTTCCCTGTGCTTACTGCTGTTTCTTCCATATGCCGGTAATGGGCTGAAAACGCCTGTTTTGGGACTCTGCAGAGAAAGTGTTTGCAGACTGCTGAATCCACACACGGGTTTAACTCTGGAAGTTGAGTGCACACATTGACAACCGTTCTGTTAGATAGCTGCGTTTTGGATTTAGAAGCAGATATTTCCCTGGGCTTACTGCAGTTTCTTCCATATGCCGGTAATGGGCTGAAAACGCCTGTTTTGGGACTCTGCAGAGAAAGTGTTTGCAGACTGCTGAATCCACACACGGGTTTAACTCTGGAAGTTGAGTGCACACATTGACAACCGTTCTGTTAGATAGCTGCGTTTTGGATTTAGAAGCAGATATTTCCCTGTGCTTACTGCTGTTTCTTCCATATGCCGGTAATGGGCTGAAAACGCCTGGTTTGGGACTCTGCAGAGAAGATGTTTGCAGACTGCTGAATCCACACACGGGTTTAACTCTGGAAGTTGAGTGCACACATTGACAACCGTTCTGTTAGATTGCTGCGTTTTGGATTTAGAAGCAGATATTTCCCTGTGCTTACTGCTGTTTCTTCCATATGCCGGTAATGGGCTGAAAACGCCTGTTTTGGGACTCTGCAGAGAAAGTGTTTGCAGACTGCTGAATCCACTCACGGGTTTAACTCTGGAAGTTGAGTGCACACATTGACAACCGTTCTGTTAGATAGCTGCGTTTTGGATTTAGAAGCAGATATTTCCCTGTGCTTACTGCTGTTTCTTCCATATGCCGGTAATGGGCTGAAAACGCCTGTTTTGGGACTCTGCAGAGAAAGTGTTTGCAGACTGCTGAATCCACACACGGGTTTAACTCTGGAAGTTGAGTGCACACATTGACAACCGTTCTGTTAGATAGCTGCGTTTTGGATTTAGAAGCAGATATTTCCCTGGGCTTACTGCTGTTTCTTCCATATGCCGGTAATGGGCTGAAAACGCCTGGTTTGGGACTCTGCAGAGAAGATGTTTGCAGACTGCTGAATCCACACACGGGTTTAACTCTGGAAGTTGAGTGCACACATTGACAACCGTTCTGTTAGATAGCTGCGTTTTGGATTTAGAAGCAGATATTTCCCTGTGCTTACTGCTGTTTCTTCCATATGCCGGTAATGGGCTGAAAACGCCTGTTTTGGGACTCTGCAGAGAAAGTGTTTGCAGACTGCTGAATCCACACACGGGTTTAACTCTGGAAGTTGAGTGCACACATTGACAACCGTTCTGTTAGATAGCTGCGTTTTGGATTTAGAAGCAGATATTTCCCTGTGCTTACTGCTGTTTCTTCCGTATGCCGGTAATGGGCTGAAAACGCCTGTTTTGGGACTCTGCAGAGGAAGTGTTTGCAGACTGCTGAATCCACACACGGGTTTAACTCTAGAAGTTGAGTGCAAACATTGACAACCGTTCTGTTAGATAGCTGCGTTTTGGATTTAGAAGCAGATATTTCCCTGGGCTTACTGCTGTTTCTTCCATATGCCGGTAATGGGCTGAAAACGCCTGTTTTGGGACTCTGCAGAGAAAGTGTTTGCAGACTGCTGAATCCACACACGGGTTTAACTCTGGAAGTTGAGTGCGCACATTGACAACCGTTCTGTTAGATAGCTGCGTTTTGGATTTAGAAGCAGATATTTCCCTGGGCTTACTGCTGTTTCTTCCATATGCCGGTAATGTGCTGAAAACGCCTGTTTTGGGACTCTGCAGAGAAAGTGCTTGCAGACTGCTGAATCCACACACGGGTTTAACTCTGGAAGTTGAGTGCACACATTGACAACCGTTCTGTTAGATAGCTGCGTTTTGGATTTAGAAGCAGATATTTCCCTGTGCTTACTGCTGTTTCTTCCATATGCCGGTAATGGGCTGAAAACGCCTGGTTTGGGACTCTGCAGAGAAGATGTTTGCAGACTGCTGAATCCACACACCGGTTTAACTCTGGAAGTTGAGTGCACACATTGACAACCGTTCTGTTAGATAGCTGCGTTTTGGATTTAGAAGGAGATATTTCCCTGTGCTTACTGCTGTTTCTTCCATATGCCGGTAATGGGCTGAAAACGCCTGTTTTGGGACTCTGCAGAGAAAGTGTTTGCAGACTGCTGAATCCACACACGGGTTTAACTCTGGAAGTTGAGTGCACACGTTGACAACCGTTCTGTTAGATAGCTGCGTTTTGGATTTAGAAGCAGATATTTCCCTGGGCTTACTGCTGTTTCTTCCATATGCCGGTAATGGGCTGAAAACGCCTGGTTTGGGACTCTGCAGAGAAGATGTTTGCAGACTGCTGAATCCACACACGGGTTTAACTCTGGAAGTTGAGTGCACACATTGACAACCGTTCTGTTAGATAGCTGCGTTTTGGATTTAGAAGCAGATATTTCCCTGTGCTTACTGCTGTTTCTTCCATATGCCGGTAATGGGCTGAAAACGCCTGTTTTGGGACTCTGCAGAGAAAGTGTTTGCAGACTGCTGAATCCACACACGGGTTTAACTCTGGAAGTTGAGTGCACACATTGACAACCGTTCTGTTAGATAGCTGCGTTTTGGATTTAGAAGCAGATATTTCCCTGTGCTTACTGCTGTTTCTTCCATATGCCGGTAATGGGCTGAAAACGCCTGGTTTGGGACTCTGCAGAGAAGATGTTTGCAGACTGCTGAATCCACACACGGGTTTAACTCTGGAAGTTGAGTGCACACATTGACAACCGTTCTGTTAGATAGCTGCGTTTTGGATTTAGAAGCAGATATTTCCCTGTGCTTACTGCTGTTTCTTCCATATGCCGGTAATGGGCTGAAAACGCCTGTTTTGCGACTCTGCAGAGAAAGTGTTTGCAGACTGCTGAATCCACACACGGGTTTAACTCTGGAAGTTGAGTGCACACATTGACATCCGTTCTGTTAGATAGCTGCGTTTTGGATTTAGAAGCAGATATTTCCCTGTGCTTACTGCTGTTTCTTCCATATGCCGGTAATGGGCTGAAAACGCCTGTTTTGGGACTCTGCAGAGAAACTGTTTGCAGACTGCTGAATCCACACACGGGTTTAACTCTGGAAGTTGAGTGCACACATTGACAACCGTTCTGTTAGATAGCTGCGTTTTGGATTTAGAAGCAGATATTTCCCTGTGCTTACTGCTGTTTCTTCCATATGCCGGTAATGGGCTGAAAACGCCTGTTTTGGGACTCTGCAGAGAAAGTGTTTGCAGACTGCTGAATCCACACACGGGTTTAACTCTGGAAGTTGAGTGCACACATTGACAACGGTTCTGTTAGATAGCTGCGTTTTGGATTTAGAAGCAGGTATTTCCCTGTGCTTACTGCTGTTTCTTCCGTATGCCGGTAATGGGCTGAAAACGCCTGTTTTGGGACTCTGCAGAGAAAGTGTTTGCAGACTGCTGAATCCACACACGGGTTTAACTCTGGAAGTTGAGTGCACACATTGACAACCGTTCTGTTAGATAGCTGCGTTTTGGATTTAGAAGCAGATATTTCCCTGTGCTTACTGCTGTTTCTTCCATATGCCGGTAATGGGCTGAAAACGCCTGGTTTGGGACTCTGCAGAGAAGATGTTTGCAGACTGCTGAATCCACACACGGGTTTAACTCTGGAAGTTGAGTGCACACATTGACAACCGTTCTGTTAGATAGCTGCGTTTTGGATTTAGAAGCAGATATTTCCCTGTGCTTACTGCTGTTTCTTCCATATGCCGGTAATGGGCTGAAAACGCCTGTTTTGCGACTCTGCAGAGAAAGTGTTTGCAGACTGCTGAATCCACACACGGGTTTAACTCTGGAAGTTGAGTGCACACATTGACATCCGTTCTGTTAGATAGCTGCGTTTTGGATTTAGAAGCAGATATTTCCCTGTGCTTACTGCTGTTTCTTCCATATGCCGGTAATGGGCTGAAAACGCCTGTTTTGGGACTCTGCAGAGAAAGTGTTTGCAGACTGCTGAATCCACACACGGGTTTAACTCTGGAAGTTGAGTGCACACATTGACAACCGTTCTGTTAGATAGCTGCGTTTTGGATTTAGAAGCAGATATTTCCCTGGGCTTACTGCTGTTTCTTCCATATGCCGGTAATGGGCTGAAAACGCCTGGTTTGGGACTCTGCAGAGAAGATGTTTGCAGACTGCTGAATCCACACACGGGTTTAACTCTGGAAGTTGAGTGCACACATTGACAACCGTTCTGTTAGATAGCTGCGTTTTGGATTTAGAAGCAGATATTTCCCTGTGCTTACTGCTGTTTCTTCCATATGCCGGTAATGGGCTGAAAACGCCTGTTTTGGGACTCTGCAGAGAAAGTGTTTGCAGACTGCTGAATCCACACACGGGTTTAACTCTGGAAGTTGAGTGCACACATTGACAACCGTTCTGTTAGATAGCTGCGTTTTGGATTTAGAAGCAGATATTTCCCTGTGCTTACTGCTGTTTCTTCCGTATGCCGGTAATGGGCTGAAAACGCCTGTTTTGGGACTCTGCAGAGGAAGTGTTTGCAGACTGCTGAATCCACACACGGGTTTAACTCTAGAAGTTGAGTGCAAACATTGACAACCGTTCTGTTAGATAGCTGCGTTTTGGATTTAGAAGCAGATATTTCCCTGGGCTTACTGCTGTTTCTTCCATATGCCGGTAATGGGCTGAAAACGCCTGTTTTGGGACTCTGCAGAGAAAGTGTTTGCAGACTGCTGAATCCACACACGGGTTTAACTCTGGAAGTTGAGAGCACACATTGACAACCGTTCTGTTAGATAGCTGCGTTTTGGATTTAGAAGCAGATATTTCCCTGGGCTTACTGCTGTTTCTTCCATATGCCGGTAATGTGCTGAAAACGCCTGTTTTGGGACTCTGCAGAGAAAGTGCTTGCAGACTGCTGAATCCACACACGGGTTTAACTCTGGAAGTTGAGTGCACACATTGACAACCGTTCTGTTAGATAGCTGCGTTTTGGATTTAGAAGCAGATATTTCCCTGTGCTTACTGCTGTTTCTTCCATATGCCGGTAATGGGCTGAAAACGCCTGGTTTGGGACTCTGCAGAGAAGATGTTTGCAGACTGCTGAATACACACACGGGTTTAACTCTGGAAGTTGAGTGCACACATTGACAACCGTTCTGTTAGATAGCTGCGTTTTGGATTTAGAAGCAGATATTTCCCTGTGCTTACTGCTGTTTCTTCCATATGCCGGTAATGGGCTGAAAACGCCTGTTTTGGGACTCTGCAGAGAAAGTGTTTGCAGACTGCTGAATCCACACACGGGTTTAACTCTGGAAGTTGAGTGCACACATTGACAACCGTTCTGTTAGAATGCTGCGTTTTGGATTTAGAAGCAGATATTTCCCTGTGCTTACTGCTGTTTCTTCCATATGCCGGTAATGGGCTGAAAACGCCTGGTTTGGGACTCTGCAGAGAAAGTGTTTGCAGACTGCTGAATCCACACACGGGTTTAACTCTGGAAGTTGAGTGCACACATTGACAACCGTTCTGTTAGATAGCTGCGTTTTGGATTTAGAAGCAGATATTTCCCTGTGCTTACTGCTGTTTCTTCCATATGCCGGTAATGGGCTGAAAACGCCTGGTTTGGGACTCTGCAGAGAAGATGTTTGCAGACTGCTGAATCCACACACGGGTTTAACTCTGGAAGTTGAGTGCACACATTGACAACCGTTCTGTTAGATAGCTGCGTTTTGGACTTAGAAGGAGATATTTCCCTGTGCTTACTGCTGTTTCTTCCATATGCCGGTAATGGGCTGAAAACGCCTGTTTTGGGACTCTGCAGAGAAAGTGTTTGCAGACTGCTGAATCCACACACGGGTTTAACTCTGGAAGTTGAGTGCACACGTTGACAACCGTTCTGTTAGATAGCTGCGTTTTGGATTTAGAAGCAGATATTTCCCTGGGCTTACTGCTGTTTCTTCCATATGCCGGTAAAGGGCTGAAAACGCCTGGTTTGGGACTCTGCAGAGAAGATGTTTGCAGACTGCTGAATCCACACACGGGTTTAACTCTGGAAGTTGAGTGCACACATTGACAACCGTTCTGTTAGATAGCTGCGTTTTGGATTTAGAAGCAGATATTTCCCTGTGCTTACTGCTGTTTCTTCCATATGCCGGTAATGGGCTGAAAACGCCTGTTTTGGGACTCTGCAGAGAAAGTGTTTGCAGACTGCTGAATCCACACACGGGTTTAACTCTGGAAGTTGAGTGCACACATTGACAACCGTTCTGTTAGATAGCTGCGTTTTGGATTTAGAAGCAGATATTTCCCTGTGCTTACTGCTGTTTCTTCCGTATGCCGGTAATGGGCTGAAAACGCCTGTTTTGGGACTCTGCAGAGAAAGTGTTTGCAGACTGCTGAATCCACACACGGGTTTAACTCTAGAAGTTGAGTGCACACATTGACAACCGTTCTGTTAGATAGCTGCGTTTTGGATTTAGAAGCAGATATTTCCCTGGGCTTACTGCTGTTTCTTCCATATGCCGGTAATGGGCTGAAAACGCCTGTTTTGGGACTCTGCAGAGAAAGTGTTTGCAGACTGCTGAATCCACACACGGGTTTAACTCTGGAAGTTGAGTGCACACATTGACAACCGTTCTGTTAGATAGCTGCGTTTTGGATTTAGAAGCAGATATTTCCCTGTGCTTACTGCTGTTTCTTCCATATGCCGGTAATGGGCTGAAAACGCCTGGTTTGGGACTCTGCAGAGAAGATGTTTGCAGACTGCTGAATCCACACACGGGTTTAACTCTGGAAGTTGAGTGCACACATTGACAACCGTTCTGTTAGATAGCTGCGTTTTGGATTTAGAAGCAGATATTTCCCTGTGCTTACTGCTGTTTCTTCCATATGCCGGTAATGGGCTGAAAACGCCTGTTTTGCGACTCTGCAGAGAAAGTGTTTGCAGACTGCTGAATCCACACACGGGTTTAACTCTGGAAGTTGAGTGCACACATTGACATCCGTTCTGTTAGATAGCTGCGTTTTGGATTTAGAAGCAGATATTTCCCTGTGCTTACTGCTGTTTCTTCCATATGCCGGTAATGGGCTGAAAACGCCTGTTTTGGGACTCTGCAGAGAAACTGTTTGCAGACTGCTGAATCCACACACGGGTTTAACTCTGGAAGTTGAGTGCACACATTGACAACCGTTCTGTTAGATAGCTGCGTTTTGGATTTAGAAGCAGATATTTCCCTGTGCTTACTGCTGTTTCTTCCATATGCCGGTAATGGGCTGAAAACGCCTGTTTTGGGACTCTGCAGAGAAAGTGTTTGCAGACTGCTGAATCCACACACGGGTTTAACTCTGGAAGTTGAGTGCACACATTGACAACGGTTCTGTTAGATAGCTGCGTTTTGGATTTAGAAGCAGGTATTTCCCTGTGCTTACTGCTGTTTCTTCCGTATGCCGGTAATGGGCTGAAAACGCCTGTTTTGGGACTCTGCAGAGAAAGTGTTTGCAGACTGCTGAATCCACACACGGGTTTAACTCTGGAAGTTGAGTGCACACATTGACAACCGTTCTGTTAGATAGCTGCCTTTTGGATTTAGAAGCAGATATTTCCCTGTGCTTACTGCTGTTTCTTCCATATGCCGGTAATGGGCTGAAAACGCCTGGTTTGGGACTCTGCAGAGAAGATGTTTGCAGACTGCTGAATCCACACACGGGTTTAACTCTGGAAGTTGAGTGCACACATTGACAACCGTTCTGTTAGATAGCTGCGTTTTGGATTTAGAAGCAGATATTTCCCTGTGCTTACTGCTGTTTCTTCCATATGCCGGTAATGGGCTGAAAACGCCTGTTTTGCGACTCTGCAGAGAAAGTGTTTGCAGACTGCTGAATCCACACACGGGTTTAACTCTGGAAGTTGAGTGCACACATTGACATCCGTTCTGTTAGATAGCTGCGTTTTGGATTTAGAAGCAGATATTTCCCTGTGCTTACTGCTGTTTCTTCCATATGCCGGTAATGGGCTGAAAACGCCTGTTTTGGGACTCTGCAGAGAAACTGTTTGCAGACTGCTGAATCCACACACGGGTTTAACTCTGGAAGTTGAGTGCACACATTGACAACCGTTCTGTTAGATAGCTGCGTTTTGGATTTAGAAGCAGATATTTCCCTGTGCTTACTGCTGTTTCTTCCATATGCCGGTAATGGGCTGAAAACGCCTGTTTTGGGACTCTGCAGAGAAAGTGTTTGCAGACTGCTGAATCCACACACGGGTTTAACTCTGGAAGTTGAGTGCACACATTGACAACGGTTCTGTTAGATAGCTGCGTTTTGGATTTAGAAGCAGGTATTTCCCTGTGCTTACTGCTGTTTCTTCCGTATGCCGGTAATGGGCTGAAAACGCCTGTTTTGGGACTCTGCAGAGAAAGTGTTTGCAGACTGCTGAATCCACACACGGGTTTAACTCTGGAAGTTGAGTGCACACATTGACAACCGTTCTGTTAGATAGCTGCGTTTTGGATTTAGAAGCAGATATTTCCCTTTGCTTACTGCTGTTTCTTCCATATGCCGGTAATGGGCTGAAAACGCCTGTTTTGGGACTCTGCAGAGAAAGTGTTTGCAGACTGCTGAATCCACACACGGGTTTAACTCTGGAAGTTGAGTGCACACATTGACAACCGTTCTGTTAGATAGCTGCCTTTTGGATTTAGAAGCAGATATTTCCCTGTGCTTACTGCTGTTTCTTCCATATGCCGGTAATGGGCTGAAAACGCCTGTTTTGGGACTCTGCAGAGAAAGTGTTTGCAGACTGCTGAATCCACACACGGGTTTACCTCTGGAAGTTGAGTGCACACATTGACAACCGTTCTGTTAGATAGCTGCCTTTTGGATTTAGAAGCAGATATTTCCCTGTGCTTACTGCTGTTTCTTCCATATGCCGGTAATGGGCTGAAAACGCCTGTTTTGGGACTCTGCAGAGAAAGTGTTTGCAGACTGCTGAATCCACACACGGGTTTAACTCTGGAAGTTGAGTGCACACATTGACAACCGTTCTGTTAGATAGCTGCGTTTTGGACTTAGAAGCAGATATTTCCCTGTGCTTACTGCTGTTTCTTCCATATGCCGGTAATGGGCTGAAAACGCCTGTTTTGGGACTCTGCAGAGAAAGTGTTTGCAGACTGCTGAATCCACACACGGGTTTAACTCTGGAAGTTGAGTGCACACATTGACAACCGTTCTGTTAGATAGCTGCGTTTTGGATTTAGAAGCAGATATTTCCCTGTGCTTACGGCTGTTTTTTCCATATGCCGGTAATGGGCTGAAAACGCCTGGTTTGGGACTCTGCAGAGAAAGTGTTTGCAGACTGCTGAATCCACACACGGGTTTAACTCTGGAAGTTGAGTGCACACATTGACAACCGTTCTGTTAGATAGCTGCGTTTTGGATTTAGAAGCAGATATTTCCCTGTGCTTACTGCTGTTTCTTCCATATGCCGGTAAAGGGCTGAAAACGCCTGGTTTGGGACTCTGCAGAGAAGATGTTTGCAGACTGCTGAATCCACACACGGGTTTAACTCTGGAAGTTGAGTGCACACATTGACAACCGTTCTGTTAGATAGCTGCGTTTTGGATTTAGAAGCAGATATTTCCCTGTGCTTACTGCAGTTTCTTCCATATGCCGGTAATGGGCTAAAAACGCCTGTTTTGGGACTCTGCAGAGAAAGTGTTTGCAGACTGCTGAATCCACACACGGGTTTAACTCTGGAAGTTGAGTGCACACATTGACAACCGTTCTGTTAGATAGCTGCGTTTTGGATTTAGAAGCAGATATTTCCCTGTGCTTACTGCTGTTTCTTCCATATGCCGGTAATGGGCTGAAAACGCCTGTTTTGGGACTCTGCAGAGAAAGTGTTTGCAGACTGCTGAATCCACACACGGGTTTAACTCTGGAAGTTGAGTGCACACATTGACAACCGTTCTGTTAGATAGCTGCGTTTTGGATTTAGAAGCAGATATTTCCCTGGGCTTACTGCTGTTTCTTCCATATGCCGGTAATGGGCTGAAAACGCCTGTTTTGGGACTCTGCAGAGAAAGTGTTTGCAGACTGCTGAATCCACACACGGGTTTAACTCTGGAAGTTGAGTGCACACATTGACAGCCGTTCTGTTAGATAGCTGCGTTTTGGATTTAGAAGCAGATATTTCCCTGTGCTTACTGCTGTTTCTTCCATATGCCGGTAATGGGCTGAAAACGCCTTGTTTGGGACTCTGCAGAGAAGATGTTTGCAGACTGCTGAATCCACACACGGGTTTAACTCTGGAAGTTGAGTGCACACATTGACAACCGTTCTGTTAGATAGCTGCGTTTTGGATTTAGAAGCAGATATTTCCCTGTGCTTACTGCTGTTTCTTCCATATGCCGGTAATGGGCTGAAAACGCCTGTTTTGGGACTCTGCAGAGAAAGTGTTTGCAGACTGCTGAATCCACACACGGGTTTAACTCTGGAAGTTGAGTGCACACATTGACAACCGTTCTGTTAGATAGCTGCGTTTTGGATTTAGAAGCAGATATTTCCCTGTGCTTACTGCTGTTTCTTCCATATGCCGGTAATGGGCTGAAAACGCCTGTTTTGGGACTCTGCAGAGAAAGTGTTTGCAGACTGCTGAATCCACACACGGGTTTAACTCTGGAAGTTGAGTGCACACATTGACAACCGTTCTGTTAGATAGCTGCGTTTTGGATTTAGAAGCAGATATTTCCCTGGGCTTACTGCTGTTTCTTCCATATGCCGGTAATGGGCTGAAAACGCCTGGTTTGGGACTCTGCAGAGAAGATGTTTGCAGACTGCTGAATCCACACACGGGTTTAACTCTGGAAGTTGAGTGCACACATTGACAACCGTTCTGTTAGATAGCTGCGTTTTGGATTTAGAAGCAGATATTTCCCTGTGCTTACTGCTGTTTCTTCCATATGCCGGTAATGGGCTGAAAACGCCTGTTTTGGGACTCTGCAGAGAAAGTGTTTGCAGACTGCTGAATCCACACACGGGTTTAACTCTGGAAGTTGAGTGCACACATTGACAACCGTTCTGTTAGATAGCTGCGTTTTGGATTTAGAAGCAGATATTTCCCTGGGCTTACTGCTGTTTCTTCCATATGCCGGTAAAGGGCTGAAAACGCCTGGTTTGGGACTCTGCAGAGAAGATGTTTGCAGACTGCTGAATCCACACACGGGTTTAACTCTGGAAGTTGAGTGCACACATTGACAACCGTTCTGTTAGATAGCTGCATTTTGGATTTAGAAGCAGATATTTCCCTGGGCTTACTGCTGTTTCTTCCATATGCCGGTAATGGGCTGAAAACGCCTGGTTTGGGACTCTGCAGAGAAGATGTTTGCAGACTGCTGAATCCACACACGGGTTTAACTCTGGAAGTTGAGTGCACACATTGACAACCGTTCTGTTAGATAGCTGCGTTTTGGATTTAGAAGGAGATATTTCCCTGTGCTTACTGCTGTTTCTTCCATATGCCGGTAATGGGCTGAAAACGCCTGTTTTGGGACTCTGCAGAGAAAGTGTTTGCAGACTGCTGAATCCACACACGGGTTTAACTCTGGAAGTTGAGTGCACACATTGACAACCGTTCTGTTAGATAGCTGCGTTTTGGATTTAGAAGCAGATATTTCCCTGGGCTTACTGCTGTTTCTTCCATATGCCGGTAATGGGCTGAAAACGCCTGGTTTGGGACTCTGCAGAGAAGATGTTTGCAGACTGCTGAATCCCCACACGGGTTTAACTCTGGAAGTTAGTGCACACATTGACAACCGTTCTGTTAGATAGCTGCGTTTTGGATTTAGAAGCAGATATTTCCCTGTGCTTACTGCTGTTTCTTCCATATGACGGTAATGGGCTGAAAACGCCTGTTTTGGGACTCTGCAGAGAAAGTGTTTGCAGACTGCTGAATCCACACACGGGTTTAACTCTGGAAGTTGAGTGCACACATTGACATCCGTTCTGTTAGATAGCTGCGTTTTGGATTTAGAAGCAGATATTTCCCTGTGCTTACTGCTGTTTCTTCCATATGCCGGTAATGGGCTGAAAACGCCTGTTTTGGGACTCTGCAGAGAAAGTGTTTGCAGACTGCTGAATCCACACACGGGTTTAACTCTGGAAGTTGAGTGCACACATTGAAAACCGTTCTGTTAGATAGCTGCGTTTTGGATTTAGAAGCAGATATTTCCCTGTGCTTACTGCTGTTTCTTCCATATGCCGGTAATGGGCTGAAAACGCCTGTTTTGGGACTCTGCAGAGAAAGTGTTTGCAGACTGCTGAATCCACACACGGGTTTAACTCTGGAAGTTGAGTGCACACATTGACAACGGTTCTGTTAGATAGCTGCGTTTTGGATTTAGAAGCAGGTATTTCCCTGTGCTTACTGCTGTTTCTTCCATATGCCGGTAATGGGCTGAAAACGCCTGTTTTGGGACTCTGCAGAGAAAGTGTTTGCAGACTGCTGAATCCACACACGGGTTTAACTCTGGAAGTTGAGTGCACACATTGACAACCGTTCTGTTAGATAGCTGCGTTTTGGATTTAGAAGCAGATATTTCCCTGTGCTTACTGCTGTTTCTTCCATATGCCGGTAATGGGCTGAAAACCCCTGGTTTGGGACTCTGCAGAGAAGATGTTTGCAGACTGCTGAATCCACACACGGGTTTAACTCTGGAAGTTGAGTGCACACATTGACAACCGTTCTGTTAGATAGCTGCGTTTTGGATTTAGAAGCAGATATTTCCCTGTGCTTATGGCTGTTTCTTCCATATGCCGGTAATGGGCTGAAAACGCCTGTTTTGGGACTCTGCAGAGAAAGTGTTTGCAGACTGCTGAATCCACACACGGGTTTAACTCTGGAAGTTGAGTGCACACATTGACAACCGTTCTGTTAGATAGCTGCGTTTTGGATTTAGAAGCAGATATTTCCCTGTGCTTACTGCTGTTTCTTACATATGCCGGTAATGGGCTGAAAACGCCTGTTTTGGGACTCTGCAGAGAAAGTGTTTGCAGACTGCTGAATCCACACACGGGTTTAACTCTGGAAGTTGAGTGCACACATTGACAACCGTTCTGTTAGATAGCTGCGTTTTGGATTTAGAAGCAGATATTTCCCTGTGCTTACTGCTGTTTCTTCCATATGCCGGTAATGGGCTGAAAACGCCTGTTTTGGGACTCTGCAGAGAAAGTGTTTGCAGACTGCTGAATCCACACACGGGTTTAACTCTGGAAGTTGAGTGCACACATTGACAACCGTTCTGTTAGATAGCTGCGTTTTGGATTTAGAAGCAGATATTTCCCTGGGCTTACTGCTGTTTCCTCCATATGCCGGTAATGGGCTGAAAACGCCTGGTTTGGGACTCTGCAGAGAAGATGTTTGCAGACTGCTGAATCCACACACGGGTTTAACTCTGGAAGTTGAGTGCACACATTGACAACCGTTCTGTTAGATAGCTGCGTTTTGGATTTAGAAGCAGATATTTCCCTTTGCTTACTGCTGTTTCTTCCATATGCCGGTAATGGGCTGAAAACGCCTGTTTTGGGACTCTGCAGAGAAAGTGTTTGCAGACTGCTGAATCCACACACGGGTTTAACTCTGGAAGTTGAGTGCACACATTGACAACCGTTCTGTTAGATAGCTGCGTTTTGGATTTAGAAGCAGATATTTCCCTGGGCTTACTGCTGTTTCTTCCATATGCCGGTAATGGGCTGAAAACGCCTGTTTTGGGACTCTGCAGAGAAAGTGTTTGCAGACTGCTGAATCCACACACGGGTTTAACTCTGGAAGTTGAGTGCACACATTGACAACCGTTCTGTTAGATAGCTGCGTTTTGGATTTAGAAGCAGATATTTCCCTGTGCTTACTGCTGTTTCTTCCGTATGCCGGTAATGGGCTGAAAACGCCTGCTTTGGGACTCTGAAGAGAAAGTGTTTGCAGACTGCTGAATCCACACACGGGTTTAACTCTGGAAGTTGAGTGCACACATTGACAACCGTTCTGTCAGATAGCTGCGTTTTGGATTTAGAAGCAGATATTTCCCTGTGCTTACTGCTGTTTCTTCCATATGCCGGTAATGGGCTGAAAACGCCTGTTTTGGGACTCTGCAGAGAAAGTGTTTGCAGACTGCTGATTCCACACACGGGTTTAACTCTGGAAGTTGAGTGCACACATTGACAACCGTTCTGTTAGATAGCTGCGTTTTGGATTTAGAAGCAGATATTTCCCTGTGCTTACTGCTGTTTCTTCCATATGCCGGTAATGGGCTGAAAACGCCTGTTTTGGGACTCTGCAGAGAAAGTGTTTGCAGACTGCTGAATCCACACACGGGTTTAACTCTGGAAGTTGAGTGCACACATTGACAACCGTTCTGTTAGATAGCTGCCTTTTGGATTTAGAAGCAGATATTTCCCTGTGCTTACTGCTGTTTCTTCCATATGCCGGTAATGGGCTGAAAACGCCTGCTTTGGGACTCTGCAGAGAAAGTGTTTGCAGACTGCTGAATCCACACACGGGTTTAACTCTGGAAGTTGAGTGCACACATTGACAACCGTTCTGTTAGATAGCTGCGTTTTGGATTTAGAAGCAGATATTTCCCTGTGCTTACTGCTGTTTCTTCCATATGCCGGTAATGGGCTGAAAACGCCTGTTTTGGGACTCTGCAGAGAAAGTGTTTGCAGACTGCTGAATCCACACACGGGTTTAACTCTGGAAGTTGAGTGCACACATTGACATCCGTTCTGTTAGATAGCTGCGTTTTGGATTTAGAAGCAGATATTTCCCTGTGCTTACTGCTGTTTCTTCCATATGCCGGTAATGGGCTGAAAACGCCTGTTTTGGGACTCTGCAGAGAAAGTGTTTGCAGACTGCTGAATCCACACACGGGTTTAACTCTGGAAGTTGAGTGCACACATTGAAAACCGTTCTGTTAGATAGCTGCGTTTTGGATTTAGAAGCAGATATTTCCCTGTGCTTACTGCTGTTTCTTCCATATGCCGGTAATGGGCTGAAAACGCCTGTTTTGGGACTCTGCAGAGAAAGTGTTTGCAGACTGCTGAATCCACACACGGGTTTAACTCTGGAAGTTGAGTGCACACATTGACAACGGTTCTGTTAGATAGCTGCGTTTTGGATTTAGAAGCAGGTATTTCCCTGTGCTTACTGCTGTTTCTTCCATAGGCCGGTAATGGGCTGAAAACGCCTGTTTTGGGACTCTGCAGAGAAAGTGTTTGCAGACTGCTGAATCCACACACGGGTTTAACTCTGGAAGTTGAGTGCACACATTGACAACCGTTCTGTTAGATAGCTGCGTTTTGGATTTAGAAGCAGATATTTCCCTGTGCTTACTGCTGTTTCTTCCATATGCCGGTAATGGGCTGAAAACCCCTGGTTTGGGACTCTGCAGAGAAGATGTTTGCAGACTGCTGAATCCACACACGGGTTTAACTCTGGAAGTTGAGTGCACACATTGACAACCGTTCTGTTAGATAGCTGCGTTTTGGATTTAGAAGCAGATATTTCCCTGTGCTTATGGCTGTTTCTTCCATATGCCGGTAATGGGCTGAAAACGCCTGTTTTGGGACTCTGCAGAGAAAGTGTTTGCAGACTGCTGAATCCACACACGGGTTTAACTCTGGAAGTTGAGTGCACACATTGACAACCGTTCTGTTAGATAGCTGCGTTTTGGATTTAGAAGCAGATATTTCCCTGTGCTTACTGCTGTTTCTTACATATGCCGGTAATGGGCTGAAAACGCCTGTTTTGGGACTCTGCAGAGAAAGTGTTTGCAGACTGCTGAATCCACACACGGGTTTAACTCTGGAAGTTGAGTGCACACATTGACAACCGTTCTGTTAGATAGCTGCGTTTTGGATTTAGAAGCAGATATTTCCCTGTGCTTACTGCTGTTTCTTCCATATGCCGGTAATGGGCTGAAAACGCCTGTTTTGGGACTCTGCAGAGAAAGTGTTTGCAGACTGCTGAATCCACACACGGGTTTAACTCTGGAAGTTGAGTGCACACATTGACAACCGTTCTGTTAGATAGCTGCGTTTTGGATTTAGAAGCAGATATTTCCCTGGGCTTCCTGCTGTTTCCTCCATATGCCGGTAATGGGCTGAAAACGCCTGGTTTGGGACTCTGCAGAGAAGATGTTTGCAGACTGCTGAATCCACACACGGGTTTAACTCTGGAAGTTGAGTGCACACATTGACAACCGTTCTGTTAGATAGCTGCGTTTTGGATTTAGAAGCAGATATTTCCCTTTGCTTACTGCTGTTTCTTCCATATGCCGGTAATGGGCTGAAAACGCCTGTTTTGGGACTCTGGAGAGAAAGTGTTTGCAGACTGCTGAATCCACACACGGGTTTAACTCTGGAAGTTGAGTGCACACATTGACAACCGTTCTGTTAGATAGCTGCGTTTTGGATTTAGAAGCAGATATTTCCCTGGGCTTACTGCTGTTTCTTCCATATGCCGGTAATGGGCTGAAAACGCCTGTTTTGGGACTCTGCAGAGAAAGTGTTTGCAGACTGCTGAATCCACACACGGGTTTAACTCTGGAAGTTGAGTGCACACATTGACAACCGTTCTGTTAGATAGCTGCGTTTTGGATTTAGAAGCAGATATTTCCCTGTGCTTACTGCTGTTTCTTCCGTATGCCGGTAATGGGCTGAAAACGCCTGCTTTGGGACTCTGAAGAGAAAGTGTTTGCAGACTGCTGAATCCACACACGGGTTTAACTCTGGAAGTTGAGTGCACACATTGACAACCGTTCTGTCAGATAGCTGCGTTTTGGATTTAGAAGCAGATATTTCCCTGTGCTTACTGCTGTTTCTTCCATATGCCGGTAATGGGCTGAAAACGCCTGTTTTGGGACTCTGCAGAGAAAGTGTTTGCAGACTGCTGATTCCACACACGGGTTTAACTCTGGAAGTTGAGTGCACACATTGACAACCGTTCTGTTAGATAGCTGCGTTTTGGATTTAGAAGCAGATATTTCCCTGTGCTTACTGCTGTTTCTTCCATATGCCGGTAATGGGCTGAAAACGCCTGTTTTGGGACTCTGCAGAGAAAGTGTTTGCAGACTGCTGAATCCACACACGGGTTTAACTCTGGAAGTTGAGTGCACACATTGACAACCGTTCTGTTAGATAGCTGCCTTTTGGATTTAGAAGCAGATATTTCCCTGTGCTTACTGCTGTTTCTTCCATATGCCGGTAATGGGCTGAAAACGCCTGCTTTGGGACTCTGCAGAGAAAGTGTTTGCAGACTGCTGAATCCACACACGGGTTTAACTCTGGAAGTTGAGTGCACACATTGACAACCGTTCTGTTAGATAGCTGCGTTTTGGATTTAGAAGCAGATATTTCCCTGTGCTTACTGCTGTTTCTTCCATATGCCGGTAATGGGCTGAAAACGCCTGTTTTGGGACTCTGCAGAGAAAGTGTTTGCAGACTGCTGAATCCACACACGGGTTTAACTCTGGAAGTTGAGTGCACACATTGACAACCGTTCTGTTAGATAGCTGCGTTTTGGATTTAGAAGCAGATATTTCCCTGGGCTTACTGCTGTTTCTTCCATATGCCGGTAATGGGCTGAAAACGCCTGTTTTGGGACTCTGCAGAGAAAGTGTTTGCAGACTGCTGAATCCACACACGGGTTTAACTCTGGAAGTTGAGTGCACACATTGACAACCGTTCTGTTAGATAGCTGCGTTTTGGATTTAGAAGCAGATATTTCCCTGTGCTTACTGCTGTTTCTTCCGTATGCCGGTAATGGGCTGAAAACGCCTGCTTTGGGACTCTGAAGAGAAAGTGTTTGCAGACTGCTGAATCCACACACGGGTTTAACTCTGGAAGTTGAGTGCACACATTGACAACCGTTCTGTCAGATAGCTGCGTTTTGGATTTAGAAGCAGATATTTCCCTGTGCTTACTGCTGTTTCTTCCATATGCCGGTAATGGGCTGAAAACGCCTGTTTTGGGACTCTGCAGAGAAAGTGTTTGCAGACTGCTGAATCCACACACGGGTTTAACTCTGGAAGTTGAGTGCACACATTGACAACCGTTCTGTTAGATAGCTGCGTTTTGGATTTAGAAGCAGATATTTCCCTGTGCTTACTGCTGTTTCTTCCATATGCCGGTAATGGGCTGAAAACGCCTGTTTTGGGACTCTGCAGAGAAAGTGTTTGCAGACTGCTGAATCCACACACGGGTTTAACTCTGGAAGTTGAGTGCACACATTGACAACCGTTCTGTTAGATAGCTGCGTTTTGGATTTAGAAGCAGATATTTCCCTGTGCTTACTGCTGTTTCTTCCATATGCCGGTAATGGGCTGAAAACGCCTGTTTTGGGACTCTGCAGAGAAAGTGTTTGCAGACTGCTGAATCCACACACGGGTTTAACTCTGGAAGTTGAGTGCACACATTGACAACCGTTCTGTTAGATAGCTGCGTTTTGGATTTAGAAGCAGATATTTCCCTGGGCTTACTGCTGTTTCTTCCATATGCCGGTAATGGGCTGAAAACGCCTGTTTTGGGACTCTGCAGAGAAAGTGTTTGCAGACTGCTGAATCCACACACGGGTTTAACTCTGGAAGTTGAGTGCACACATTGACAACCGTTCTGTTAGATAGCTGCGTTTTGGATTTAGAAGCAGATATTTCCCTGTGCTTACTGCTGTTTTTTCCATATGCCGGTAATGGGCTGAAAACGCCTGGTTTGGGACTCTGCAGAGAAAGTGTTTGCAGACTGCTGAATCCACACACGGGTTTAACTCTGGAAGTTGAGTGCACACATTGACAACCGTTCTGTTAGATAGGTGCGTTTTGGATTTAGAAGCAGATATTTCCCTGGGCTTACTGCTGTTTCTTCCATATGCCGGTAAAGGGCTGAAAACGCCTGGTTTGGGACTCTGCAGAGAAGATGTTTGCAGACTGCTGAATCCACACACGGGTTTAACTCTGGAAGTTGAGTGCACACATTGACAACCGTTCTGTTAGATAGCTGCGTTTTGGATTTAGAAGCAGATATTTCCCTGTGCTTACTGCAGTTTCTTCCATATGCCGGTAATGGGCTGAAAACGCCTGTTTTGGGACTCTGCAGAGAAAGTGTTTGCAGACTGCTGAATCCACACACGGGTTTAACTCTGGAAGTTGAGTGCACACATTGACAACCGTTCTGTTAGATAGCTGCGTTTTGGATTTAGAAGCAGATATTTCCCTGTGCTTACTGCTGTTTCTTCCGTATGCCGGTAATGGGCTGAAAACGCCTGCTTTGGGACTCTGAAGAGAAAGTGTTTGCAGACTGCTGAATCCACACACGGGTTTAACTCTGGAAGTTGAGTGCACACATTGACAACCGTTCTGTCAGATAGCTGCGTTTTGGATTTAGAAGCAGATATTTCCCTGTGCTTACTGCTGTTTCTTCCATATGCCGGTAATGGGCTGAAAACGCCTGTTTTGGGACTCTGCAGAGAAAGTGTTTGCAGACTGCTGAATCCACACACGGGTTTAACTCTGGAAGTTGAGTGCACACATTGACAACCGTTCTGTTAGATAGCTGCGTTTTGGATTTAGAAGCAGATATTTCCCTGTGCTTACTGCTGTTTCTTCCATATGCCGGTAATGGGCTGAAAACGCCTGTTTTGGGACTCTGCAGAGAAAGTGTTTGCAGACTGCTGAATCCACACACGGGTTTAACTCTGGAAGTTGAGTGCACACATTGACAACCGTTCTGTTAGATAGCTGCGTTTTGGATTTAGAAGCAGATATTTCCCTGTGCTTACTGCTGTTTCTTCCATATGCCGGTAATGGGCTGAAAACGCCTGTTTTGGGACTCTGCAGAGAAAGTGTTTGCAGACTGCTGAATCCACACACGGGTTTAACTCTGGAAGTTGAGTGCACACATTGACAACCGTTCTGTTAGATAGCTGCGTTTTGGATTTAGAAGCAGATATTTCCCTGTGCTTACTGCTGTTTCTTCCGTATGCCGGTAATGGGCTGAAAACGCCTGCTTTGGGACTCTGAAGAGAAAGTGTTTGCAGACTGCTGAATCCACACACGGGTTTAACTCTGGAAGTTGAGTGCACACATTGACAACCGTTCTGTCAGATAGCTGCGTTTTGGATTTAGAAGCAGATATTTCCCTGTGCTTACTGCTGTTTCTTCCATATGCCGGTAATGGGCTGAAAACGCCTGTTTTGGGACTCTGCAGAGAAAGTGTTTGCAGACTGCTGAATCCACACACGGGTTTAACTCTGGAAGTTGAGTGCACACATTGACAACCGTTCTGTTAGATAGCTGCGTTTTGGATTTAGAAGCAGATATTTCCCTGTGCTTACTGCTGTTTCTTCCATATGCCGGTAATGGGCTGAAAACGCCTGTTTTGGGACTCTGCAGAGAAAGTGTTTGCAGACTGCTGAATCCACACACGGGTTTAACTCTGGAAGTTGAGTGCACACATTGACAACCGTTCTGTTAGATAGCTGCGTTTTGGATTTAGAAGCAGATATTTCCCTGTGCTTACTGCTGTTTCTTCCATATGCCGGTAATGGGCTGAAAACGCCTGTTTTGGGACTCTGCAGAGAAAGTGTTTGCAGACTGCTGAATCCACACACGGGTTTAACTCTGGAAGTTGAGTGCACACATTGACAACCGTTCTGTTAGATAGCTGCGTTTTGGATTTAGAAGCAGATATTTCCCTGGGCTTACTGCTGTTTCTTCCATATGCCGGTAATGGGCTGAAAACGCCTGTTTTGGGACTCTGCAGAGAAAGTGTTTGCAGACTGCTGAATCCACACACGGGTTTAACTCTGGAAGTTGAGTGCACACATTGACAACCGTTCTGTTAGATAGCTGCGTTTTGGATTTAGAAGCAGATATTTCCCTGTGCTTACTGCTGTTTTTTCCATATGCCGGTAATGGGCTGAAAACGCCTGGTTTGGGACTCTGCAGAGAAAGTGTTTGCAGACTGCTGAATCCACACACGGGTTTAACTCTGGAAGTTGAGTGCACACATTGACAACCGTTCTGTTAGATAGGTGCGTTTTGGATTTAGAAGCAGATATTTCCCTGGGCTTACTGCTGTTTCTTCCATATGCCGGTAAAGGGCTGAAAACGCCTGGTTTGGGACTCTGCAGAGAAGATGTTTGCAGACTGCTGAATCCACACACGGGTTTAACTCTGGAAGTTGAGTGCACACATTGACAACCGTTCTGTTAGATAGCTGCGTTTTGGATTTAGAAGCAGATATTTCCCTGTGCTTACTGCAGTTTCTTCCATATGCCGGTAATGGGCTGAAAACGCCTGTTTTGGGACTCTGCAGAGAAAGTGTTTGCAGACTGCTGAATCCACACACGGGTTTAACTCTGGAAGTTGAGTGCACACATTGACAACCGTTCTGTTAGATAGCTGCGTTTTGGATTTAGAAGCAGATATTTCCCTGTGCTTACTGCTGTTTCTTCCATATGCCGGTAATGGGCTGAAAACGCCTGTTTTGGGACCCTGCAGAGAAAGTGTTTGCAGACTGCTGAATCCACACACGGGTTTAACTCTGGAAGTTGAGTGCACACATTGACAACCGTTCTGTTAGATAGCTGCGTTTTGGATTTAGAAGCAGATATTTCCCTGGGCTTACTGCTGTTTCTTCCATATGCCGGTAATGGGCTGAAAACGCCTGTTTTGGGACTCTGCAGAGAAAGTGTTTGCAGACTGCTGAATCCACACACGGGTTTAACTCTGGAAGTTGAGTGCACACATTGACAACCGTTCTGTTAGATAGCTGCGTTTTGGATTTAGAAGCAGATATTTCCCTGTGCTTACTGCTGTTTCTTCCATATGCCGGTAATGGGCTGAAAACGCCTGGTTTGGGACTCTGCAGAGAAGATGTTTGCAGACTGCTGAATCCACACACGGGTTTAACTCTGGAAGTTGAGTGCACACATTGACAACCGTTCTGTTAGATAGCTGCGTTTTGGATTTAGAAGCAGATATTTCCCTGTGCTTACTGCTGTTTCTTCCATATGCCGGTAATGGGCTGAAAACGCCTGTTTTGGGACTCTGCAGAGAAAGTGTTTGCAGACTGCTGAATCCACACACGGGTTTAACTCTGGAAGTTGAGTGCACACATTGACAACCGTTCTGTTAGATAGCTGCGTTTTGGATTTAGAAGCAGATATTTCCCTGGGCTTACTGCTGTTTCTTCCATATGCCGGTAATGGGCTGAAAACGCCTGTTTTGGGACTCTGCAGAGAAAGTGTTTGCAGACTGCTGAATCCACACACGGGTTGAACTCTGGAAGTTGAGTGCACACATTGACAACCGTTCTGTTAGATAGCTGCGTTTTGGATTTAGAAGCAGATATTTCCCTGTGCTTACTGCTGTTTCTTCCATATGCCGGTAATGGGCTGAAAACGCCTGGTTTGGGACTCTGCAGAGAAGATGTTTGCAGACTGCTGAATCCACACACGGGTTTAACTCTGGAAGTTGAGTGCACACATTGACAACCGTTCTGTTAGATAGCTGCGTTTTGGATTTAGAAGCAGATATTTCCCTGTGCTTACTGCTGTTTCTTCCATATGCCGGTAATGGGCTGAAAACGCCTGTTTTGGGACTCTGCAGAGAAAGTGTTTGCAGACTGCTGAATCCACACACGGGTTTAACTCTGGAAGTTGAGTGCACACATTGACAACCGTTCTGTTAGATAGCTGCGTTTTGGATTTAGAAGCAGATATTTCCCTGTGCTTACTGCTGTTTCTTCCATATGCCGGTAATGGGCTGAAAACGCCTGGTTTGGGACTCTGCAGAGAAAGTGTTTGCAGACTGCTGAATCCACACACGGGTTTAACTCTGGAAGTTGAGTGCACACATTGACAACCGTTCTGTTAGATAGCTGCGTTTTGGATTTAGAAGCAGATATTTCCCTGGGCTTACTGTTGTTTCTTCCATATGCCGGTAATGGGCTGAAAACGCCTGGTTTGGGACTCTGCAGAGAAGATGTTTGCAGACTGCTGAATCCACACACGGGTTTCACTCTGGAAGTTGAGTGCACACATTGACAACCGTTCTGTTAGATAGCTGCGTATTGGATTTAGAAGCAGATATTTCCCTGTGCTTACTGCTGTTTCTTCCATATGCCGGTAATGGGCTGAAAACGCCTGGTTTGGGACTCTGCAGAGAAGATGTTTGCAGACTGCTGAATCCACACACGGGTTTAACTCTGGAAGTTGAGTGCACACATTGACAACCGTTCTGTTAGATAGCTGCGTTTTGGATTTAGAAGCAGATATTTCCCTGTGCTTACTGCTGTTTCTTCCATATGCCGGTAATGGGCTGAAAACGCCTGTTTTGGGACTCTGCAGAGAAAGTGTTTGCAGACTGCTGAATCCACACACGGGTTTAACTCTGGAAGTTGAGTGCACACATTGACAACCGTTCTGTTAGATAGCTGCGTTTTGGATTTAGAAGCAGATATTTCCCTGTGCTTACTGCTGTTTCTTCCATATGCCGGTAATGGGCTGAAAACGCCTGGTTTGGGACTCTGCAGAGAAAGTGTTTGCAGACTGCTGAATCCACACACGGGTTTAACTCTGGAAGTTGAGTGCACACATTGACAACCGTTCTGTTAGATAGCTGCGTTTTGGATTTAGAAGCAGATATTTCCCTGGGCTTACTGCTGTTTCTTCCATATGCCGGTAATGGGCTGAAAACGCCTGGTTTGGGACTCTGCAGAGAAGATGTTTGCAGACTGCTGAATCCACACACGCGTTTAACTCTGGAAGTTGAGTGCACACATTGACAACCGTTCTGTTAGATAGCTGCGTTTTGGATTTAGAAGCAGATATTTCCCTGTGCTTACTGCTGTTTCTTCCATATGCCGGTAATGGGCTGAAAACCCCTGGTTTGGGACTCTGCAGAGAAGATGTTTGCAGACTGCTGAATCCACACACGGGTTTAACTCTGGAAGTTGAGTGCACACATTGACAACCGTTCTGTTAGATAGCTGCGTTTTGGATTTAGAAGCAGATATTTCCCTGTGCTTATGGCTGTTTCTTCCATATGCCGGTAATGGGCTGAAAACGCCTGTTTTGGGACTCTGCAGAGAAAGTGTTTGCAGACTGCTGAATCCACACACGGGTTTAACTCTGGAAGTTGAGTGCACACATTGACAACCGTTCTGTTAGATAGCTGCGTTTTGGATTTAGAAGCAGATATTTCCCTGTGCTTACTGCTGTTTCTTACATATGCCGGTAATGGGCTGAAAACGCCTGTTTTGGGACTCTGCAGAGAAAGTGTTTGCAGACTGCTGAATCCACACACGGGTTTAACTCTGGAAGTTGAGTGCACACATTGACAACCGTTCTGTTAGATAGCTGCGTTTTGGATTTAGAAGCAGATATTTCCCTGTGCTTACTGCTGTTTCTTACATATGCCGGTAATGGGCTGAAAACGCCTGTTTTGGGACTCTGCAGAGAAAGTGTTTGCAGACTGCTGAATCCACACACGGGTTTAACTCTGGAAGTTGAGTGCACACATTGACAACCGTTCTGTTAGATAGCTGCGTTTTGGATTTAGAAGCAGATATTTCCCTGTGCTTACTGCTGTTTCTTACATATGCCGGTAATGGGCTGAAAACGCCTGTTTTGGGACTCTGCAGAGAAAGTGTTTGCAGACTGCTGAATCCACACACGGGTTTAACTCTGGAAGTTGAGTGCACACATTGACAACCGTTCTGTTAGATAGCTGCGTTTTGGATTTAGAAGCAGATATTTCCCTGGGCTTACTGCTGTTTCCTCCATATGCCGGTAATGGGCTGAAAACGCCTGGTTTGGGACCCTGCAGAGAAGATGTTTGCAGACTGCTGAATCCACACACGGGTTTAACTCTGGAAGTTGAGTGCACACATTGACAACCGTTCTGTTAGATAGCTGCGTTTTGGATTTAGAAGCAGATATTTCCCTTTGCTTACTGCTGTTTCTTCCATATGCCGGTAATGGGCTGAAAACGCCTGTTTTGGGACTCTGCAGAGAAAGTGTTTGCAGACTGCTGAATCCACACACGGGTTTAACTCTGGAAGTTGAGTGCACACATTGACAAC